>NW_026864141.1:0-329089 GCF_026571515.1 Ruditapes philippinarum
GGTCAAAGGCCAAAAATTGGGTTTTCCCTTCTGATCGAATCTGTTTTGACATTCCTTGAAAAATTTGTGAAATTATTTAATATGAATCTTCATTTGTATGAGATAGTGGGTAGCCGTTAAGAAATAAATAATTGCTCCAAAACACCAGATATAATACAGAGATTTGAAACATTTATTATTGGTGAAAGCCTGGTTCTTGTTTGACAATTTCCGTCGTTTATTCTGATTTAAAATTATAGTTTAAGTTTCAATTTCAGTGTATTTAATATGAAAATAATACAAAAAATTGGGGTTATTGAATTAGCTTTGTGCTGGCGAGGACATTGTGTTACAAGTTTTGACAATTTATGCTAAATAAATCATTCCAAGACAACTGATTGGTATTTTAATAAGCATTAAACCTGGCGCCTTTCAAAGTCAACTACATATATTGCTGAAATGTCTTAAACTTGTTATTTTGTACAACTAAAGGGAGAGAAATCTACAGGTTATTCATACAACATGGTAGTGTAAACATCGATAAAAATGTACTTCTAATAAAATATCACAGTGTCGTATTTTATAATTATATATATACACGTTCAATTTAACACATTTTCATGTACATGTATTACAGTACGTAAGAATGAAAATGAGCTTGATGGTTATTGAAGCATGACCCACCCTCTCCCGTCCTCGCTCCCCGCACAATATTTTGGGCTTTGAAAGCCGTGGTCCTGAGGTTATAATTTTTTTCTTGATTTTCCATGGTTAGTGTACATTCTCAGTTTCTGACTTATCAAGCACATGAGATCTAAGTTTGGTCTGAGATAATTTCTTTAAAACCTCACACCCATGTTATATCACCGTCCTGCGGAGGATGGTTAGATTGTACAGGTAGCGCTCCAACAATTTTGTGAATTTCTGGGTATTTTACATTTAACACACGATTATAAGATATTGCTTATTTCTATAGGCGGTAGGGGGTGTCTGTTGTTCTTTATGTAGATTTTATATGTGCTGAAGAATAAAGGAAATCCGAACAAATCGGTCAGGATGTTAGAATCACATTTCCATTTTCTAACAATGGCGTGTACTCCTTCACATAACAAAGACTATTTAAAAAAAAATAATTAAATTGTTTATGTTTTCTAGAAAAGCATATAAATATCTATTATTGTACATTGAAAAGTACATTGTGTCAAACATATAGGCCCGCTTTGACATAACCAATATTGTAAATGTTTTGTGCAATTTCTGACAGGTCATCGATTTTTCCTAGAAATTTCATTTTTTATATCATATGTCACTTGAAAAAAAAATGCACGTAGAATAAAGACGCAATAATTATCAAAAATTATCAAAACCTGTTAAATTTTCAACACATAGATTACATTAGTAAGAAAACGAATATAAAATTATGTAAGTGTTATTTTAGCCTTGAGTTTATTCTACTGGTTCAACTATACATGTCATAAATTATACCAATTTTCATCCAAATTGATTAACAAGAAACATACATGAAAGACGGGGATTTGATGCATCACGTGAGCACTTACGGGCGATGATAATTTTCACTTGCCAAATATTGTATACACATGTCTCATTCATAATTTTGATGATCATTTTCACGTGCATGGAAACATTTTAATCATCTTTCTTGCTGTTTGTCTAACACAGTTTTACACTATCTTATTGAAATGCATCTTTGAAAATTATAACTTTTGGCGACGTACACTTAAATAGTTTGAAATACAAAATGTATACAGATGGGAAAAAAGTAGATATGATAAAAATAGAACTTTCATGATGTTCCCGCTCTGCTTCCGTAAATGCGCAACATTCGGAATTCCTACACGATTTTATCCGAAGTTTGACGAAAAGAGGTGAGAAGTTGTGATTGAAATTCGCAACTTTCATGCATATATTACCATTATAGAATTGTACGGTGTTCCATTAGGACCAGCGCGTTTTTCTTCTTCTGAGAACGGAAAGCACGACACATGACAGTTCGATGGTGAGAGTACGATGGTTACAGTACGATAGGACGATGGTTACAGTACGATGAAGAAACACGACAGTACGATGGTGATAGCCCATCGTACTGTCACCATCGTACAGTCTCACTGTCACCATAAACTCGTTTCATCTGAATGGAAAGCAAATTGGGACAATGCCGTCTTTAATAAACTTCATGATATAAACCCATCTCTTGATGTGTCACCATCTCTGTCTTTGTCAAACCGCCGTGATCAAACAGTTCTTCTTCGATGTCGAATTGGACACACTAAAGTTACCCATTCTTATCTCCTCACGAATGACAATGCCCCTTTCTGTGTAGGCTGTAATGAAAATTTTACTGTCAAGCATTTTCTTTTGGAATGTCATGATTTTTCACAGGCCCGTAACAGTTTTTATAATGTAACTCACTCAAAGAACTTCTTTAATACAATTCCATCAAAAAACATCATCGATTATTTGAAAGAGATAAACTTGTATTCAAAGATCTGATTGGCTCTTTTTTTATTTTTATTAACAACGTTTTACATAATAGTTTAAAGCCTATTTTAGCATTCGGCACGATATGGCCATTTATGTGTTGACGTGCCGTAAAATCCAAACAAACAAACAAAAACTTTCACCATCGCACTGTTGTTCGTGTTTCGGGCTTTTGGTTCTCAGAGAAAACGCGCTGGACCTAACAGAACATGCGTTACGATACTTTCTTTCTTCATGTGTACACATGCGATACTAACCATCTGCGTTTTTAAGGTGTCTGCCTCTCAACCCAGAGATCATGGGTTCGAGCCCTACTCGGGTCACGACCATGTTTCTTCATACGACACCAGTACTGGTTGGTTCCAGGAAGCGGACTCGAAAGTGATTAATATAAGTTACAAGAACTTGTTTCGCAATCGAGCTTAAATAAATATTTTTAAACCAACCATCTGCGTTATGGATGCGTTATAACTTTTAATTATAATATAAAAAATACATTTTATCTATTATCTAGTTCATTGCGCAGCATCGGTTTTACATGATATAACACAAAAACTGGAGGGTTTCTGTATTAATTATTCATACCTATGTGAAATATGTCATCTTAACATGACATGAATCATTTGTTTATGTCGATAAATTGCAAATTATTTCCAAATATATGTAAACTTCTTCATTTTTGCACCATATAGTTATTCAGTACATACGTACGTGATAAAGATAAAGAAAATACATGGATAAAATAAATGTGCCCTTTTCATCATGTTTATTGTCTACAAAACTCCAAAACGTGATGATGCAGTCCTAAACGATATGGTGGAGTCAAAAACGAGATGATAAGTCTAAAACGAAATGATGCAGTCCAAAACGAGGTGGTGCACTCCAAAACGAGATGGTGCACTCCAAAACGAGATAGTGCAGTCCAGAACGAGGTGGTGCACTCAAAACGAGGTTGTGCACTCCAAAACGAGATGGTGCACTCCAAAGCGAATGATAGCGCAGTCCAAAACAAGTGGTGCACTCCCAAAACGAGATGGTGCACTCCAAAACGAGGTGGTGCACTCCAAAACGAGAATTGATGCAGTCCAAAAACGGAGGTGGTGCACTCCAAAACGAGATGGTGCACTCCAAACCGAGAAAGTGCTCTCCAAAACGAGGAGGTGCAAGTCCAAAACGAGATGGTGCACTCCAAAACGAGGTGGTGCACTCCAAAAAGAGATGGTGCACTCGAAAACGAGGTGGTGCACTCCAAAACGAGATGATGCACTCCAAAACGAGAAAGTGCACTCCACAACGAGGTGGTGCACTTCCGAAAAACGAGATGGCGCAGACCAAAAACAGATGGTGCAGTCCAAAAACGAGTTGGTGCACTCCAAAACGAGGTGGTGCACCCCAAAAAACGAGGTGGTGCACCCCAAAACGAGGTGGTGCAGTCCAAACGAGATGATGCAGTCCAAAAACGTGGTGGTGCAGTCCAAAACGAGATGGTGCAGTCCAAAACGAAATGGTGCAGTCCAAAACGAGGTGGTACAGTCCTACACGAGGTGGTGCACTCCAAAACGAGGTGGTGCAGTCCAAAACGAGATGGTGCAGTCCAAAACGAAATGGCGCAGTCCAAAACGAGGTGATGCAGTCTCCCCAGAAATGATGATTTAACATAAAGAATTGACATCATTATCATTTTATCGAATTAACAAAATATCGTAGTTGACAAACAATTGACAGCGTGTCATACAGCAGAAGGTTGTCAGAATTTATATATATTGGGTTTTTAGCCATCCTGTGTTATTTGTGTGGCTTGTTGGACATTAAAACTTAAGGTAAGATTTATATTTATGTTTAATATTATTGTGTTATTGTCATTTTCTTGGGGTTCTCTCTAGCACTGAAAGTGATAGGATATTTATTGTTTTCACGTTAAAGCTGCAAGCTGCCTCAAGATGAGCCAAAATATTTCAAGAAAATTAAACCTGGGAAAACTGTACTAAAATTTTAAGATGAGTAAACAGATTAAAAATTCAAGTGGGAATTTATATCTTATGTGCAAATTATGACTTTTTTAAGTATTTATCACCATATTTCTACTGCGTTACTTACGCAATACAGGGGCTATTTTTTGCATATTTTGACCTCTTTTTTTGGTAATTTACGTAAATAAAAAATGCCGATTGCAATGTTTCAATTATTGTCTTTGTTCATTTACAATATTTTACTTTTCAAACATTTTTTCAAATTTTCATGAAAATTAGGATGAATCTGGAGGCGTGTTGCTTTAATAACGTATTTTATTTGTATTAAATAATAATTTAATATTTAATGATATAGAGCCTTACATATGTTTTGAGAAAGGCAGGGAGCTGTGTAAAGATTCCGTCAAAATTATGACAAGATTGATGAACACCATTGTATTGTTCGTACAATGTATTATAAATAATCGCTATAGATTCATGTCTCTGAAAATTTGATATTTTTATAGAATTTTACATAATGATATAATTAAAGGATCTCCACTAAGGTCGAACATATATTATTTGAAAATCTAACAAAGATCAACCCTAAGGCACTTAAAACTGAAAATAAAACTAGAATTAAATTGAAAGTCGATATTTAATGCGATTTTAGCCCGATTTGAGTTTTAAGCGTTTAAACGCTTATTTTGCTATATGTGTATGAATAGCGTCACATTAAATATCTTAAATGGACTTGCCCATCGTTCAATCTGGACAAAACCATATTATTAAATTGAGTGACATTTTCAAAATGTATGATGAGTGAACTGTGGTCACTGCAGATCATGATCAGACGGACCGGATGTGCCTGCTGATCTTGGTCTGCACTGTTCCCATGGAAAAACTGTTTTACCGCTATCGGAACAGAACAGAGTTTATTTCATAACTTGTACACACATAGGTACATCGTTATAACAAGCATGTTGAAAAATATAATTTTATGTCACATATTTTACAATATAGAAAAAAACGCATAAAGAAAAAAGATAAATCAATACAATACTGAGCAATGAGATATTTAATACATACAATGCAATACATCACATATGCTGACAAAACTCCATTAATCAATTATATATTTACTTCTGTAAATGAATAATGAAGAGCACTAAATCTAAGAATACTATAATTGTGTCTGTTTCCCCCTATAGTTAACTGTGGACCAAAGCATTCCAACTAATACGTGCTGTTACAAAACAAAACAAAATCAAAACAAAGAAAAATGGCTGGAGTTCCAGTTGCACTTGTTCTTTTGACATTGGTATGTTTATAACACTTATTAATTTCATTAAAAGTGTTTAAACAAAACTTCATTTCATTTATGAATTTTAAATTTAGCATCCTTTTCATTTATTTACTTTTGCCATAGCCTACCAAATTGAACATGCACGGTAAAAGTACTAAATTTAAGCACTTGATCTATCATTTTTATTACAATCAATATATCTATTTCAGTTCGACTAGTATCACGATGTAAACTTAAATACCAAATTCATTTCGTAATATCAAATTAGAACTTTAAATTTCGATGTGGCTGTTTAATTATTTTAAAGTCTTATTTTTCAGGCAATTATCCAATCGGTGAACGCTAACGCAGTTGATTGCGAGGGGAAAGCGTTCTTTGAAGTAAGTTCACTTGCTCATTATAAGCATGGTAGGATAAGCAAAATCGATTCTTTATGCAATAATTTTAATGCTCCTGACGTAAAGTTATCTATACACTGTAGTTAAATACGTCTATATCAAAGCTGATCGAATTAAATTACAATGCTACCTTACCATTAAGCTATAAATCTAGCTATTCTATAATCTTTATACCCCGTAACGATCCCCAAAGCCCACGCACCGCCCCTCTGTCATCTCCCCAACCCAAACACCACTCTCTCGCCTCTCCCTACCCACACAACGCTCCCTCGCCTCTCACCCACCCACACAACGCTCCCTCGCCTCTCACCCACCCACACACCGCTCCCTCGCCACTCCCCCACCCCACATACCGCTCCCTCGCCTTAATCCGAGCATATGAAAACTTTGTGCGTGTTTCACATAGGTATATTAAACACCATAAACTGGTTTCTTATATGAGAAACATAAGATGACGTATTTATTGGAACGGCAAATCAAAAGATGGTCAATAAGTAAATTTGTAATTTTATTATACATTCAGGAGTGTGGAGACGGTCTTAGGTGTATGTGTCCGAATCGTAATGTTATCACTGCATTAAATCCTGGAGAACCTCCCTGTCCAGACACTCTCGTCTGCAGAAGTAAGTTAAACATGCATACATCTCATTTGCATAATACATGTACATGTAATACAAAAACGTTTGCGACTGTTGGGCTCATAAAATTACAAGTTGATAGATATTTTTATTTTTTCCAATTTGGACAATAAAATAATAAAATAAAAGAAACTTACACAAGCGTGTTTCAATGTACATGTATATAATAATTTTTAATAATATATAATTATAGTCGTAGAAACGAAATATGCTTGTTAGTGTGATTTGTGAGAGACAATCTGTAGTATCATTTTAGATCAAACTCACACAAACAGGTGAAAATTCGAAACTGCCATTATATTATAAAGGTTAAAAAAGTGTATATCTGACCAAGAACAACACATGATGTAAATTAAATGTTTTAAAACAGCTTTCAGTAGCGGAAAATCCGGAGAAAAATTATATAAATGTATATGATGCAAGTGACAAAACATCCCCTGAATAAGCGTAAACTCATTGTCATGCTTGAAGGGTGCTACTTTTCTATACGTGTTTTAGTTGTATATTTCAATATTTCAGTTTTCTAATGATGTATATACTTCGTTTTCAGGGTTTCAATGCGCTGCTCCAATCCTAAGCGGTAGATTTGTAGAGCCTAAAAAGGGGGAAAATGGCGAGTATTTGCTTTGCGATAAGGATGAAGATTGCGGAAAAAACTTCAAGTGCGCGGGGATTTATTGTTGCCGGGTGTATAGAGGAAAGCTTTTCTAAAGATAATAACGAAAATTTGCAAGCTTATGAAATGAACTGACCGAAATGTTATGAGAATTAAAAATAAAAGATACTGGTTGGAGAGATAACTCCGACACTTGCTAAACATTGTTGTTATTTAATAAACAAGCACATGGCCACCTAGTAATACTGGAGCAAGAAAGACATGGGTATTTTTCCACCAAAGGGATACGATTCAAAGTTCTTGTAATGCTACAAGTGAAATAAATATCTAAGGTCTGGGTCATGTAGTTCCACACTAAATTGAAATATGACAACGTAAATTAAGTTTAAAAAAACGAAATGGTAGATAAGTACATGTACAAGGTTATGCCACATTCCAAACTATCTTTTGCTCCAGGCATTGTTGTTTCTAAAGAGTAAAATTTATAAAGATTTTTTTGTTTATTTTTAACTCTTTGTGTCCTACATATATTAGACTGGAGTCATTTCTATAACTTTTATAATGGGTCACCTACAGATTATTCCTGTAAAGTTTGGTAAAAATCTTCCATTTGGTTTTAAAAAAAACCCAAAAAACATTGGTAATGATGCACAAAGGACGTCATACCATGATGCACAAAGGACGTCATACCATGATGCACAAAGGACGTCATACTATTACGAAAGCATGTCTCTCAGGTGAGCATGCATGGTATATACAGACAGACCTGGCTCTATATTGGTTGCAACATCAGTGATAAAAATATCAGGGTTTGTTGAAACAAGTCATGTATACATGTATATATTTCTTGTTCCACAGGATAGCAAACAATGACACTTATATTGTATGACATGTCTTTCTTTAATGTCTAATATAATATTGACTTTTCTATCAATCTAGAACTGCATCAACATGACTGTATGCTTGTATCTCCCCTCATTGACAAATACAAGATGGCCATGATAGCCCTATATAGCTCACCTTAAGGTAGAACGCGACACTACGAACTTTCGAGTAGCGTTTTGAAAATTGGCATGTAAAAAAGTGACCATATTTCAGATTAGATTCCATTGTTTTTATTCCAATAGTTTTAGCTATTTTCTGTACACATGACGTCAAAGTTGACCACCATTGAAAACCCCTTTTGGAACTTGACGTCGTTGTGTATCCATGACAACTTTTATGGGCATCACAGCGCCATAGCCGGACAAAATATCATAAACTCTATAATATTTAAGGAAATTATTTTTTCCTTTATGTATCGTTCTACGCAAAAAATATTTGAAAAATGGAAAGAAATTGTCGTTCTATTTGACGTTCAGTTTAGCCACATTTTTTCGCTCTAAAGCCGCAGTTTGACTTCCAGTAAAATTTACACGAAGAACTGATTATAAGAAGAATTTTCATTTGTCATTTTAAAATTACAAACTGAAATCTGGAAATCTCATTGGATATTCTAAAATAAAATGTAAATGAAAGTTCAAAATTGTAAGGACAATTCTAAAAAAATGTAAAGGATAGTTCTTGTCATTTTTAAATAAAATTGTAAGGATAGTTCTAAGATAAACTTTCACACAATTAATATGGTGGGTTGGGATATGCAAGTTAACCAATTCAATTTCGGCTGAGTTGTTTTATTTACATAACAATATATAATTCATTTATGTATGATCATGTGGCAGAAACGTTTTCTTGTGCATGGCTGTGCTTTCCACAGTTTTATTAAACAAGAGGGCCATGATGGCCCTGAGGTCGCTAACCTGTATATAGGCCCCCCCCACCCCCAGGCCAATTTTTACCCAAGGGCTTTTATTTGTTTATTTGAACAGACGTGGTAGACACCCATAAGAAGATGTTTCATGTTAAACATCTAAGTTCTAGCTCATTGGGTTTTTTAAAAGAAGATTTTTAAAGTTTTTACTTTACACATATAGTTAAAAACAATGACACCCCTGGGGCAGGGCCAGTTTTGACCCCAGGGCTTTTATTTGAACAAACTTTGTAGATATCTACTTAAAGATGTTTCATGCTAAATATCTTAGCTCTAGCTCTTTGGGTTCTTTAAAAGAAGATTTTTTAAGTTTTTACTATATGCATATAGGGAAAATCTATGACCCCCTGGGGCGGGGTCAATTTTGACCCCAGGGCTTTTATTTGAACAAACTTGGT
This sequence comes from Ruditapes philippinarum, assembly GCF_026571515.1. NCBI lineage: Eukaryota > Metazoa > Mollusca > Bivalvia > Venerida > Veneridae > Ruditapes > Ruditapes philippinarum. The sequence continues at coordinate 9,594 of NW_026864141.1, forward strand.
AGACATTCACTAGAAGACGTTTCATGCCAAATATCTAAGCTCTAGCTCTTATGGTTCTTTAAAAGAAGATTTTTTAAGTTTTTAATTACTATATGCATATAGGGAAAATCAATGACCCCCAGGGGCGGGGCCAATTTTGACCCCAGGGCTTTAATTTGAACAAACTTGGTAGACACTCACTAGAAGATGTTTCATGCTTAAAATCTTAGCTCTAGCTCTTTGGGTTCTTTAAAAGAAGATTTTTTAAGTTTTTACTATATGCATATAGGGAAAATCAATGACCCCCTGGGGCGGGGCCAATTTTGACCCCAGGGCTTTTATTTGAACAAACTTGGTAGAAATTCACTAGAAGATGTTTCATGCCAAATATCTAAGCTCTAGCTCTTACGGTTCTTTAAAAGAAGATTTTTAAAGTTTTTACTATATGCATATAGGGAAAATCAATGACCCCCGGGGCGGGGCCAATTTTGACCCCAGGGCTTTTATTTGAACAAACTTGGTAGACATTCACTAGAAGATGTTTCATGCCAAATATCTTAGCTCTAGCTCTTTGGGTTCTTTAAAAGAAGATTTTTTAAGTATTTACTATATGCATATAGGGAAAATCAATGACCCCCTGGGGCGGGGCCAATTTTGACCCCAGGGCTTTTATTTGAATAAACTTGGTAGACACTCACTAGAAGATGTTTCATGCCAAATATCTAAGATCTAGCTCTTAGGGTTGTTTTAAAGAAGATATTTAAAGATTTTTCTTTTGGTTGCCATGGCAACCAGAGTTCTGCATGGAATTAAATTCTTTGAACAATTTTTAAAGGTGACCACCAAAGGAACATTCCTGTGAAGTTTGGATGAAATTGGCTCAGTGGTTTATGAGGAGATGTCATTTAAAGCAAAAGTTTACGGACGGACGCCGGACGCCGGACGGACGGACGCCGGACGAAAAGCGATCACAAAAGCTCACCCTGTCACTTTGTGACAGGTGAGCTAAAAAGAAGAACAATACATATTCACATTTTATAGATATGTCAAATTAATTCTACATTTGTATGATTAACAGTAGATCTTATATTCATTGTATAAATTACATTTTGCAATAATGCGTTCACAACATTAGCCCCAACATACACACTGAAAATATAGAAACCAGTTATTACCTAACATCTTACTTTTCTTCACTTTTCAATTTTATAACTGCTTTCAATATAGACTTGCTCAGCCTTTTTATTTTTTGAACTATGAATGTTAGAGACATCAAGATAAAAAATTTAAAGTCAGCTGAAAGTATTGAGTCCTGTCAGCCTACATGGATGTGCTGGTTGGCCTGACACTTTACCAGTGGCAAAGATTTATCAGTTTGGTTCCCCTAATGTAAAGCTTGATTAAAAGTTTATCATTTTAACAGTCTTTAATATATACACTCGTACCATTGTAGTATAAATTTCTTTGAAAATCTTATTAAATTATGAGCTATTATAATTCAACAGAATACCGATTTCTTGGGTACTTAATCATTTAGTAAATTGTAATTATAATAACATGATATACAATACTATTTCAGCTGACTCTTACTATCTTCACAACAACTATATTTTACCACATACATGTACCACTTTTTGCAACTCCCTAAATAATGGTATTGCACTACTGTGCATATATTGATTAAGAAATAATATATCCCAAACTGTGAGTTTATTGCTCAACAAGCAGTGATGTTATCAAGCAATAAAATCACCGATTTGGATATATTATTTCGATTCTAACACGACGCCAACAAATAAATGCTGCCGTACCTGATAATTAGCTAAATTGCTCCTGATTTGTTTCGGTACTTATTGTCAGCGCGTCACATTTTTAGTGGTTACGTCACGTGTATAATGATTACGTCACATGTCTAAATATAGAACGTCAAACAGTGATTTTATAGCATAATAACACACACTTTCGGTTCTTCTATGTTCAATAGGGCAAAATGCGGGTCGGTTAGAATTATATTTTGATGTGATATCACTTGCATTATAAAAACAAAGCTTTTAAATGCCTTAAATGTATTCATTACACTATGAGCATGTCAATGCAAAACATATCCATTGTTGCTGTTAACAGTTCTTATCTAATGTATGCAGTAAATATTATATCATTGTATCATATTATGGTAGCTTCATTAATAAATATTGAAATAACTCAATAAAACAATAATATGCTTGCCAGACACTTATATAATATACATGTAACTTTATACAATTTGTTCAATAAATTCAGTACTGAACCTACTCTCATTCAATATCCTCTATTCAATTTAACATGACTCAGTACAGTTTTGCACTGCAATCTTTAGATTTGTGAAAACATATTGAATCCTACATTAAAATTCACATTAAAATACAACAGAATGTTGATAACATAATTTCTCAGTATTGAGTATCTACAATATTATGAATGAAAACAGTTTATCTTTACTTCAAGTACACAAAAACGTTTCTCTGAGAGTCTCACTCAAGAAAATGTCTAATTACACATGTATAACTTATACTTCAAATCTGTATATTTCACATTTCATCTACTCAATTTCGAGAACAATTGGATTTAAGAGACAGCTCCTGGAAGTGTATTTCCATGTTTATTTTTGTCTATATTGCACTGGTCATCAACATGAAAGTAAAATGGTATCTCAGGTAGGTCTGTCATCACCTCGCATTGCTCGATAGTTTGCCATCTCCTTCGGAAACACATCACTCAACTCTAGAACCAACAACGCCTTGAACTTCTACAAATAAAAAAAGGGTACCCCTAAAATACGCAACGGAGATTTTTTGGCGCAACGGACGCAACGGGCGCAACGGAGATTTTTTTTTTAGAAAAACCTGCACAACGCCTTTTTTATAGTCAATGTGCTATATTTAAGCATCTAAAATGATTGTTTAGCACTATTAAGTAAGTATGTTTTAAAATGTTTCATAAATTGTATATGTTTAATTGCACTGAAGGGTTATATGCCTGACGAAATGGAAATTTCATGGCGCAACGGAGATATTTTTTTAGAAAAAACCGACACAACGCCTTTTTTAAAGTCAATATGCTTTATTTCAGCATCTAAAATGATTGTTTAGCACTTTTAAGTAAGTATGTTTTAAAATGTTTCATAAATTGTATATGTTTACACTGAAGGATTATATATGCCTGGCTAAATGGAAATTTCATGGCGCAACGGAGATAATTTTGGAAAATCGGCACAACGTATGTACTAATATATGAAATTAATTAACACCAATGTTATTTGAATAAATAAATTTATAAAAAAAGATTTAAAAACCTTAATTGTATATCAAATAGCTGCAGTGTTGATGTTGTAAAGGAGTGTGTGTCGGCGAAATTGACATTTTGTCGGCGCAACAGAGATTTTTTTTTTTTTGGCGCAACGGAATTTAAAATGGCCTAATTAAGTAGTAATATGAAGAAGTAAATCATTAAAGATATTAACTGAATTTCTGAAGTGGTGTAATAAAAGTCTGTTTTATTAATTTAAAAATGGAATTAAATACGTTTTTATCGTTATGGCTGACACTGAAAAACAAGTATGGATATTTACAATCTGTTTCATTTTTTCCCGTTCAATCCGTTATGTTTACGAAATGTACTGTAATAGCTTTTAGAACTATACATAATTTTCAGAATTTTACTTGAAGAATACGAAAAGTCCGTAATGCATACGCTGTGGACTTTCTAATGTAATCTTAACAATAAATTACCAATTTTCAACAAAAAGCTGCTTAATGGCTTTACTGCTGCACAAAGAAATACGTTTATTTCCGTCATGGCTGATATTTGAAGATAAACATGAGTCTTTAAATCTGTTTCTTTTTTCCCGTGTATTACGTTATATTTACGTTAAATATTGTAATGACTTTAATCAATGACATGTAACACTGAAGAAAACAAATTCATATCTTTATTCAAAAGATTTGTATTACAGCGCTTAATTACAACACGTTTACCATGAAACGTTTAAATTTGATCCTATAATTTTTTAACTGTAAAAATTATTTTCTTATTTCTGCTACCGGGAATATATAAGCAAATCACTTTATTAGTTAAAAGCATGACCAGTAGCAAGCAATTTGCTAACCATATTACATTATCTTTTTAGTAATGATTGAACTATTTTATGCATTTTTAAAATTAAAAATAGTAACTATACAAAACATTAATTGTTTGATGAAATTATTAAAATAGTAAAACGACATGCATGTAGAATTTGCTGTTCTTTCTATTTCCATTTTAAAACAGTGAAAAAAAAATAATTAAATTGAACGTCACTTACCAATCAGAAAACCCCGTTAAAATCAAATGCAGCTACTGTTTATTTAGCGAAACAACAGCAATTTGGTGATTTGAAGAATGTTTATCACGGGTGTTAAGTACCGATAATTAAATTACCAATGACACGTGGTTGATGTTTATTGGACACGCATTTTCACACCATTTAGATAATGTAAGAGGAACATGTATTGACTTTAAGGTATTAAGTACACAATGATTAATGAAAGATAATAAATTAATAAAATAATATGATATGATAAAACTGTTATGATAATCCCCGTTGCGCCGAAATAGTCCATTTCGCCGTAATTTAAATTATGTCCATTTTGCCGTCCATTTAGAATATGATATATTCAGTATTCTACCTTATAAAATCAAACTTATACAGTATATGTAAAAATTATGTATAAAATATCAACAATACCAACTTATATGATTATTTTATGTTTTAGACATAAAAAAAACAGTACACAGTTTTGAAAATAAAATCTCCGTTTCGCAATAAAACATCGGCGCAACGGAGATTATGAGAGGTATAACAACAATACAATGAATGTTTATAATACAAAAAAATACTGAACATTGATTCTGTAATATCAACATATGACTTTATTTAGTATATACTAATGCAAATTCAATTAAAAATTATGTATAGAAAAGCTATTACAGTACATTTCGTAAACATAACGGATTGAACGGGAAAAAATGAAACAGATTGTAAATATCCATACTTGTTTTTCAGTGTCAGCCATAACGATAAAAACGTATCTAATTCCATTTTTAAATTAATAAAGCAGACTTTTATTACACCACTTCAAAAATTCAGTTAATATCTTTAAATAATGATTTACTTCTTCATATTACTACTTAATTAGGCCATTTTAAATTCCGTTGCGCCAAAAAAAAAAAAAAATCTCCGTTGCGCAGACAAAATGTCCATTTCGCCGACACACAATCCTTTACAACATCAACATTGCAGCTATTTGATTATTTGATATACGATTAAGGTTTTTAAATCTTTTTTTTAGATTTATTTATTCAAATAACATTGGTGTTAATTAATTTCATATATTAGTACATACGTTGTGCCGATTTTCCAAAATTATCTCCGTTGCGCAATGAAATTTCCATTTAGCCAGGCCTATATAATCCTTCAGTGTAAACATATACAATTTATGAAACATTTTAAAACATACTTATTTAAAAGTGCCATAAACAATCATTTTAGATGCTGAAATACAGCATATTGACTTTAAAAAAGGCGTTGTGTCGGTTTTTTCTAAAAAAATATCTCCGTTGCGCCATGAAATTTCCATTTCGCCAGGCATATAACCCTTCAGTGCAATTAAACATATACAATTTATGAAACATTTTAAAACATACTTACTTAATAGTGCTAAACAGTCATTTTAGATGCTTAAATATAGCACATTGACTTTAAAAAAGGCGTTGTGCCGGTTTTTCTAAAAAAAATATCTCCGTTGCGCCCGTTGCGTCCGTTGCGCCAAAAAATCTCCGTTGCGTATTTTAGTGGTACCGATAAAAAAACAATACATTGATATATTTCCTTTCTCATTGGTTAAATCTGGCAGGCTTTTCTAATGAAAACTGCCGGCTAAATATTTCAAGTATTATAAAATGATAACATCTATTGATAAAATCTGTAACTGAAATATCTAGAGAATATATATTATATGTCAAAGAATGTCTGTAAGAAAGAAAACAATGTAACAAGACATACATGACAATTAACTGAATTCTCAAACAAGAGAATGCAGGAATTATCAAATTCACAGAGTGAAATAATTCAGTAAAACAAGCTATGCTTCTTGGCATCAATAATGACGTTGAATACAAGTTTGAAATGTTAAGCAAAGTGCTGCAAATAACAAATATTTGCTGTAAGTACAACATTGGTTCTACATTATCAATTCATGTTCATTGTATCATTTCAGGGTTTACAAAAAATTATTTTACAGGTAAAATTTGACTGACCTTTTGATATACCAGTCTAAACTGACCTAAATACATTAATCTTTACAAATTGGACTAACTGCAGATTATCAATTTTAACAATAATAAATTCTATAATTAGAGAAGGTAACATACAAAGTTTACACCAAAAATAATAAAGCTTCTTTGTTCTGTTAATATGTTACATGTTATTTACCTTGAATGCATCAATTTTTCCCTTCACTTGTTCATTTTTCCCCAGAGCTTTCTCTAAAAGTGTAATATGTTACATGTTTTTTACCTTGAATGCATCAATTTTTCCCTTCACTTGTTCATTTTTCCCTAGCGCTTTCTCTAAACAGTGTAATATGTTATATGTTATTTACCTTGAATGCATCAATTTTTCCCTTCACTTGTTCATTTTTCCCTAGAGCTTTCTCTAAACAATGTTTTGTGTACAAGTTGGGATTTTTGCCTTGGTCAATATACCTGTAATTCAAGTACATGTATACTTAAATTAATATGAGCCGTGTCATGACAAAACCAACATAGTGCGTTTGCGACCAGCATGGATCTAGACCAGCCTGCGCATCCGCGCAGTCTGATCTGGATCCATGCTGTTCGCTATCAGTTTCTCTACTTGTTATAGGGTCTGTAAGCGAACAGCATGGATCCTGATCAGACTGCGCGGATGTGCAGGCTGGTCTGGATCCATGCTGGTCGCAAACCCATTATGCCGGTTTTGTCATGACGCGGCTCATATTATGTTAAATGGTAATAACTTATATATCTTAAAGTGCAGCCTCTGCAGCTCTGACAAACTATACTGTTGGTGTCTAAATTTGGCATCATTTGAATATTGAAATCTAGACATCAATGTTATAAGTTCTAAATTGAGTCAAGTCTGTTTAAAAAATAGCTGAAAAATGTTTAAAAAGTTTAAGAAAAAATAAATCATTTGTCAAAGACTTAGTAATAATTAAAAAAAATTTAATCCTCCAACCATTTCATTCCTGATTTTCTTAATTTCAAAACACTACACTAAGGAAAGATTTATACAAAACAAAGAGATTTTAACTTTTCCATGGTAGAATTACTTCTACTCTCAACTTTCTTACATAATTTTTTATGACATAGTTGACAGAACAAACTTACTCAAATACTTCAAGAGGAACATGAACATCTTGCATCTGTGATTTCATCTTGTCTATCTCCTGTAACCCTTGTACCATTGTCTGTCTGAAATATAATAAAGATATCAGGTACTTAGCTTATTTTCATAACATATACATTAAGAATAATTATGAGTCAAGTCATGAATATTGGGAAAATATGTCACTGCACAAATAAATCAGAATTCTTAAAGGCAAAAAGATCACATGGATGGATTACTAATTATAAAACGAAAATCTTTTTTTTTCTATTTTAAATTTTTTAATATATGGATATAATATTACATGAATAACAAGATTAAACAAATTTAAGGTGCGACTAGCACCTTTGATTTTAATCAGTGTAGTAAATCTGGGACAACAAGCAACTACTAACTATAGACAAGCATACTTTACTAATTATGATGCCATCAAACTGACTTTCAATCAATCAATTGATTCAAACTGTTGTTACTTAAAGTCTGTACATATGGTCATACATACTGAAAATTTAAACATAATAATCAAAGTGTCAAGCTTGATTAGCCTTAAACAACACATTTGGGACATGATACATACATCAAAGACAGTCACCTAATTTCGTGGGCAATACTAGATGTCCGGGACGTTATGCAATGTATGCATATTATAATGGGAAAAGCAACAGGAGATTAGCACAGCATTATTTTTTCTTACAATAAGGTGCACTCTCTGCCAATTATAATGTGTATTGGCTTGAACAGACTGTCACTTGAATGTTGTTATAGACTGCTTATCTAGCTGGTAGTTGCCTGTCCTGTTGTCAACAACAAATGCAAACTGTGTTTAAATGAGAAAACTAATTGATTAAAGACTTTAAAAGTATACTGTATCCAGACTCACTGTCAAAGACTTTTTCTGTCATTTTCATAAAAATATTGAAATAACAGGCTGTGCCACTTGAGGGTCAAACTCTATCTCTCAGCTTGAATTGCCCTGATTAATGGTCAATAAAAAACTGGCTTAGTGTCTGCAATCTTCACATATATATTTGAGACTTGACAGTAAATTATTACTGTATCATTGAATAATGAATCATACATAGACCGTTTGAAAAATGGCAGATTCAAGTCAGGGGATAGGGCCTGATCCTCAAGAGTCTGTGAATCTACTAGTTTTAGCAAAATAATAAGGCAAATTTTGGGTAAATTATAATATGAAATTAGGCAAAGCCTATGCACGGGGAAGTCGTTAAAATTCCTTTCATTCTTTCCGTTTTAAAGGTGTCATTCGGCATTACATGCACCGCTTCCGTTTTCACTCGGAACACTCGACGTTTATTATTTATCCGAAAAGTTGAGATTTGTTCCGTTATCGGAATACCCCGCCTATTATCATTGAGTTACATTGTAAATGGCGGCGCCCGACTAGAACTGACACTGAAAATTTCATTAATAGGTATACCTGTAGGATGATTTTGGGCTCTGATGGAAGGGCCAAGCCCTTTTTAAGCCCCTCTTCTTTTGAAAATCTTTCAGTACTTCTTCTTATTGCTCTCACCACTTCTATGTTAAATTATATATACTTTTATCTACTTCTGTTCACTCTGCTATACAATTATAACAGCATAATTTTTCAATAAACATTTTAAACTTTATATGGAGTGTCTCCGGTCCAGTGTTGATCTAGTTTTATTTTAAATTCATGAACACTTTTTGAGTCTACTACATTTTTTGGCAAATTATTCCATGTTTTAATTACACGTCTTGAAAACTGATGTAGGCAATGAGTTGTTCTACTACGAGGCATTTCTAGTTTTAAATTATGTCCCCTTGTTGATGCCGAATAACTAAAAAAATTTTCAAAAACACAGTCATCTAAGCCTTTTACTATTTTGAAAGTCTGAATCATGTCCCCTCTTAATCTGCGATGTATCAGACTTGGCAGTTTAAGCTTTTTAAGACGGTCAATATATGTCAGATCTTTTAATGATGAAACTAGTTTTGTTGCTCTTTGTTGAAGTTTTTCTAGACTTGATATATCTTTTATTAAATATGGATTCCACACAACATTTGCAAATTCAACATGAGGACGAATCAAAGCTGTATACAATTTCACAAAGGTGTATTCATCTAAAAATTCAAAAGACCGGTTAATAAGGCCTAAAATACTATTTGCCTTATTAATCTTTGTAGAAATATGTTTGCTAAATTTAAGATCTTTTTCAAAAATAACTCCTAGATCACATTCTTCTTGAGTATCCGATAAAGTCTTGTTATTCATAACATACTGTTTTTGAGGATTTGCATGACCATAATGCATCACCTTACATTTATCAACATTAAAGTTCATTTCCCATTTTACTGCCCAGTTCATAATTGAGTCAATATCATTTTGGAGGACATCCGACTTGCTAGTTGGTGTATACAATTTTGTATCATCAGCAAATATTTTAATGCTTGATTTGACATTATCTGTGATATCATTCACATACACAATAAAAAGTACCGGGCCCCAACACACTACCTTGCGGCAGCTCCACTATCCACTGCTTTCCACAATGACGTACTACCTTTAATTGATACACACTGTCTTCTATTGCAAAGAAAAACTTTTTATCCACATCAATACATTTCCCTTGATTCCAAAAGATGACACTTTATTTTAATAAACGTACATGTGGGACTTTATCGAAAGCCTTTGCTAGATCAAGATATATGGTGTCCCAGCTTTGATAATTTTCCATATAAATATTCCATTCTTCTAATACATTTAGAAGTTGTAAAGCACAAGACCTTCTTGTCCGAAAACCATACTGATTGTCAGATAATAATTTATTTTCTTCAATATGTTTCATAATGTGCTTTCGAATAATTTTTTCCAAATGTTTTACACAATATTGATGTTAGACTAACTGGTCGATAGTTACTAGGATTTGTTTTGCTTCCCTTTTAAAAAATTGGCTATACTCTTGCATCTTTCCATGCAAGTGGAAGTTTTCAAGTGACTTTCTAAATATAGCGGTTAACAGCCCAACAAAAACATCAGCCAGACTCTTTATTATGTATGGGTGTATATCATCTGGACCCATTGATTTATTTGGATCAAGTTCCTTTAATAAATTCAACACCTCACTCTCCGAGATATGTATATCATCAAGGTCTTTTAATACAGTCTTATCTTTCATGTTAGGTACACAGTCCAAATTTTCTTTTGTAAATACTGTTGTAAAGAACTCATTTAACAATTCAGCCTTTTGCTGGTTTGAGGTTGTAAAATTACCATTCTCGTCTTTCAAATTGAAAACACCATCTCTTGATTTAGTCTTGTTCTTAACATATTTCCAAAAATGTTTTGGTTCTGTCTTAGCTTTGCGTGATATATCTTTCTCATAACTTCTTTTAGCATTTTTAATAATGTCATTTGCAGCATTTCTTATACTTTTGTATTCATCATAGTCCTCATGGCGTCTTGTTGCAAGGTACTTATCCCATGCATGTCTTTTCTTTTTAATATGTTTGAGGGTTTCCCCAGTCATCCAAAGTGGTTTCGGTTTAAATCCTTTCTTAGGTTTAGACATTGGAACATATTTATTAACACATTCATAGAACTTATTTGAAAATATTTCCCACATTTCATGTATATTACAATTTTCAAAAAGCAAAATCCAATCTAATTGCTGCCATTCATTAGAGAATCCTAGTAAGTCACATTTTTGATACATATAAAAACCATTTCCAGTATAAAGCTCTTTGAACTCACAAAGAAAATCAAAAAGTAATATTACATGATCACTACAGCCCAAAGAAGGTAAGTATTCAATATTGTTAATATTGGATTCACACAAGGTAAGAATTAAGTCCAACACATTACTAATCTGGTCATTTCTACATCTCGTAAACTGTGTTACATGCTGAAATAAGTAGTTATCACGTATACACTCAATAAATTTATATTCATGATGACCTTCACTATGGGGGGTACTATATGTTTCCCAATCAATATCTTTCATGTTGAAATCTCCAGTTACAAGTAGATTAGAACTAATTCTAGTTGCTTCCTTTAACATGTTATTTATAATATCACATGCATCTATATTAGAAGGGCTTCTATAAATACAGCCAACAAGTACAGTTTTTTCTTCAATAGACCAGTCACACCAAGATGCATCATTATACATAGAATTAAGTTGTTCATTAGCAGAAACATTTAGATCATTCCTCGCATATATATTCACCCCTCTACCATGGTCTGAGCTAGGAAACAATGTATAACCTTCAAGTTTATATAATAATGAAGAACATGTTAAATTGTCCACGTTATATTTCGGTAGTACTTCAGTCACAAATATAAAGTCCGGTTTAATACTAGTCACAAGTATTTGAAGCTCATTCAATTTATTTTGCAATTGGTCAGCATTTGTATAAATACATTTGCACTTCTTGATTTGGGTTTCAATAATATTGTTATTGTTATTTTCAGAAATAATATCATCATTGTTTTCCGAAATTACATCACCATTTGTCCTTACTGTAAAGTCACTTGTGTTTTCACTACATACAGATGTCGAACAAGAGGTAGCGTCATCAGGTTCTGAAATCTGTACATTTCTATTATCATCAATGCTTTCAGAAACATTTTCAAATAAACAGTCATCTGTATAATTTACAGTTTCATAAACACTGTCTGTATTTTTGAGATCAACAAAACCTTTCTTCTTAGAAACTGATTCATAATCTTCTTCTTCTTCTTCTTCCAATATAGTACAGACACCTTCCGGCGTATACTCGTACTAGCGCAGCGCGGTGTGAGAAGTGTCTATGTACAAGAGTGATTTAAAAAAGTACTATGTATAGTGCTGGTAAAAAGGTAAAAACACCGGACTGTCTATCGGAGAGTGAGTGGGAGTACTTCCCTCTTGAAGCTGTCTATGGTTGTACAGCTTACAACTGTCTGGGGAAGACTGTTCCAGAGGCGGATGGTGTCTGGGAAGAAGGATCGCTGGTAGCACTGGGTCCTTGCAAATGGTACCAGGTAGTGAAGTCCATGTCCTCGAACAGAGATGACTGGGGTGAGGTTGGATGTAGGGACTTCTACTAGGCCATTTACTATATGGTACATCATGGTCACCTTGGCATGGGCTCTGCGTTCTCGGAGGGTAGGCCACTGTAGGTGTTGCAGCATCGATGTCACACTGCTGGTTCTTCTGTAGTCTGAGAAGACCATTCTTGCTGCTCGGCGCTGCACCATCTCCAGTTTCCAGATATTTGCCTCAGTGAAAGGGTCCCAGATGATAGAGGAGTATTCCACCAGAGGTCTCACGAGGGTCATATAGCAGAGCTCTTTGGTCCTTCTTGGGCATTGATTGATGTTTCTCTGTAGAAAGGATGTGGCATTGTTGGCTTTCTTTGTAGTTAGATCAATGTGATGGTTCCAGTTTAGTGACTTTTGGAAGTTGAGGCCTAAATATTTTGCTGTATCTACTTCTTCTAAGATGTGTCCATGGATGTTATATGGTTGTCTGATTGGTTTTCTCTTGTTTGTTATGTGGAGTATCTGGCATTTTTGAGGGTGGAATTCCATCAACCAATCCCTTTCCCATCTTTTTAGTCCATCTAGGTCTTTTTGTAGGGCTATAGCATCTTGGTCTGAGTGGATAGAGCGGTAAAGGGCACAGTCGTCAGCAAACATTCTAGTGGTGGATTCAGGTGATACATAGTTGGGTAGATCATTAATGAAGATGAGAAATAAGAGAGGTCCTAGAACACTGCCTTGTGGGACACCTGACTGGACAGGTGCTTCACCTGATTTGCTGCCGTCTAGTAACACTCTCTGGCTCCGATCCCCTAGGAAGCTGTTTATCCACTTTAGTAGGTTGTTTCGTATACCATAGAATTGAAGTTTTGTAAGTAATCGGTGGTGTGGGACCTTGTCGAAAGCTTTGGAAAAATCTAATAAAATGACATCAGTCTGACCAGCAGAGTCCATATTGCAAGCAAGGTCCTGGACTGTCAGTAAAAGTTGAGTCTCACAGGATCTGCGTTTACGAAATCCATGCTGGGCATCTGTAAGTATGTTGTAGGTGTCAAGGTGTTTCATAATGGTGCTTGTAACGATGTGCTCAAGTGCCTTACATGCTATGGAAGTAAGAGAGACAGGTCTGTAGTTCTCTGCTTTACTGCGGTCGCCCTTCTTGAAAATTGGTACCACGTTGGCAGTTTTCCAGTCGTCAGGGATGATTCCTTGGTCCACAGATGCCTGGAAGAACAGTGTAAATACAGGAGTAAGTTCTGTAGCTGCTTCCTTTAGAAGTCTTGCTGGGAGTTGATCTGGACCTGTAGCCTTGTGTGGATTAAGTCCTGCAAAGATCTTCTGTACTCCGCTCTCTGTGATTGTAATATGTTCAACCGGATCATGTGGGCTTGGTCCCATATCAGGAATAGTTGAGATGTCTTCATCCTTGATGAAAACTGAAGAGAACTGCTCATTCAGGATATTGGCCTTTGTGTCGCTGTCGGAGTGAGTCATGCCCGTTTTTGCTTTCAGTGGTGCTACTCCCTGACTATCTGTTTTCTTACTTTTAATGAAACTGTAGAACCTTTTGGGATTAGAGGCAGACTCTGGACTCATGTCCCTTAAAGATACAATAGAATTCTATATATTTTTTAATTGTTTTTTTATTTGATTTTCTTTTAAATATACACGTGTAGTCTATAGCCGGGCAAGCCAAAGCCCGGACCCGCTTCGCGGGCCCGGTCTTTGACTTCCCCGTATAAACTGATAAGTTTACAGGTAGACTCTAGTCTAGATCATTATACGGGGAAGTCAAAGGCCGGGCCCGCGAAGCGGGTCCGGGCTTTGGCTTGCCCGGCTATAGACTACACATGTATATTTAAAAGAAAATCACATAAAAAACAATTAAAAATATATAAAATTCTATACCTATCAAAGAAATTTTCAGTGTCAGTTCTAGTCGGGCGCCGCCATTTACAATGTAACTCAATGATAAATGGCGGGGTATTCCGATAACGGAACAAATCTCCACTTTTCGGATAAAGATAATCGCCGAGTGTTCCGAATGAAAACGGAAGCGGTACATGTAATACCGAATGACACCTTTAAAACGGAAAGAATGAAAGGAATTTTTAACGACTTCCCCGTCCATAGGCTTTGCCTAATTTCATATTAGGAGTTTTAAAAATTACAATTTTTGATTCAGAGCATTCTGTCCCTGCGGTTGGAAATCACTGACAATAATTCCCAGCTGTCTTGTATTTTCTATAAATCTTTCCAACTGCTCCTCAAGGTTTTCAAACCTGTCTGCCATTGTTAAAACTATCAGGGAAACAAAAATTTTTTTTATAAATTCATCCTGGGTGAAATTAGTGTAAACACCGTTATGCTTGATTTCATTTTATATTATTTAAAATACGTTTTATCGAACGCTTTGTGCATAATTAGTGCCAGTTTCATTATAATAATGTTGTTATATGATATATATGAATTTAACATTTAATTGACAGTTCACAGTGGCATATGGGTATTTATAAAGTGTTTGCGTTTTTCTAAAACATAAATGAACAACGAAGTTAATAATATGTTCTTGGATTATAATCAAAGAAGCTGTGTAAAGGGAAATCACTCTGTTATCAAGTTGTCATTGCTTATAAGTTTTTTCTTATTTTGTTCAGAAACACTAAAAATATGCTTTTGACAGTTGATTAACTTTTATCTCAATTTAATATTTAAACATGTTAAGCGAAGATCTTTAAGTGACATTTATTTTTTACCAAGTTTTCACCTTGGGAACATAGATTGAAAATGGCCCTTACTTGCATAAACATTGCAAGGCTTGCCACCAAACACAGGGTTGTTTTTATGCTGGACAGAAGTTATCTCCGAATTAATCAGAGCAAATCATCACCTTCTCTTTGGTTTGTTCAGTTTAAATCAACTGATTCAAAATCTGGCAAAGCAGATTCTGACAAATCAAAATCTGGCAATGAGTTAGATGTAGCCAGGGAAAATCCATATGCAGGGCTGACATTTGGACAGAAAGGTGAAATCATAATCTGACTGATATTGAATTTCAAACATTAAAGTATTCACATGAGTTTGAAAATCTAGTAAAATGCACTTTTCCAGTACTTACTTTCTGTACATTCCATACAATAGGTTTAGAGAATTCCCCAAAACAGCATGTATAAGAGCAATTGAGTATTTGAAAATTTAATAATAGCAATCAATTCAGTACCTTATTTTTAGAAAAGGAAATGTCTGACTTTCAAATGAAACATTTTACTTTTTTTCGTCTAACCAGGGAATTGAATTAAAAAACAACTGCATTTAATTAATTAGTTTTCTTTACTTTTTTTTGGATTATAAAAACCTGTTAAGACTATAAGATATCGCCAAACAATAGTCCAAAATGACTTGTTTTTTCCAAAGCCCTAAATTCTTTAAACTTTCAATTTTAGATATTTTCCATGTTTCTCCTAAAAACAACATATTATTACATTACAGACCATTATATAGTAAAAAGTTCAATTTGAAACCTGGTCAGACAAGCTAATAGAGAAAATATTGTCAAACGTTGAATAAATTTCTATTTGCAGTGAAAGAAGTGGGGAAGGATGTTTCTTATTTGGGAATTTCACTGGTTGCAATTGGAGTATTAGGTATCACATGTTTTTTTATTCTTTGATATGCTTATCTTACAAAACAAGAAAACAATAAAATTTTAAGTATTAATTTCATTTTAAACAACATGATTGTTTGGTATTACATCTTTGAGGTCTTAAATATGTGGCTACCATTAGCTTTAATTGCTTGATTCAGCCAAAGGTTCTTTTCTTAAAGTTTCATCCACATTTCCTTTGAAGAAGTTTCTTTTAAATTGCACAGATACAAAACTTGTATTACATTGCAATATACTGTAAAATCAATTTTTTGCGAAGGTATAATGTTTGCTAATTTCATAATTTAGAAGTTTTTGTAAAAATAAATGTTCACTAGATTTTTACCATTTGAATTTACCAGTACTGAAAGTAAAAGTTCGCAAATATTTAACAATGCCAAGAAGTCTGAAATGTTGATTTCTCAGATTTTGTACCTTGTGAAAATATCAGTTTTTACAGTAAATGGATTAAACTTTACATGTGTTTCAGTTTCTCTCTTTTGCAATTACCTAGATAAACTGTACTAGATAGAAAAGAATATATTTACTTTAATCAAAGTTAAATGTATTCATTAAATTTTTAGTTGCAGTAAATATGTACCTGTATGTAATAAAAGTTTCATTGTTTTTTAGGGGCAATGATTTACTTCATTGGTAGAGAACTATTTTCTGGTGAGAGTTCAAATGGCGTCTATACTAAAGCTTTTAAAAGATGTGTCAACGACTCTGAGGTATTTATCTTTATTGTGTTGGTTTTTTTTTTTTCAGTTAGATCTAGGTCCAAGAATTATATAAATTTTAGACCAGTGCAAGCCTTTCAATGTCTATTCTAGGATTTGAATAACAGGCGATTTTTATTGAAAAGTGAGAATTTATTTCATTTGTTTATCTTTTTCCTTCTTTCTCTATGTAAATTTTTTCCCCTGCCTCTGAAAAAATAGGGGGGAGTTCTCAAAAATATGAGTGAATCCCCCCATCCCTGTCCTAGAATAGACACTGGACTTTACCTTTTTGCTTTGAGGTGGAAAGAAATTTTGAGTAACCACAGCTGTGGGTTCAGTCCTGCTTGTGACTCTGAATTCTTTCATGAGCGGAAGCAAAACCAACCAATCTAACTTACAGCACATTGGAGATTCTACTCCGATACCTGTTCATGCCTGAAATAATTCTTAAAGGAGCACTGGAGGTCTTGCTTCACCAGTAAAGCTGGAAAGTCGCTATATGACCTACACAGTGTTGGTGCAACATAAAACCAAACCAAAAAAACAAGGTAAAAAAACTGGAACTCAGAAGCAGGCAGAATAATGTGATGCTTAAGCCTCGACTTTTTAGCTCACCTGTCACAAAGTGACAGGGTGAGCTTTTGTGATCGCTTTTCGTCCGGCGTCCGTCCGTCCATCGTCCGACCGTCGTCCGTCCGTCCGGCGTCCGTCCGTAAACTTTTACTTTAAATGACATCTCCTCATAAACCACTAAGCCAATTTCATCCAAACTTCACAGGAATGTTCCTTTGGTGGTCACCTTTAAAAATTGTTCAAAGAATTTAATTCCATGCAGAACTCTGGTTGCCATGGCAACCAAAAGAAAAAACTTTAAATATCTTCTTTTAAAAAACCCAAAGAGCTAGAGCTTAGATATTTGGCATGAAACATCTTCTAGTGAGTGTCTACCAAGTTTGTTCAAATAAAAGCCCTGGGGTCAAAATTGGCACCGCCCCAGGGGGTCATTGATTTTCCCTATATGCATATAGTAAAAACTTAAAAAATCTTCTTTTAAAGGACCCAGAGAGCTAAAGCTAAGATATTTAGCATGAAACATCTTCTAATGGGTGTCTACCAAGTTTGTTCAAATAAAAGCCCTGGGGTCAAAATTGGCCCCGCCCCAGGGGGTCATTGATTTTCCCTATATGCATATAGTAAAAACTTAAAAAATCTTCTTTTAAAGAACCCAAAGAGCTAGAGCTAAGATATTTAGCATGAAACATCTTCTAATGGGTGTCTACCAAGTTTGTTCAAATAAAAGCCCTGGGGTCAAAATTGGCCCCGCCCCAGGGGGTCATTGATTTTCCCTATATGCATATAGTAAAAACTTAAAAAATCTTTTCTAAAAAACCCAAAGAGCTAGAGCTTAGATATTTGGCATGAAACATCTTCTAATGAATGTCTACCAAGTTTGTTCAAATAAAAGCCCTGGGGTCAAAAGTGGCCCCGCCCCAGGGGGTCATTGATTTTCCCTATATGCATATAGTAAAAACTTAAAAAATCTTCTTTTAAAGAACCCAAAGAGCTAGAGCTAAGATATTTAGCATGAAACATCTTCTAATGGGTGTCTACCAAGTTTGTTCAAATAAAAGCCCTGAGGTCAAAATTGGCCCGCCCCAGGGGTGTCATTGTTTTTAACTATATGTGTATAGTAAAAACTTAAAAAATCTTCTTTTAAAAAACCCAATGAGCTAGAGGTTAGATTTTAAGCAGGAAACATCTTTTTGTTGGTGTCTACCAAGTTTGTCCAAATAAAAGCCCTTGGGTTTAAATTGGCCCTGCCAAAGGGGGGGGGGGGGGTGGAGGTCATTGTTTTTTATTATATGTGTGTAGTAAAAAACTTAACATTATGAAACATCTTCTAATGGGTGTCTTCCAAGTTTGCTCAAATAAAAGCCCTGGGGTTTAAACCGGCCCCGCTCCGGGGGCCTATATACAGGTGAGCGACCTCAGGGCCATCATGGCCCTCTTGTTATGAGTTCTGTCTTGAATCTCAAGATTTTTATCAGGCAATATGCATTATCTGCTGGTTTCTGACCAATCAAATACCTGAGAATTGAATTAAGTTTACAAAAATACTTTATAATTTTGAACCTTGCAGGCATGTAGACTGGACTGTTTTTATACTGGTAGCCTGTTAGTATGTCACTATAGCTACTAGTATTTAACCAACAACACATCTATAGTCACAAAATATGTTATGGTTGATCCAGTTCTACTAACTTGTAGTTCAGAATTTTGTTAAAGGTCCAACTCTCAATTATTACTTGTTTCACTTTAAATATTAACTTTCTTTTCTTGATTTCTGTCTTTAATATCAAAGAAAGACATGGCAGATTGCATAATTATTTCTGTTGTTCTTAAATGTTAAGTTTTGAAAAAATAACACTAAATGTCTATGTTTCTTTTATACCAAAAGCATTGTATATGGTATGTTTCTCCTGCAGGTCATAGTAGCATTAGGTGAGCCTATAAAATGTTTCGGTGAGGAGACTAGGAGGGGTAGAAGACGACATGTTAGGTAAATATACATAGATTATACAACCTTTAATCATGTTTTCCTGAAGTTGTCTGTAAAAATAAAAAATTGTTTTCAGTAAATATTTGGCGGCCAAGCAAAATTTAGGAAGATTCCACTTGTCAATTTAAAATTTTTGAAAACTTCAGATATATGGCTTTACATTGATGCAACTTTTGTCCATAGACCCTTTTTGCACACACAAGGTCTATAGGTTCTTATAGACTGTATTTCAATTATTTCTATAGAAATTTGAAAAGTGGGTGAAAGCTAGAGCTTATATATTTTGCATGAAACAGCTTCTAATGGGTGTTAACCAATATCAATGGAGATAGGTGTTCACTCTTACAGAATAATTTTCAAATCAGGAATCGATGTAGAAAGATTTGCCAAATTTTCTTTTCTAAAGTAAATTTATTTTGATTTTAATATTGTAGTAAAAGAGAAAATGCACTGCTTATATGACTTGTTATTTCTATTTTCATCACGTAATATTTGTTTTATCTTCAGTCATGTAATATTTGTTTTATCTTCAGTCATGTAATTACTATTTTATCTTCAGTCATGTAATATTTATTTTATCTTAAGTCAAGTAATATTTATTTTATCTTCAGTCATGTAATATTTATTAGCTCGACTTTTTTTTTTGAAAAAAAAATAGAGGTATTGCTATAGTCAGGTCGGCGTTGCCGTTGCCGTAGCCGTTGCCGTCCGAAAACTTGTACCTGGATCATAACTTTTTTATTTCTTTGTGTATTGTCTTCATACTTAGCCACAACAACCCTTGGGACAAGACCTTTCAGTAGACCACACTAACCTTGACCTTCATCCATAAATGACCTTGACCTTCAAGGTTAAAAGTCCAATTTTTGCTTGTTCATGCTGTTATTGGCTGTAACTTTGTTATTTTTGAATGGATTGTCTTCAAACTTGAACATAATAATCTTTAAGGATATCCCTTAAAAATAACCAGCCAGACCTTGACCTTCACTCATAAATGACCTTGACTTTGAAGGTCAAATTATTGAAATTTTCATTTTTTTGGCTTTTATTGGCTGTAAGTTTGTTATTTTTGAATGGATTGTCCTGAAACTTGAACATAATAATCTTCAAAGATTACTGTTAAAGATATACCGAAAGACCTTGACCTTCACTCATTAATGACATTGTCTTTGAAGGTCAAATTATTGAAATTTTCATTGTTTTGGCGGTAACTGACTGTAACTTTGCTATTATTGAAGGGATCAACTTCATATTATAAGAGAACATTCTTAAGGACCAGACCTTGTTGTTTATCAAACCCAACTTTGCTTGGGCTCTTAAATGACTTTGACCTTGAAGGTTAAATTACTGAATTTTCTCAGATTTGTGCATTAAATGACCATATTTAAATATTTATTGGTGTGTGTGTGTGTCTATATATATATATTTACAACAACAACAACTAAAATTGTGTCATTGTTTCTATTTATAGAAATGCGTCATTGTTTCTATTTATAGAATTGCGTCATTGTTTCTATTTAGAGAAATTGGGTCATTGGTTTTTTTTTAAAGAATTGTGTCATTGTTTCTATTTTTAGAGATTGCATCATTTTTTCTATTTTTAGAAATTGCGTCATAATTTCTATTTTTAGAAATTGCATCATTTTTTCTATTTTTAGATATTGCGTCATAATTTCTATTTTTAGTATTTTTAGAGATTGCATCATTTTTTCTATTTTTAGAAATTGTGTCATAATTTCTATTTTTAGAAATTGCGTCATTGTTGCTATTTTTTTAGAAATTGCATCATTGTTTCTAATTTTAGAGATTGTGTCATTTTTTCTATTTTTAGAAATTGCGTCATAATTTCTATTTTTAGAAATTGTGTCATTGGTGCTATTTTTAGACATTGCGTCATTTTTTTCTATTTTTAGAAATTTCGTCATAATTTCTATTTTTAGAGATTGCATCATTTTTTCTATTTTTAGAAATTGCGTCATAATTTCTATTTTTAGAAATTGCATCATTGGTGCTATTTTTAGAAATTGCGTCATTGTTGCTATTTTTAGAAAATGCGTCATTGTTTCTAATTTTAGAGATTGTGTCATTTTTTCTATTTTTAAAAATTGCGTCATAATTTCTATTTTTAGAAATTGCAACATTGGTGCTATTTTTAGAAATTGCGTCATTGTTGCTATTTTTTGAAAATGCGTCATTGTTTCTAATTTTAGAAATTGCGTCATTGGTGCTATTTTTAGAAATTGCGTCATAATTTCTATTTTTAGAAATTGCGTCATAATTTCTATTTTTAGAAATTGCGTCATTTGTGCTATTTTTAGAAATTGCGTCATTTTTTCTATTTTTATAAATTGCGTCATAATTTTTATTTTTAGAAATTGCGTCATAATTTCTATTTTTAGAAATTGCGTCATTGGTGCTATTTTTAGAAATCGCGTCATTTTTTCTATTTTTAGAAATTGCGTCATAATTTCTATTTTTAGATATTGTGTCATAATTTCTATTTTTATTATTTTTAGAAATTGCGTCATTTTTTTCTATTTTTAGAAATTGCTTCATTTTTTCTATTTTTAGAAATTGCGTCAATTTTTCTATTTTTAGAAATTGCATCATTGTTGCTATTTTTAGAAATTGCGTCACTTTTTTATTTTTAGAAATTATGTCATTTTTTGTATTTTTAGAAATTGCGTCATTTTTCTATTTTTAGAAATTGCGTCATGATGCTATTTTAAGAAATTGCGTACTGTTGCTATTTTTAGAAATATGCTTAATGTTTCTATTCATATATATACAAAATATATAAAGAAAACTAATGTGACAAGACAGACCAACTAAATTTATAAAAAGGAAACTTTAATATATTTTCAAACCTTTCTATGTTTGCGTTTAGAAAAAGTAAAAGGTCGAGCGTTGCCCCCGCCCGGCGGTGGCTCTTGTTGTTTTATCTTCAGTCATGTTATATTTGTTTTATCTTCAGTCATGTAATATTTATTTTATCTTCAGTCATGTAATATTTGTTTTATCTTCAGTCATGTAATATTTATTTTATCTTCAGTCATGTAATATTTATTGTTTTATCTTCAGTCATGTAATATTTGTTTTATCTTCAGCCATGTAATATTTATTTTATCTTCAGTCATGTAATATTTATTTTATCTTCAGTCATGTAATATTTATTTTATCTTCAGTCATGTAATATTTGAACAAGATGGTAGGCAGCATATGAGAATGAAGTTTTATATTCAAGGTTCAGATAAAAAAGGAGAAGTGAATTTAGAAGTTGTCAAGGTAACTATTTTAGTTTATACAGAAGTTGTTAAGGTAAACTATTTTAGTTTGTACAGAATTTATTTAAATAGAAAGTAAAACAAGAGCAGGAGAGAACAAATTTTGAACATCAGAATGGTTTGTAAACTGATTTATTCTCTTGAAATCTGGTATGATTTTTTAGCTCACCTGTCACAAATTGACAAGGTGAGCTTTTGTGATCACAATTTGTCCAGCGTCCATCAATCCGTCTGTAAACTTTTTCTTTAAACAACATCTCCTCATAAACTGCTTAGCCAATTTCAACCAAACTTCACAGGAATGTTCCTTTGGTGGTCACCTAAAGAAATTGTTAAAAAATTTAATTCCATGCAGACACAGGTTGCCATGGCAACTGAAAGAAAAAACTTTAAAAAAAATCTTTTTAAAAACCCAAAGAGCTAGAGCTTAGATATTTGGCATGAAACATCTTCTAGTGAATGCCTACCAAGTTTCTTCAAATAGAAGCCCTGGGGTCAAAATTGGCCCGCCCTGGGGGTCATTGATATTCCTTATATAGGAAAAACTTTAAAAATCTTCTTTTAAAAAACCAAAAGAGCTAGAGTTTAGATATTAAGCTTTAAACATCTTCTAGTGAGTGTCTACAAAGTTTGTACAAATAAAAGCCCTGGGGTCAAAATTGGCCTGCCCCGGGGGGATCATTGATTTTTCTTATATGTATATAGTGAAAAGTTAAATAATCTTCTTTTAAAAAAACACAAATAGCTAAAGCTTAGATAGTAAGCATGAAACATATTCTAAGGGGTGTCTACCCAGTTTGTTAAAAAAAAAAAGCCCAGGGGTCAAAATTCCTTATATTGTAAAAAATCAAAAAAATCTTCTTTCAAGAAACCCAAAGAAGCTTAGATATTAAGCATGAAAAATCTTCTAATTGGTGTCTTCCAAGTTTGTTCAAATTAAAGCTTTGGGTTCAAAATTTGCCCGTCACGGGCAGTCATTGATTTTCCTTATATGTGCACGTCTTTTGGAACTGTTGTTTTCCCTTTAGCAATAGCAACCAGTAATGTTTTTACACATGCACTATTTCAGATACAAATATGAACTTTGTGATATCAGTTTAAGATTTAGATTTTATATCTGCTTTTGTTTATAGTTTACAATATTACTTGTTCCTTGTCATGGAGAGTTTTTATATTCAGGTGAGCGATTTCAGGGCCATCATGGCCCTCTTGTTTAGTTTCTATGGGAAGCTGTAAGCTTAATGACATACTCTTGAATCATTATCTAGAAGTGACCAGTACTAAGTCATGAGTATAATTATATAACCATATAAAGACAGTTGTTTATTTAGGGCTAAAATATTTATAACTATTAGTATGATTGTAATGTTGCTTTTCATTGGATAATCATGACATTAATATCGTTTTATATACAGCTACTATCAATTTTTCTCTAAAAAACATTATAAATTTGTTATAAATATTCCTGACATGTTACATAGCCATATATAAATGGTTGTTTGCAATATAACTCTTGCCTAACATCTCAGGTTATATTATAGGGCCATATAACCAGTCAAAAATCTTTATAACTAATAGTATATATGTAAATTTAGAAGCTGCTATAATTTTAAATTCAATCTGGAAACAGTTAATTAATAATTATCTACTACACAAACTTTTCTATCTCTAACGTTTCGAGGGGTTAAACCCCTCTTTTTCAAGGAGTTTCTGTTTATTTTTATATAAATCACATATTTATCTTCTTACATGTCTTATCTTAAACTATGTTTTAACATGTAAGAAGATAAATATGTGATTTATATAAAAATAAAAAGAAACTCCTTGAAAAAGAGGGGTTTAACCCCTCGAAACGTTGGAGATAGAAATGCTATAATTTTATAAGTTTATTTTTCTATATCAATAAATGCACTTATGCAGTATTATGATTTTATTTGATGGCTTTGTCTTAATGGTTGTTTCCTTTGGGGTAATAAAAATATTTTAACAAGTACATTATATATATATTTTATTTTCAGGATGATTCAGGAAAGTTTGCCTACAGATATCTTTTTGTACAGTTAGAACAGTTTCCATATAGATCCATTATCCTAGAAGATAACAGATGAATCAGGAGGAAATAATAATATAAATATTTTATAAGAAAAATTAGGAAATTAATGCATTGTTTGGTTGCCATGGAAACATTGTTGTAGAATAAGAGGATGATTTATAGCTTACCAGATGGAATATTGTTCGCCTGATGTCAAGTTTTTGTATGAAAATAAGAGAAAAAAAACACACAAAAAAATTAAATAAACTTTTATGATGAGTGGAATGTATAATAGTGTAATTGCTTTTGTAAAACAAAGGTTGTTAAAACAGTGTATAGATGAAGTCAGGAATATTGTCTTGGTTGAGAAGATATTGAATGAATTGTAAACTGTATACTATATACAGTACTGCTAGTAAGACTTAGTGATCCTGTTGACAAAAAGTGCTTTTATATACAATTTTAATGTTTTGTTTTCATCATTATCATGGGAACATATTACCGAAATATAAAATTGTGAAACTACTTTTTTGTTATCTCTGCATGTTTAAATTACCCTTTCCTGACCATAATAATTTTGTTTACTAAAGGCAGCAGAAATATAGTTTTATAAACTTTAAAATTGATTAACTTTGCATTTCTATTGATTTCATTAGAAAATAATTTTGTTTATTAAAGGAATACCTTATAATGAAGATAGTTTTGAGTCAAATCAATCTCATTAAAATCATATGCTAGCTGATGCTCCAGTACCTTTTCCCCAGGAATGGTAGCATAGACAAACGTAGCAAAAATGGTGATGTGATTTGAATAAGATTTGATTCAAGTTGTGCTAATATTCACCAAATTGTTACTGCATATACACACAGAATTCTAAATTTTCATTTTACACGAATCATCACTTGTAACTGCATATACACACAGAATTCTCAATTTACATTTTACACAAATCATCACTTGTTACTGCATATACACACAGAATTCTAAATTTACATTTTACACGAATCATCACTTGTTACTGCATGTACACACAGAATTCTCAATTTACATTTTACACGAATCATCACTTGTTACTGCATATACACACAGAATTCTAAATTGACATTTTACATGAATCATCACTTGTTTATACACACAGAATTCTAAATTTACATTTTACACGAATCATCATTTGTTACTGCATATACACACAGAATTCTCAATTTACATTTTACACGAATCATCACTTGTTACTGCATAAACACACAGAATTCTAAATTTACACGAATCATCACTTGTTACTGCATAAACACACAGAATTCTAAATTGACATTTTACACGAATCATCACTTGTTATTGCATATACACACAGAATTCTAAATTGACATTTTACACGAATCATCACTTGTTACTGCATATACACACAGAATTCTCAATTAACACGAATCATCACTTGTTACTGCATAAACACACAGAATTCTAAATTAACATTTTACACGAATCATCACTTGTTATTGCATATACACACATAATTCTAAATTGACATTTTACACGAATCATCACTTGTTACTGCATATACACACAGAATTCTCAATTTACATTTTACACGAATCATCATTTGTTACTGCATATACACACAGAATTCTAAATTTACATTTTACACGAATCATCACTAATTACTGCATATACACACAGAATTCTAAATTGACATTTTACACGAATCATCACTTGTTACTGCATATACACACAGAATTCTCAATTTACATTTTACACGAATCATCATTTGTTACTGCATATACACACAGAATTCTAAATTTACATTTTACACAAATCATCACTTGTTACTGCATATACACACAGAATTCTAAATTGACATTTTACACGAATCATCACTTGTTATTGCATATACACACAGAATTCTAAATTGACATTTTACACAAATCATCACTTGTTACTGCATATACACACAGAATTCTCAATTAACACGAATCATCACTTGTTACTGCATGTACACACAGAATTCTAAATTGACATTTTACACGAATCATCACTTGTTATTGCATATACACACATAATTCTAAATTGACATTTTACACGAATCATCACTTGTTACTGCATATACACACAGAATTCTCAATTTACATTTTACACGAATCATCACTTGTTATTGCATATACACACACAATTCTAAATTGACATTTTACACGAATCATCACTTGTTACTGCATATACACACAGAATTCTCAATTTACATTTTACACAAATCATCACTTGTTACTGCATATACACACAGAATTCTCAATTTACATTTTACACGAATCATCACTTGTAACTGCATGTACACACAGAATTCTAAATTTACATTTTACACCAATCATCACTTGTTACTGCATGTACACACAGAATTCAAAATTTACATTTTACACGAATCATCACTTGTTACTGCATGTACACACATAATTCTAAATTTACATTTTACACCAATCATCACTTGTTACTGCATAAACACACAGAATTCTAAATGTACATTTTACACCAATCATCACTTGTTACTGCATGTACACACAGAATTCTCAATTTACATTTTACACGAATCATCACTTGTTACTGCATGTACACACAGAATTCTAAATTTACATTTTACACGAATCATCACTTGTTACTGCATATACACTCAGAATTGTAAATTTACATTTTACACGAATCATCACTTGTTACTGCATATACACACAGATTTCTAAATTAACATTTTACACGAATCATCACTTGTTACTGCATATAAATTTACACGAATCATCACTTGTTACTGCATAAACACACAGAATTCTAAATTGACATTTTACACGAATCATCACTTGTTACTGCATATACACACATAATTCTAAATTTACATTTTACACGAATCATCATTTGTTACTGCATAAACACACAGCATTCTTAATTTACACAATCATGAGTTTTTTCTTTTGTTAAGCTGGAAATATTGCATGATATATCATTATGAATGAACCAAAGAGTGCTTGAAATTGTATAAATAACAGATTGTTGAATATCATTAAAATAGTAAAAATCGTAACCTTAGAGGTTGCCAAAATATGAGCATTAAAAATGTTGTAGACTCGCTTAATTGAGCTTTATCATTATCTACAGTTGCCCATAATATTCCGAAATGAAAACGTAATTTTGCAAAACAACGTTTAATTAAATGGAAACATATGAAGACGTGCTTAAACAGTGGTGGTCATGAAATGTTCAATTTTTGAACTTTGTGTCATCCATGAAAAGCGTGGGGAACAATTGCTTAGTTGTCAGGGTATCTGCCCCATCAACTCGAGGAGCGTGGGTTTGAGCTATGCTGTAGTCACAATCTTGTTAGTTCGATGACAGCAGAAATGGTAAGTTTCAGAGCTTAAATAAATATGTTTTTTGCTGGGAACGAATAAGGAATTGGATGTTCGAATATTCGTTTTCCATATTCGAATATATTCGAATATTCGTTTTTTACAACATTTGTTCGATATTTCTCTTTGACGTATACGTATCCGAAATGGATTGCGTCGAATATTATACCACTTAAAAATGCTCGGAATAATCGGCGATTAAAAAGACCTTTATTGCTATGTCAAAGTTTATTTTATTTTATATATTGTAAATCGAGATATATGTTTACTTTTGAAATAAATTCATAATTTGATTGTCTTTTGTTCGGTAAACCCGACCACTGTCTTATCAACGGGAGGTAACTCACGTGACTTGACTGACAGTAATATGAATCATCGTAGCCTCTTAGCCCCAAAATTTAAAAAACACATAATTATATTGGAACTTAACTTGTATAAAATATTTTTATTTATAATTTTAGATAAAGTTTAAAATATTCTTAAATATAACGCAGTACAATGTAAATATCACACGGAGTCTAATGTCTACGGAATAAATATATTCTCACACGGAGTCTAATGTCTTCGGAATAAATATATTCTGACGGAATTTAGACACTTCCCATGCTTTCATAACGCGCATTCACAAAATTTAAGACAATTATTGATAAATCAGAAAGATTATAACACAGAAAACAATAAATAGGATAATTAAAATCGGAAAAATTTGCATTATAAACTGTTAAACGGGTAAATTGCAAACTGTGAAACGAGTGCCCTTTTGAGCAACTAGACCCCAAAGTTTTCACAGTTAATTGGCGATAATTGTTGACAGGCGTCATACAAATATTTGAACACCTGGTCAAGGAAATGGAAAAGGTTTAATTTACGATCTTCATTGAAATTTGAAAGTAATGACAAAAATAAAACATTGCTCTTTTTTCCGAATATTCGTATTCGTTTTTCAATGTTCGAATATTCGGTAGTGTTTCGAATATTCGAATATTCGAATATAATTCCCGGCCCTAAGTTACTTAACCCTGAAAAGTGGTGTGTAGTCCAAAACGAATGTGTGTACGTGCGCTCATCGCTCATTCTCAATAAAACACAGCATTTGATGTTCCACTTGGTAGCTCTTATACGAAGGTTTTTCTTGAGGTCAAAATGTCGTTAGAAAGGTGGCTGCCACTTTGTCTAATAGGGACACACTCAGTTTTACATTTCTATCTGTTATTTTTCTTTCACAAGTACCATTAATGCCCTAAAATGTAACATACGTTACTGTCGCCACCTATAATTTTCAACTTTGAAATTGTGTTTCAGAAAAATAAGTTCCAGAATAAACGAAACATGTGCAATTAGTCATTGCTGTGTGTATATGCACTTTGATTATTGGTAAAAATTATATTTGACTGTTAAAATCTCATTGGTATAATGGATGATCAAATGTCGCCAAATGCATATAAATAAATAGTGACAAACCTAAAACAATAAGAAGTGAATCCCAACTTACATAATTGAATCGATGCATGCTTAATAATACAGCATATATATAGTTATAAGTAAAAAAAAGCTTGCAGCCTCTCAAATATCATTCTATTTTCGGAAATTTTCATTTTTTATTCAAATCTTTTCAACAGCACTTTAAAAAGAAACATACGTTACCATTATTTAAGAGCCAATCCATTCAAAGAAGAATCCAAACAAGAAAGAAAATTAACATGTGTGTAACTCTGATATATTAACCATAAATAATGGCGGCTTAAACGGTCTTGCTTCATTTTTAACCCACTTTAAATGTAAAAATGAAACATACGTTACAGAAACATACGTTATCAACTTTTTAAAGTAAGTTTATCAAAAGGGAAATTGAAGTCAGAAAGTACGTATAACATCAACATTAAGTTCTATTTGACATTAGTAAGAAAATTTTGTTTACTTTGGTCGTGTTTTTACTTGTTTCAGTAACCACAGTGAAACAAACGTTACTTTTATCAAACAGACTTTATATTGTTTACACATGCATATATAAAAACATAAAATCGCATTTTTATGACAATAGAATGATGTGCATTTGATTCCTAAATAAAAAAGTCGATTTTACATGTAAGTTTAAATTCCGTGATAAAGTTCATAAATAAGCGAGTGTGAAACATACGTTACTCCAACTTACAATTCAACAATTTTTGAAAATTAAAGATAAAGTTGGGATTAGCATGCCTGTTAGTAACCTTTACCTTGTATTAGATGTAAGAAGACACAAAATTGTTTTTACAAAGGAAAGAAATGTTAATAATATGTTGATGTACCAGCAGAAATGTTAAAAATATATTACAAGATATTGATGTTCTCAGCAACAACTAATTCGTTTCTGCAAAGAGCTTACTGACCGTATTTCATTCTATATATAATAATGTTAAAATAATATCCATAAATATAAATTATTTTACAAAAAATAAAATTGTTTTCTCAACCTTTACTTGCATTTGAATAAAATGAAACATACGTGACATCCTATATGGGGATAAATATCTAACTGTTTAGTACTAAATTTTCCAAATATTAAGAAAGTGGAAAGTTGAATATTTTGAGAAAAAAAATTGCTAATACAAAATTTGTGTATGCATGCGACCTCTCATATATTATATGATATATATCCTTTGAATGAAGACATAAAATAATCATTTTAAAAATTGACTATTTTGCTTTCTACGAATATTTAACTTTGAAAAAATTGACTGAAAATTAGCAAGGTACCCAACTTCTTTGAATTTTCCTGGGTTAGAAAGTCCCTCTAGATAGAAAATTTACAGATTTTGATATATTTTACAGACATTTGGTATTAATATGCAGCCAATATGTTACATTATTAGATCTGAAATCTACGTTACCGAAGAAATACAGTGTCATTACCGAAATAAATGCCATCCTGTTATATCATAGTTTCTTATTCAAAATATTTCTGGCAAACTTGCAAAATACCCTAAACTTTTACTTCAGCGATAAAAAATGACAAAATGACAACATCAAATTTTTAATATTTTTCAACCTCAAATGCTTTATTTTATTGAGAATGGGCGTCATGTGTGCGTTTGTTCTCCATACCCAGCGTGGTAGTTGTTGTAGAACACACCAACATACCGTGGTACACACACATAGCGTGCGCGCGTGTGTGTGTCCTTACGTTCCAGGTGTACCCTAATGAGGAAAATGGACGGAACAAAAAGAATTTTTGAGAGGACATCGGAGGTTAAGAAGCCATAGTATAACTTACAACTGTCGAATGACAAAATTAGAAATCAGCTTGCATATCTTTAGGGTTAATATACACTATTCATGTAGGAATACTAGAACCACTCGTAGAAAAATCCAATACCACCAATACAATAACTATACGGAAATGATATATAGTACTCATACATTCAGAATCAAACACGAAAATCTGTACAAAAAAAAAACTATATCAATATTTGTAAAATAACTATGCAAATATATACATGCATATGTAAAGTAATTTTAGAATTTAATATAAGTTAGAATACGAAAATATGTATTACATGTAATTGAAATTAAATGTATTAAGATGTCGTGGAATGCACAGAAATGCTTTTTTATAAGGAGAAAAATAATACAACCTACATGTATTTTATCAATTATATGTCAATTATATTATTTTAGCTCACCTGAGTTAGCTAAGGGTGAGCTTTTAGTTTTAGGAGCGTTGAATGTCCGTCGTACGTTGCAGTAGTCCGTCCACATTTGTTCGTTAACACTCTAGTGGTCACATTTTTGCCTCAATCGTCAGCAACCTTTGTGAGGCTGCTTGTCTAGTTAATTGCTCAGATGAGGTCTCGGATGAAAAACTAGGTCACAGGAGCTAAAAATAGAAAAATCTTGTTATCTGCTTTAGTCCAAATATCCTGGAAATGGTCTGAAAGTTTGTTTCAATGATTTTTAGGTCAAATTTTAATATGGTCACCTAGGTCAAAAACAAGCTCACATCGCCCAAATATGGAAAAAACTTGTTAACACTAGTGGTCACAATTTTGACTCAATTGTCAACAAACTTGGTTAGGATGCTTGTCCAGATTATTGCTCGGATAGAAACGAACTTGGGTAATCTCGGATGAAAAACTAGGTCACAGGAGCGAAAAATAGAAAAATCATGTTAACACTCTAGTGGCTACTGTTTTTATCCAAATATCCTGGAAATTGGTCTGCATGTTTGTTTTGAAGATTTCTAGGTCGAGTTCGAATATGGGTTAATAACTAGGTCACACTTCCCAAATATGGAAAAACCTTATTAACACTATATTGGTCACATTTTTGACGCAATTGTCATCAAACTTGGTCAGGATGCTTGTAAATAATTGCTTGGACGAGTTCTATGAGTCAAGTGAGCGATCTAGGTCCATCTTGGCCCTCTTGTTTTCTGAATTGGGTTCCTTAAGAATATGACTTCTGTGTTGTACTTAATTTGACACGCTTTTGTTATAGTTATAAAGTGTTTACATTCACATTTAATTCTTTGCTAAAGTAATGAATATATTTTGCCTCGGTGCATGAAATATAACGAACCTAATAAATGCTTCAACAAGTTATTGTAAGGGTATTAACTTGACGGTTATCTTTTTGTTTTTTATTGTCAGCAGATTACTTTGATATGGTACATATTCAAAAAGATTTTGGCACACTTCATGTTTAAAGGGGCCATTGCCATTGCCTTTTTTGACATGACTAGTGAAAATGGAGTAATCAAAATATTAAATATTTTGCTTGGTTCAGAGTGAGTATTTCATTATATTATTGTTTTAAAAAGTCATTTGATGATAATGCATACACAACAAAAGCACTGTTTTTCTTAATTAATATTTAGAAATAAAATGTTAATGATAATAATAATTATTATTATTATTATTATTATTATTATTATTATTATTATTATTATTATTATATTCCTTTCCTTGGTTTTTATTATTATTGTGATTTGATATGCAATATTCTTTATATGTGACATCATCAAAGAGTTATTGTTTTGACCGAGATTTAACATACTTTTGAACATTATGCTAGTATGAAGATCTGGAGAAATTATTAGTCTAGTAAATGATAAAGTATAGACTGTTTAATTGTATAATACATGTATATCCTAACCGAGGGATTTTGCCCTAATTCTTTAAAAAGGTGCATTGTGTACTATGTAGGTAGTATTGTTTTGAAGAGTATGTCTAATAAGGTTTCAATAAATAGGTGACGAACAATTATCTCAGTGCATATAACACTGAGATTTGTTTCCAATTGTTCATCATGATATATTCAGGCTATTAACAATTAATTGAATAATCTTTGTCTTACAAATGACTTACATAAAAATAAAGCCATGCACAAAGAGCGCATTGTCAAAATTTCATACAGCCGACTGCCTGGTGATTTAAGGTCCCATTTTGATCGGATTATATTGTTTTTAATAATATTTATTTCCACTGTACCCATTAACCAAATTTAACCAAATAATGAACTTGCAAAATGAATTCTCTCATTTCCTTGTATTGGACGCTAGTCTTGGATTTATTTCGATTGTTTTTAATTTTATTTTACATCGCTTTATACAGTTAATCTTTTTTTCGATATTTTGCATTGTAGCACTTATTCAACATTTAAAGTTATTAATTGGGATATATTTCAAATTAAGTGTTCGATATTAGATACATGGCTCAATCAGGGAGGGTGGAGGCAATCATTATTTAATTGTCTTTCCTTATTCAATATGAAACTTTTGGGGCATTTCTTTCATTTCAATCTTGTTGTACCGATTTGTTAACAACTTTTTATTCCTTTTTAAAGTGCTCGATATTAGCGGAAAGGAAGGATAGAAAAAACACGGAAGGACTGCTTGAACGTATTCAGAAGACCTTTTGTTGATTACGAAAGAAAGTTTGAGGATGTGGGTTGAAGTGCCTATATTGCCTTTACCATTGGCAATATTTTGTTGTGTTATCAATTTTATTCTTCCAGGATTTGGTAATTATTATTATCATTAATATTATTTGTTATAGATCATTATTATTATTATTATCGAATGAAAGATAGCAATTTACCTTGAAAAGTTTGAAAATTGATAACGAGGCAAAGAAGGTGACAAAGCTGAATTAACATCAACAATCGTTGCCTTGTTTCAAGTGCCTACTTTATACATGAAAGAGGGTTATGGTTAAAGAGGTTTTGCCTCTTATTTATTAAATTATCAGTCACTAATATACAAACTTTTATATGCTAGCTTTACAATGTAAACAGGAACAATGATAGCCAGCTGTAGCTGGTGTTGTTGTGCACAAAAAGTAGAGCTCGAAGATCCTGAAGCTCGTGATCATGAGTTAGAGGACACTGATTGCGCAAAGTGCTGTGACTTGTGTTGGGCTGGCTTTGGACAACTTCTCGGGGCACTAGGGCTTGTTGGCTGGGGGCTTAGCTGCTACACAGGTGTACTGCTTATAGATATCAGTTGTAAGTATATGCAAAAGCATATTGTATGGCATCATATAGAAAATAGTCTCTCAAAATCAAAAGTGTACTTACATACCTTTGCCGAAAACAGCTTCCTTTTAAAACGTTAATGTACATATTTCCTTTATAAATAAAATTTATGAAGTTGTTTGTACCTTTGGTAGATCTTTATTGTTGTTTAAAATAATGATATGCTTTTCAATCGCTCTTAATTTTCACAATGAACAACATTTTTGTAACAAGGGCAACATTGTCGCAAAATACCCCCGTCACAAAAGCTTTGCACAGAGATGTGGGTATTATAGATATGAATATAGGAGATATGCTCTGGGCAATATACTGATTATATCTGAATATTGTATCATATTTAGTGGCCTTGACCTTGCAAATATTAATGTCACACTTGTAGTCATGTTAGATATTATTTGTTTTACAATCCCTCAATAAATGATGACTAAATTGTCCCTGTATACATCTTTTGTTTTATCTTACCTTTGACCTTGAAATTTGTAACAGGAACCTGGATTGTGCGTGCAATACTTAGCCTTACAATGGTGAACATTTGTGCCAAGTTACATTGAAATCCCCGATTAAAGTAAAAGTTTTGCTTCGAATGACTTGTGTGACCTTGACCTTTAATCTAGAGATCTGGTTCATGCACACGACATTGCTTCTCATAGTGATGAACATTTCTTTTCAAGTTTCATTAAAATTCATCCATGTGTGTTGGAGATATGCTCTGGACAAACCTCTAAATTTAATCATCTTTAGTGGCATTGACATTGCATATATTTTTATTTTTTAACTTTTATTACATATTTCACACCCGTAGTCATGAAAATGACCATTTGTATTCCAATCCCTCAATAAATGGTGACTTAATGGTCAGAGTACAAATTTTCATACTTTTATTAGAAAACTTTGACCCCTATGTGTTACCTGGACCTCGGCCGCAGGGACTTTAATTTTGCACATGACACTCACTTTCCAATGGTGAACATTTGTCCAAAGTTATATTGAAATCCCTTTATGCATGTCAAGTTTAGCTCGGGATAAGCATTTTTCAATGACCTCAGAGTGTGACCTTGACCTTTGACCTAGAGATCTGGTTTATGCGCGCCACACAGCTTCGCATAGTAGTGGTGAACATTTTTATGCTGTTTCATTAAAACTCCTCCATGCGTGTACATGTAGGAGATATGCTCGGACGAACTCTCTATATCTTATCATCTTGAGTGACCTTGACCTTGTATATATTAACCTAAAATACTTGCTTCACACATGTTTTACACCGTCGTCATGATAATGACCATTTGCGTTTCGATCCCGCAATAATTGTTGACTAAATGGTCAGAATACATATTTCCATATTTTATCTGAACGTTGACCTCTATTTGTGATCTTGACCTTGGCTGCAGGTACCTAAATTTTATACTCGACACTGCGCCTTACAATGGTTAACATTTGTTATATTGAAAATGCTCCGGACAAGCGTTTTTCAATGACCTTTAAGTGTGACCTTGAACTTTTACGTAGAAACCTGATTCATGTGCGCGACACAGCTTCTCATAAGGGTAAACATTTCTATGAAGTTTTAGTAAAATTCCTCAATGCGTGTAGGAGATATGCTCTGGACAAAATTGGACGCCTCTCGCCCGACCGCCCGTCCGCCAGACCGCTCGCCAGGGATGAAACTGTGATATTACGAACGGGCGTATAAAAATTAGTGCAGCTTTAAAGCGGCATTTTTTTCAGAATCTAGCTAATTTTCAAAATTTTAAAAATGAATTAAAAAAAATATTTTGAAGTGAACAAAGAAAGTAATAAACACATTGCAAACGGCACTTAAATATTACGTAAATTATTAAATTACCAAAGAAGCGGACAAAATATGGAAAAATAACTATTAATGCAGTAGTTACGCAGTAGGAAAATGGTGATAAATACTGCAAAATCAATCATTAATTTGCACATACCATGAATATTATTACTTGAAACTTTTTACATTTCTTAAAACCTTAGTACGTTTTTCTCAAGTTTAATTTTTTTCATATAGTTTGGCTCTGAAGGCATGCAGCATCAAATTTTTTTCCAGGTGAATCATTCTTTCATTCACTTATTTTCAGTAAAATATCATAAAGGTAACAAGGTAGATGCAATTAGCGTAGGGCACAATGCTGGTTCCACGTCCATCATCGAACAGCCAGGTTCAAATTCTGGACCCATTACTGAACAACCTAGCGGTAGTCTTACGGCCTCAAACAACCCGAATGTAGACCACAGGTTGAAGCTA
Organism: Ruditapes philippinarum; assembly: GCF_026571515.1. Taxonomy (NCBI): domain Eukaryota; kingdom Metazoa; phylum Mollusca; class Bivalvia; order Venerida; family Veneridae; genus Ruditapes; species Ruditapes philippinarum. The sequence continues at coordinate 46,425 of NW_026864141.1, forward strand.
GTAACAGATGTTTATACGATAAATGATGACAATAAAGAACAAAAAGTAATAGTTGTTTACGACGAGAGTGTGACCGCTAAATTAGGAAATGATAGTGGATGGCATCCAGGTATCCTTTTTGTTCAACCTGAAACAGACGATGAAACAACTTCTAAAACATCCGTTACGATTGAAAAATGATGTGTTTCAATCGATAGCATCTTAAAATAAATCTAATCTTAAGTTTTGATTGTCTTAAAATTCTGGAAAAAGACGCACACAAATTAATATTGCAAGTGTAATATTTACTCACTTTTAGACTAATATATTTTTTCTCAAATGATCTATTGCACAATGTCGTATTTAACTCCGTGAATAGATATAATATTATTTTTCGTTATTAAATGTCGTCAAAAAACGCATGCCGGTCAAATAAAATTATGAGTGAAGTTTGTATTGTTTGTATTGTATTTCTTTCACGCCATGGCCGCGTAATTATCATGTTTGGCCATTTATCATTAATTTGATATTTTTCGATGATAAATGACTCATTGGGGTTTGAAAAATACATAGCGATAATCTTTATTGACACACACTTTAACAAGCTATAGATATTATTTTAAACGTTCAAATAGAAAACCGTGAGCGCGAGTGTGCGTGCTTGTTTAAAGTCTAGTAAATGATAAAGTATTGACTGTTTAACAACAACACATCTTTTTTTTATTCACTCAAACATGCTTACAACATGTAATATGATGATAATGTCAAAATATTTAACGAGGCATTTATACAAATTAAGATCCGACTATAATTACTAAACAATATCAACATATCTATTACATATTATTAAATTATATGCATATTTTGCTTAGGAAACAATTTTTTTTAACTTCTTAAGAAAATGCAAACCTGAATTTTACAACATTTAAATATTGCTTGAACAGAATGTAAGATATTTATTACTAGGAGAATGTAGCTATAAATGTGATATAATATGTCATAAAAGTTTTAAAATAAATAAAGTAATATTTTAACTTCCATACAAAATGCTTATTTACTATACTTGTATTTATTTCTAAAAAGCAAATTTTGAAATGAAAGATGATTCATGAAATAAACCAGTGATTAATCGTTTAATACTACAAAAATAAAACAAAAACTAAGACTTATGAGAAATGAAAATAAAAGTATATGTGAGGTATAAAGGACCTTTGCTGTAAAGTAAGAAAGTGGTAAGTGAATATCATTAAAACAAAACTATATCTCAGAACATTACAAAATAACAACTGACTTTAAAATGAAAACAAAAATATTTGATTACATTCTTACATTTCTTATAATAATCATTAAGAATTTGCATAGTTTATAAAATGCAGGCGAATCTTTCATTGTAAAAAGTTTTTTCTAATTTATACATATTAGGACGTCTATAAAAATATGGTTTTATAAATTGTCTTCTTTCATTAGAAAATCTATTACATTCGAAAAGATAATGAAACTCATCACCGATTATATTTCTACAAAAAATGCACATTCTTTCATTGACAGGTATATTTGACCAATTTCCAGTTTCAACTGGTAATCTATGGTTTCTTGTTCTGAATTTGACATAATTAAAAATCATTGCATTTTGGGAGTACGAAAGATAAGGTTCTATTCCAAAAGATTTTTTTTAAAAATTTGTAAAAAGAACTATTGCTCGATTCATTTCTCTTTGAATACCATTCATTTAAGAAAAGATCTTTTAGCTTTTGTTTTCCTGTTAATTTTAACCATTTGGTACCGGGGAAATTATGATCAATCCAAACATTGTTGATACCGCATTTTATTAGTATTGATTTTAAATTACAAATTCACGGATAATTACGTTCAAAAATCATTATCATAAATATTGATTGTATTTCTTAACATATAATGATATATAAAGTATGACAATTTATTTGGTATTAAACCATTTTCGTTCAAAGTAGACGCGCCCGAACTATTCTTTCCCGATATCTTCAAACAATGGCATGTATCCCGTTTCCCCGTATATGAAATAACTGGCCGTCGAACGTCCAGATAACCGTATCCCCACATTTCAGAGCCATAAAGTAATATTGGTTTAACAGTTTTATTTAAAATAGTCAATTTGTAAGTCAATTGGTAAATTTAATCTATTTGAATCAGGCTGAACATCGATCTTGTGGCATGTTCTAAATAAGTGTAGTTTTTGCGAAAGAACCACTTCTATTAAAAATATGCCGAGGTATTTATATTCATTTACTATTTCGATTTGTTCATTTTTATAAGTGAAATGATAATTTCTTTGTCTCCCTTTTGAAAATACAACTATCTTGGTTTTAGAAATATTGACTGTAAGTTTCCAAATATCGCAATATCTTTCATATGTATTAAGCGCTTCTTTTAAGTCATTTGCTGTCTCGGCCATAATAACAGTGTCATCTGCATATAACAGAATAAAGATTTGTAAAAAATTGTTTAGCTCGTTTATATTCTGATCATTATGAAGCAAAATTCCACGTGTATTACTATTATTTTGAAAGAAATCTTTAAGATCGTTCAAATACATCGAGGAGAGTAAGGGAGATAAATTTTCCCTTGTATAATATATCATAACCGCGGGATTTTGCCCTAATTCTTTAAAATGTGTATTGTGCACTATGTACGTAGTATTGTTTTAAAGATTACAATAAATAGGTGACGAAGCAAATCTCAGTGCATATAACACTGAGATTTGCTTCTTATTGTCATCATAATTATGTTTAGGTTATTAACAATTATTTGAATAATCTTTATCTTACAAATAACAAATAACAGATATCGTCACAAAGAGAACATTGTCAAAATTTCATTCAACGAGGTGAGTGCTTTTGATCTGATTACATTGTCTTTAATAATATTTATTATTACATTACCTATTAATCTTATTGAAATTTACCAAACCATGAACTTGCAAAATGAATTTTCTCTCACTTCCTTGTATCGGACACTAGTCCTTGATTTAGATTCTATTATCGCTGTATTTAGTTAATCTTTCTTTCGATATTTTGCGATGTAGCAATAATTCAACATTTAAAGTTAATAATTGGGATTTATTTCAAATTAAATTTTCGATATTAGATATATGGCTCAATCACGGAGGTGTTGTTTTTCCTTATTCAATATGAAACTTTTTGGGCATTTGTTTTATTTCACTCTTGTTATACTGAATTGTTAAGGTTTTATTTTAGATAATATTTATTGCTTACAACTTTCATTTCTTTTTAAAGTTTTAGCGAAAAGGAAGAATAAAAATAAGAACAAAGGACTGTTTGACAGTATTCAGAAAAAAACCTTTTGTTACGACAGAAAGTTTGAGGATGTGGGTTGAATTGCCTATATTGCCTTTACCATTGGCAATTGTGTGCTGTGTTATCAATTTTATGCTACCTGGATTTGGTAATTATTATTATCATTAATAGTCAAGTCAAAGTATTTATTATCATAAACGTATATACATGTTTTCGCCACACATAATTTGCAGTTAGATTAACAATAGTAATATACAAATGTAATATTGAAAAGCATGAAAATATATAATTCATGTTTCATTTTCATGTTTTAACAAAAGTTTAAGATTAAAAGATTATTATTATTGTTATTATTATTATAATTATTATTATTATTATTATTATTATCGAATGAGAGATATCAATTTTCCTTGAAAATTTTGAAAATTGAAAACGATGCAAAGAAGGCTTTATAGCTGTGAAGACAGCAACCACGAGTGCCTACTTTATACATGAAAAAGGGTTACGGTTAAAGAGGCCTCGCCTCTTATTCACTAAATCATGTCACTAATTTACAAACTTTTATATCCTATCTTCACAATGTAAACAGGAACAATGATAGCCGGGTTTAGCTGGTGTTGTTGTGCACAAAAAATAGAATCTGAAGATCCTGAAGCTACTGATTGTGATGAGGAAGAGGACACTGATTGCGAAAGGTGCTGTGACTTGTGTTTGGCTGGCTTAAGACAACTTCTCGGGACAGTATGGATTGTTGGCTGGGTGTTTAGCTGCTACACAGGTGTAAAGCTTTTAGATATAAGTAGTAAGTATATGCAACAGCATATTGTATTGAATCAGCTTAAAATTACAACATGTATTTACATAGCTTTGCCGAAAATTGCGTGCTTCCAATACGTTTCTGTACTCATTTCCTTTATAAATAGAATTCATGAAATTGTTTGTACCTTTTGTAGATATTTATTGTTGTTTAAAATAATGATATGCTTTTCACTCGCTCTTAAATTTTACAATGTACAACATAACAAGGGCAACATAGTCGCAAAATACCCCCGTCACAAAAGCACAGAGATGTGGATATTATAGATATGAATATAGGATATATGTTCTGGGCATATACTGATAATATCTGAATATTGTATCATATTTAGTGGCATTGACTTTGCAAATATTCACCTTAATTACATGTGTCACACTTGTAGTCATTAAGCTACATTTGTGTTACAATCCCTCAATTAATGATGACAAAATGGTCCCTGTAAGCATCTTTAGTTCTATCTTACCTTTGACCTTGACATTTGTAACAGGGACCTGGATTATGCGTAGAATACTTAGCCTCACAATGGTGAACATTTGTGCCAAGTGACATTGAAATCACCGATAAATGTAAAAGTTTTGCTCCGTATAAGCATTTTTCAATGACCTGTAAGTGTGACCTTGACCTTTGATTTAAAGATCTGGTTCATGTACACGCCATTGTTCTCATAGTGATGAACATTTCTTTTAAAGTTTCATTAAAATTTCTCCATGTGTGATATGCTCAGGACAAACCTCTAAATTTAATCATCTTTAGTGGCATTGAACTTGCATATGTTTTTAACTTTAATTACATATTTCACATCCGTAGTCATGAAAATGACCATTTGTGTTTCAATCCCTCAATAAATGATGACTAAATGGTCAGAGTACAAATTTTCATACTTTTATAAGACCTTTATTTTGCACATGACATTCTGGTTCCAATGGTAAATATTTGTCCCAAGTTACATTGAAATCCGTAAATGAATGTTTAGCTCGGGACAAGGGCTTTTAATGACCTCTGAGTGTGACTTTGACCTTTGAGCTGGAGTTTTCGGTTATGCGCGCGACACAGATTCGCATAGAAGTGAACATTGACCGACATTGAGTGACATTGACCTTGCATGTATTTTTAACTTTAGTTCCATGTTTCACACCCGTAGTCATAAAAATGACAATATGTGTTTCAACTTTTTATAAATGACGACTTAATGGTCCATATACACATTTTCATATTTTTATCTGAGCTTTTACCCATATGTGTGACCTTAACCTTTGACGCAGAGACGTACATTTTGCACACGACACTCCGTCCTACAAAGGTGAACATTTGTGCTCAGTTACTCTATAATCCCTCTACGCATGTACACGTTTTACTCCGGACAAGCGTTCTTCAATGACCTCTCCGTGTGACCTTTGCCTTTGATCTTAAGATCTGATTTTTATGCACATGCCACTGCTTCTCATAGTGGTGAACATTTTTATGCTGTTTCATTAACATTCACCCAATGCGTGTAGGAGATATGCTCGGACAAAGTCTCTAAACCTTTTATCTAATCATCTTGAATGACCTTGACCTAACATATAATAAAATAAATTACATGTTTCACACATGTTTTACACCCGTAGACTTGATAATGACCATGAGTTATTCAATCCCTCAATAAATGTTGACTAAGTGGTCAGACGACATATTTCTATCTGAACGTTGATCCTATTTGTGATCTTGATCGTGGCTTGTAGACAGACATGGGGTAGTCATAATTGGTAATTTAATTTAATTAAAATCGATTACAATTTTTTGAGTAATCACAGTAATCAGTAATCATATTTTTTTCCTGTAATTTAATCACAATTTAATCAATTACATGACCAATTAAACAGTATTCACTATGATTACATGTATAATTACAATACAACAACAACAACAACAACAACAACAACATTTATTCAGCATAAAGCAATATCTAACATCACTTCTAGCCTACATATTAACATCTGTAGTAGTTACACATGAAATAAAAACACTACCATAAGACAAGAGAAAAGTCACAAATAAACAAGAACAGTAATTTAAGAGAGAAACTGTTTTGTTCAGTCAGAATTGGAATAAATTATTAAGTACAAAATGTAAAAAAGGAAAAATAAAATATATGAAATAATTTTTTTTTCAAGAAAAGCTAGATGAAAGCTGATAATTAGTTATTCAAGTTCTTTTCGAAGTTTATTTGCAAAGTATAAGTATTTCGAGAGATTTGCTATTTCTTTTTTATTTTTTGTCATCATCAAAATGAATGATCAAATTTATTTAAAGATGGTCATGTATAATAATTACGTCGCAGATATTTCTTTCTAATATTTGAGTATAATGGACAAGTTAATAGGAAGTGATATTCGTTTTCAACCACATTTAGATTACAAAATTGACATATTCTTTCACTTCTTATTACATTATTATACCTTCCTCGTTCAATTTCTAGGTTATGTGATGACAGACGAAACCTAGTTAGTGCTATTTTGAATTTTTTGTCTATCGAATAATTATCAAGATATGATTCAAGTTCAAATGAATGTTTAAATCTACTATAAGTTAGAAGTCTCTGTGAGTTATTAATTTCACTGTACCAAAACTGGGTGTATTGATCAAAAATTCTTTGTTTAATAGCATTTAATATATATTCCTGATTTCCTTGATTTCGCCATAATATCTGACATCCCTAAATTATCTAACATTGTTTTTTATTTGAAATGCCCAATTAGAACCGTTATATGTAATATTTCTATCTAAATCACTAACTATCATGTTATATATGTGTTTAACAGCAGAATTGCCATTCAAGTTTTGTGTTTCTACACCAATACCTAATCATATTAACCTTTCTTACTATTTTCATTGGAAATCTACCGAGTTCACCATATAGTCCGATTAAGTTTGTAGAATTATTTACGACAAGTATTTTTCGACAGAATTTAGTGTGAATCAGCTCAATATCTTTACCTTCGTTTCCACCCCATATTTCCGAGCAGTAGTTTAATATAGATGAAATCATTGTATCAAATAATTTACATTTTTCAGAAACCTTAAATTCGAATTGATTAAACACAGAAAATAAACTAAATAAAGCTTTTGACGCATGCTCTGCAATACATTTTTGCGTTCTATACCAATTACCGTTTTTAAAAAAATAAACATCCAAGTATTTAAAGGATGAAACCACCTCTAGTTTTTCGCCATAAAGATAGAAATCGTGATTTGTCGGTCTCCCTTTTTCAAAAATCATGACTTTCGTTTTACTTGTGTTTATTTTTAAACAAAATGTATTGCAATAATTTTCTACATCGTTTAATAAATACTGTTCACGAACATCATGAACATAAGAGAAGAACTCGGGTCTCCCTGTTTGACCCCTTGATGTGAGTTGATGAAACTGGAATGGATTTTTCCATTATGTTTCAATGCAGAGCGAACAACAGAATACATAGATTTTATAGCATTAATCATTTTTGTACTTATGTTTTGATTTATCAATTTTTGCCATAGTATAGAGCGGTTAATCTTATCGAAACATTTTTCGTAATCAATAAATATTGTATAAAGTTTTTTACCGCTATTTAATACTTTTGATATGATAGAATGTAAAATAAATATACAGTCTACCGTACTTTTTCCCTTTTGAAAACCAAATTGACAATTTGATAATTTTTCATACTTTTCACTCCATGCGGTTAATCTATTTAGGAGTATTTGCGAGTAGATTTTTGACAAGATGTTATTTAGTGTAATACCTCGATAATTCTTCGCTTCCTTCTGATCCCCACCTTTAAATATAGGCACAATATAACCTAACCCCATGATTCAGGATATTCTGCTGTGTCAAATATTTTATTGAAAAGAACAACCAGGTTTGTGAAATAATATCGTATGACGTTTTAATTATTTCTGCTGAAATATTATCCGGACCGGGTGATTTAAAACTATTTTGTTTAAATACAGCCTTTTTTATCTCCGATTCAGTAATTGGTAAAATTTAGCTCTTTCATCTTCGACATTTTCTGTATATAGATCTTCATCTATTATGTTTTGAGTTGTATTTTCACCTAAAAGATTGTTGAAATGGTCATGTAATTCTTCAATACTTATTTCAGCATTATTAGAAGTTGACTTTTTATTGGACTGTTTTATAGATTTCCAGAATTTTCTGGGTTCCTTTAAGGCTATGCTTTCTAATTTTTGCCCTTCTTGTACTTTAAAGCGATATTTTGTTTTTTGCTTCACCTTATTATATTTTTTACGGAATTAAGTGAAGTTCATTCTATTTTCTAAAGTATTATTCTTTAAAAATGCATTTCTTGCTTTTTTAAAATCTTTTTTTGCATTATAGCAATTTTCATTAAACCATTTTGGACGTACATGATTTTGTGTGTGTTTTCCATTGTGACGAGAATGTTTGCCAAACGTCGATAATGCATTTGTGTGCAATAATTCTGTTAAACTTGTAACTTGATTGTCAATAGATAAATCACAATAATTTCCTGAATACGTTTTATAAATATCATTTAAAATACATGATAAGCTAAAAAGAATGGTGAATTAAATGCAGTCACCCATGTCAGATTTGATGACACCTGTGTTTTAATTAGTTGATGAATGTGTGACGCCGTGGTCGTTGGGGCGTTACTCTTTAACCCGTATCTCTATATAGAAGAAAGACGATAGTTTAAGAAATAATTTCAACTTTATTTAGCAGTCACAATTTTGATATGTGTCAATATACAGTTTTACGCATAATGTGTATCAATATTAAAATAATACAATTTTAATGCATATGTAATTATGTATATTTAACAGAGAAGATTGAAATCACATAAAGTTAAAACATAATAAACAATTGACTAATTAACTAATATTGTACATAATAAATGAACATATTTCATTTTCAAAAATTTAAGCTTTAAAACAAATTAACAAACTATTCTATTTGGAAATTAGTCTATATAAATAGAACAATTTTATACTTTTCAAAAACAACTAGTTTTGGGGAAAACTGTTTTATTTAAACACTTGCTTAACAAGTAAGAAGTACCAAGGGAAAGCATCCATGAAGATTATAATGATTGACAAACAAAAATTTAAAACCTTAATATTAAGTATGAACATTTCTTTTAAAACCTTATGTTTAAGTATATCAAAAAGAGTCAGTAAATTGCATTATTTGAAACAAATTTATCTTCATGTATGATAAATTGAAAATTTCTCTTAAAAGAAATAATAGACTGAACAAAATTCATGTTCATTATATCTTTGTACAAAAACATTTACTATTCAATATTGCTACATGAAAATTATTTGAAACAAACGTTTATTGTAAAATGAAAAATTTACTTTAAACAAGAAAAGAATAATAAAAGAGGACTAACCTATATAAAAGTAAGACGATAGTTTAAGAAATAATTCCAACTTTATTTAGCAGTCACAATTTCGCTATGTTACTTGCTAACTTTCGTCTTGATTTTTATACAGATAGATTATGACATTGAGCCCTACAAGGGTTTTAGCACCATATGTTTTTACATTTGCAAACAATATCGCTTAATCAGCCAAACAAAGATAGATTATCACTTTGTCCAGAAGGTAATTTACTTAGTCTGTCACTTTAGCACCCTTGTTCCTGTTCCTCAATCACACAGGCATTTGAACAAAGATTTAATACAAACTAAAGTATTTACATTTAAGTGTGTAAATCAAGATGTTTTATGGTTTCAAAAAAAACTTGCTAAAAACCTAACAGCTTGTCTCTACTTTAGTGTCAGAAAGATTTATGTAAAAATTTACAAGATCTTAAGAAATAGAAAAAAAGAATAATTACAAATTATCAAAGTCTGAAATGTACAGTCAAGTAATTCTTCAAAACTATTATAAAATATTTTATAAAATGACAAAATAAACATAATCATACATACAAGAAATATTCAATTATCATAATTGTTTTTTTTATAACAATATATTGAAAAACAGATTAAAAGCAACTCATAATATATACATCTATAAAAAAATAATAATAATTTCATATGATTTATAATATGAAATTATTACGTAATACAACAGTATGGACAATTTCTTGGCTTTCTAATAATTCCCCCCTGCTTTATGACTTTGGTCCCCAAAGTTTGAAATGTAGAAATGTCCAAAGTAAATGAAAACACACATATAAAGCAATAATATATACAATATGGATACACAATGTTTTACGCAATGTTGCTATGGCAAGAAGCATTCCTCAAACAATGCAAAGCAAAACATAATATTATATTGCTGAAAGAATCCCAGAATGAGAAGTATGCAAATATGTGAAGAATGGCCTTGACAAAATTTTCTTTAGTTTAAAACTTGTCCATAAATTCAGTTTGATTTCTGAAGGAATGGTAATAATGTCATCAGTTAATGACTGTGGGCACATTGGCAAACTGTAAATGAATAATTTATCGTTTTATGAATTAATGCATAGTTCAGCCTAAGAATATATGTTTTGAGATACTGCACAAGACCACACAATACTTAGAAGCAACAGGGTAATCATGATACCTCGGTCATTTGTGAACCCTGAAAGTAAGGAGAGGTTGATAAAATGCCAGTAGTGAACCAAAGTTAGAGAGAGATAGCAACATATAAGAGATGTCGAAGGGATCACTACTGATATTCTATATTAATACAAGGAAAGTGAGGAAAATAGAGTTTACTGCAGTATACGTTCAAGTTTAGCCTTAGCAATGAATACACAAGACAGCTTAATTTATAGTGTGAGATTTCGTGAAGAACCTAGAGTTAAATTTTCTTTTCTTGCCCTGTTTTGTGTGAGTTTTTAAGAATTCATGAATTATTTTTTTGTTAACAAATGGTTCATGTATCCAATCTCTATGATTGTCTGGCCAGAGAATATAGAACCATTGTTTTTGTCCTGATCGTTTAGCATTTATTATACGAATATCGTCTGTCAAAGCAGATCTGTATTCTTCAATTAACTGATCAGTTTTATCATCATCATTTAGCTGAGCCTGTTTTGATGTTATTTGTTTCTGCACAGGTTCCTGCGATAAAGTTTGTTTTTCTGCATTCACCTGAGTAGAAGGTTGATCAAGGGAAGGAATGCACCTATCATTTTGTAGTGGATTTCCTATCTGATCACTTGGAGTGTCCTCTGGACCTCGGTCATGATAAATTTTTAATTTGCAGGCATTTTTCAATGATTGCACTATCTTATCATTTTGTAAGTTCTTAAGTTTGTATGTGAAATTGGGACCTAATTCTATAATTTCATATGGTCCTACCCATTTTTCAGTTAATTTAGGTGATAAGCCTTTTTGTACCTTTTCCTGCTTTAGCAAGACTTGGTTGCCTACCCTAAATGTAGGAGTTTTTGTTTTAACATCGTAACGAGTTTTAGACTTGTCATTTTGTTCATTCATATTAGTTTTTGCAATTTCATGAGATATTTTTAGTTTTTCTATCAATTGTTCGAAATGCTGTCTTACATCTAGCCCTAAGGTTGGTTTTGGAATAAGAGTAGTATCAATTGGTAATCTCATAGGCCTACCAAACATAAGCTCATGTGGACTGTACCCAGTACTTTCGCATGGCACAGCCCGAAAGGCCATCATGATACTAGACAACAAAGAGTGCCAGTTTGTTTGGTCTTTGTTAATGTAAGATCTCATAGTTTGAACTATTGTACTATTTCTGCGCTCACATGTTGAGTTTGTCTGGGGGTGATAACTGCTTGTGTGCAGTCGTTTTACTTCAAACAACTCACACAATGCTTTGACCAATTTAGACATGAAGTTCTGACCCCTGTCAGAGACCAGTGTGTGAGGAGCACCATACCTAGTAAATATTTCATTATAAAGGATATTTGCAACGTCTTTAGCTTCAGTTTTAACTAAAGGGAATGCTTCGGTCCATTTTGTAAAGGAATCTACAACTAATATTACATACTGGTAGCCTTCTTTTGATTTTGGAAGGGGGCCAAGTATATCTATATGTACCCTAGAGAATGGCTCACCAATTGGCAAAGGACTTAAAGGAGGAGGTGGTTTATTACGTGCAACTTTTACTCGTTGACAAACATCACAAGTTCTGATATACTCTTCAATTTCTTGGAACATTTTTGGCCAAAAATATTTATCGCGTAAAGCATGATGTGTTTTCTTTAATCAAAAATGACCACCTCCAGCCAAGCAGTCATGGAATGCATGAAGTAATGCTTTTCTTTTTGTTTTGGGGACAGCTACCTGAATATGGAGTTTATTGAAATCAATTTTCTGGTCTTTTTGATTTTTTGATCTAGCAGTATATAAATGATATAATACTCCATTACTCATTACATATTGGTTGTTTGCCTCAGCTGAAATTGTATTTGCTCTATCACTATTATTAGGCAAAATTCCATTCTCAATGTAATTTATAATGTCTTTAAAATCTGAGCATTCTCTTTGTTCTTTTGCTATGTCATTCAAATCTAGTTCAGTGTCAGTGACATTAATATTTTGATGTGTTGTAGATGTAGAGCTACATTTACCTGGGATATTGTCAGTATTATTCGTAACATTATCACCTGGTTTAGTAGTCACATCACAATCACTCTTACTGTTTACAGTATTTACATTTTCAAACTGGAATGTTTTTGTATATGATATGGTGTTGCTACTTTTCTTGTCAGATTCATTTAGAAGGTTCTTACAAGAATTTATATCCTGAATTTGAATATTTTTAGTTTTATTTGATTCTTTTGTTTTATTCAACTGGTCATAATCAATTCGTGATATTGCATCGGCATTGGCGTTTTTAATACCTGGTTTATGTATTATTTCAAAGTCATAACTTTGTAAGAAAATGCTCTATCTACCAAATTTACCACTAGGTTCCTTTTTGTTTGCAAGCCATTTTAATGCATGGTTATCTGTATAAATGGTGAAATGTTTAGTAGAAAGATAATGTTTATATGCATTTATCCCACAGACTATAGCAAGACATTCTTTTGAATAGACATCCCATTTTATCTCATTAGAATTTAATGCACGACCCCCATAGCAAATTACATATTCTTTATTTCCTTCATCCTTTTGTCCTAATATATATGAAATTGCAGAACCACTAGCATCGGTGGACAAAATGAATTCTTTATTCATGTCTGGGAATCTTATAATTGGAGGTGAAAGAAGTGCACTTTTCAAAATTGCAGATGACTTTTGACAGTTTTCAGACCAGTCAGTTGGTGAGAATTTTTCACCAACTTCCTTTTTCAATAAGGCATTTAATGGAACACAAATTTTTCCAAAATCTTTTACAAATCTGCGGTAATAATTGCATAGTCCAAGAAATCCCCTTAAAGACTTTTTGGTCCTAGGAACAGGAAATTCTTTGATTTTTTCAGTGTTAGAAGGATCTACTTGAACTCCTTTGGCAGACAAAATGTGACCTAAAAACATTACTTGTTCTACTCCAAATTTACATTTTGAAGGTTTCAAAGTGAGGTTGGCATCTCTTAATCTCTGAAAAACCTCATTTAAATGTTGTAAATGAGTATCGAAGTCCTTTGAAAACACTAAAATGTCATCAATATATACAAGTACATATTTCCAATTTTGTCCCTTTAAGACATGCGACATAAGTAATTGAAAACTCATTGGCGCGTTACGAAGTCCGAACGGCATTCTAAGAAATTCAAAAACACCTTCGTGTGTAACAAGTGCAGATTTTTCACGCGTTTCTGGGTCAAGTTCCAATTGGAAATATACCGAGTTTAACTCTAATGTAAAAGATCTTGTAGCTTTACTTCCACAAAGAGAGTCAAAAACATCTCCTCATCTCGGAAGTGGCTGTGAAATGGGCTTAGTTATAAAATTAAGTTTGCGGTAATCAACAGCAAACCTTCAACTATTATCTTTTTTCTTGACCAAAACTACGGGTGAATTCCAAACACTAGTAGACCTTTGAGCTATGTTATCTTTTAAAAATTGATTGGTTTGTTTTTCAATTTCAGCTCTTTTCCTGGGTTTTGACGATAAGGTGCTGACTTTACAGGTACAGCATCAGGGAATGTTTCAATTTTATGTTTACATAAACCAGTTTTGCCAATATTTTCTAATGAAGTTGAGAAAACATCTTTGTTTCTCATAAAAAGATTTTGTAATCTCATGTTTTGTTCCACTGTAAGGTTTTTATGACTAACTTCAAATTCAATTTCATCAGTAAAATCAGGCACATAGTCATCTGTTTTTGAATCTATATCTATATTTGAAACATTGCTGGTGCTAGTGTCAAAGGATTTGTCATCTTCAAAACAAAATACATCATTTTCAACAACAGCATGAACATTAGCAAGTATGCCAGATTTTGACAAGTAGATGTCTTCATTAGTTGGGTTTGCCAAGTTCATAACAGTCTTACTATTTTTGGTAGTAACTAAACACCTAGCACCAACAATATTTGTTCCTTGGAGATTCTCAGAGGGTTCAAGTAACAATGTTTCATTTTTGTGATTCTTAGAAATACGGACATTTATGATTGATTCTGAATTAGCTTTTAGGATTTGGGGTTTAATACACCTAGCATAGCCTAGTTTACTGCTTTGTATCATGGCAACCGAAATATCAGTTGTTGTGAATCTTACATAATTGTGCTGAAAATCTACAACACATTTGTAATATGTCAAAAAGTCTAGTCCTATGATTATTGGATGATGGAGTTCCTTTAGAATGATGAATTTTTGTTCAAACACTAAGCCTGAAATTTGTATAGGTAATACTATGGCACCATCTACTCTATGGAACTCACCACCTACACCTCTAACAAGTTGTATTTTTGAAGGGATGATTTGATCATTAAAATTTGGTATTAAATTTTCTAATAAAGATCTTTGTATACAGCTAACATTGGCACCTGTATCAATTAAAGATTGGATTTTCCTTTCCCTGAGTTCTACATGCATAGTATTTTTCACAAAAGAAGCAGTCAAACAAACAACATTTTCAGCAACATCATCAGGGATTTCAGTGTTTTGATTAATCTTACTTATCTTTTGAGTATTTCCTATTTTATCATTTTCAGCTTGAGTATTTTTGCAATTTTTATGATTTAAATCATATCCAGAAGTCTGGGTAGAACCATCATTTGTCTGATAATTAGCACCTACTGAAAGTTGAGTTTGAGTACTAGCACATTTTGTAAAAGTTTTATTTTCTAAAGTTTTACTGTCAGTACAACTAGGCTGTAAATTGCTATTTTCTTCAATTTTAGCACTTAAATTTGAGTTTTCACTGTTAGAATCATTTAAAGAGGACTTTAGACAAGTTTTATCCTTCAAATTTAAATTTTTTAACCTAGTTTTTCTCCTTTTATCTTTATTAATCTGTAAGGTGTCTTTGCTAACATTTGCAGTTTTACCAGACATGTGCCCAGCTGTAATGATGTAATGATATTACAGACAGGCGCGCAACCCTAATGGGTACCATTTGCCTCTTCATTGAGACGTTTAAAACAATATTGATAAAGATGGCCAACTTTAAAACAATGATTACAAGTTATATCTCTAGCTTTGCATTGATTTAAAGAATGTTTCTTACCATTCCCGCAACGCTAACATCCTATTCCATTTTGTCTAAGTGGCGAAGGGAAATGTTCTGGTTTGTTGGGTACTGGTGCTGGTTGATGTCGTCTCAGATCCTGATGTTGGTAAGCTGGATGCCTTGGTCTGGGGACCCAGCTATTTTGTGGTGGCCTCTGTTAAGACCTACTTTCCATACTGGCAATTTTGTCTGCCAATCCTTGAATTTGCGCTGTTAGAATATCAGTAAAGGCAGCCACATTTGATGTATTCGAAAAGCCAAGAGTTCTCTCAGCCAAGTGGGTTGCCTTTCTAAGTTCCTCAACCGTTTGTAAATTTTGAGGCATAACAATCTGTCTCAATTCCGGTTTCAATCCTCGTAACACAATTGAAATGAGGAGCTGCTCAGGACAACCCCTCTGATTCGTTGCACTTAACACACGTGTAAAAAATGATGAAGATGGTTCACCATGTTTTTGCTGCAAATTCTAAAAGCTTTACTGTCCCGTCACTGCCATCAAATCGAGAAATTAATCCATCGCATAATGTGGGATAATCATCCTTAGTTTCCTCATCTAGTGAGTTATAGAAGGCCAGGGCATGATCACTGAGGAAGAATTGAATCATCTTGGCCTTCCTTTCTTCATCCAGATTTAACAGATCACAGTAACTATTATACTGTGTAAGCCAGTCAACAGCCTTTTTGCCTGGACAGCCATCAAATTTTGGCATTTCAAGTCGGTGAGCCATTTCTAAATTTAAATTGTTCACAGGAGGATCTAAAAATGTATCGGTAGTTATGGCACTGATATCACTGAGATGTAGTGAATTGTCACTTTCAGAATCTTCTCCGTTATCTATAGGCTGAGGCGGATTGGGCTGCGGAAGAGATGGCTGACCTCAGATAATAATGGTTTGAGTTAATGGGATCACTCATGGAAAATGAAAAATCGTACCCGGATTCTCCACCAATGTGTGACGCCGTGGTCGTTGGGGCGTTACTCTTTAACCCGTATCTCTATATAAAAGAAAGACGATAGTTTAAGAAATAATTCCAACTTTATTTAGCAGTCACAATTTTCGATATGTGTCAATATACAGTTTTACGCATAATGTGTATCAATATTAAAATAATACAATTTTAATGCAATTATGTATATAAAACAGAGAAGACTGAAATCATATAAAGTTAAAACATAATAAACAATTGACTAATTAACTAATATTGTACATAATAAATAAACATTTTTCATTTTCAAAAAAAATAAGCTTTAAAACAAATTAACAAACTATTCTATTGGGAAATTAGTCTATATTAATAGAACAATTTTATACTTTTCAAAAACAACTAATTTTGGGGAAAAGCTGTTTTATTTAAACACTTGCATGCTTAACAAGTAAGAAGTACCAAGGGAAAGCATCCATGAAGATAAGATTATAATGATTGACAAACAAAAATTAAAACCTTAATATTAAGTATGAACATTTATTTTAAAACCTTATGTTTAAGTATATCAAAAAGAGTCAGTAAATTGCATTACTTGAAACAAATTTATCTTCATGTATGATATCAAAATAAATTGAAAATTCCTGTTAAAAGAAATGATAGAATGAACAAAATTCATGTTCATTATATCTACGTACAAAAACATTTACTATTCAATATTGCTACATGAAAATTATTTGAAACAAACGTTTATTGTAAAATGAAAAATTTACTTTAATAATAAAAGAATAATAAAGGAGGACTTACCTATATAAAAGTAAGACGATAGTTTAAGAAATAATTCCAACTTTATTTAGCAGTCACAATTTCAATATGTGACTTGCTAACTTTCGTCTTGACTTTTATACAGATAGATTATGACATTGAGCCCTACAAGGCTTTTAGCACCATATGTTTTTACATTTGCAAACAATATGGCTTAATCAGGCCAAACAAAGAAAAAAGGAAATTCTTACATGATAGATTATCACTTTGTCCAGAAGGTAATTTACTTAGTCTGTCACTTTAGCACCCTTGTTCCTGTTCCTCAATCACACAGGCATTTGGACAAAGATTTAATACAAACTAAAGTATTTACATTTAATTGTGTTAATCAAGATGTTTTATGGTTTAAAAAAAACTTGCTAAAAGCCTAACAGCTTGTCTCTACTTTAGTGTCAAAAAAGAGTTATGTAAAAATTTACAAGATCTTAAGGAATAGAAATAAAGAATAATTACAAATTATCAAAGTTGGAAATGTACAGTCAAGTAATTCTTCAAAACTATAATAAAATATTTTATAAAATGACAAATTAAACATAATCATATATACAAGAAATATTTAATTATCATAATTATATTATAACAATATATTGAAAAATAGATTTAAAGAAACCCATAATATATACATGTATATAAATAAAAATCATAATAATTTCATATATGGACAATTTCTTGGCTTTCTAATAAAAAGATCACTGACAGATTGACCCAATACATAAATGATTGTCACAATTATACCACTTAAATTTAGCTGTGAAATTATAACAATGGCCTGGATAGGTATTTTATCACTTATATGGTTATATTTTCTGTTACATTTTGGTATTGTTAAGTCCATGTAGAAGCAAAAAGTATCTTTACTCCTACGAGGTGCCTCCTGAAACCAAATACATTTGAAAAACTAATGAACATTAAATGTAATATGAGAATGTAGCTTAGTAAATAGGAAGCAACACATGTACATATGTAGACTGAATTAATTACTGTAAAACTAAGATGGATTATTTTTTTGTACATTTGTTGTATTGAAATGTTCAATAAAACGATAGTGTTGAACCATTGCATTTCTTAACTTATGTACATGAAATCAGTAATCATAAATGTAATCTGATTACTCATGTCAGTAGTCAGTAATTTAATCAATTACAATGTCAAAATGGAGTAATCAATAATTTAATTTAATCAAGCATTTTAACAAATAATCATAATTTAATTGATTACAATTGTCAAGTAATCGCCCCATGTCTGCTTGTAGATGCCTGAATTTTTACTCGACACTTACAATGGTAAACATTTGTGTCAAGTTATAATGAAATCCCTTTATGCGTGTATCAGTTTTTCTCCGACAAGCGTATTTCAATGACCTTTAAGTGTAACCCTGAACTTTAACATATCATCGACATAGCTTCTCATAGTGAGAACATTTCTCTGAAGTTTCATTTAAATTCCTCCATGCGTTTAGGACAAAATTAGAGGCCGACCGCCAGACCGCCGGTCCACCAGATCGCTCGCCAGTTGGGAAACTATAATATAACGAACGGGTGTATAAATACAAGCGCAGCTTTAAAGGACCTCAACTGAGGTTTATAAGCCTAAATACAGAACTTTTTAATTTTTCACATCGATAAACATGAGCGGTTAAAACCGAAATATAAATAAAATATAACTAAGAAATTGCAAGAAAAACATTAAAAATTGTATGTTTGTGCTATTCTCAGTCCGATTTGATTGAAAAACGTTTAAACGCTTTTCAATTTTGGATCATTTTTATATGCCCTAAAGGCCTATTATGTTATACCCCCTGGCGTCCGTCTGTCCGTCCGTACGTCCGTCCGTCCGTTAGCAATTTGGTTTCCGGAGCATAACTTAAGTTCCATTTGGCCCACAATGTTCAAACTTCATAGGATGATTGCCCATATTGGGTAGAAGACCCCTATTGATTTTGGGGTCAAAAGATCAAAGGTCAAGGTCACTATAACCTTATAACTGAAAAGAAGTTCCATTCGACCAACAATGTTCAAACTTCATAGGATGATTGTCAATATTGGGTAAAAGACCCCTATTGATTTTTGGGTCACAAGGACAAAGGTCAAGGTCACTATTACCTTGATACTGAAAACAGTTTCCGGAGCATAACTTAAGTTCCATTCGACCCACAATGTTCAAACTTCATAGGATGATTGTCCATTGTAAGTAGAAGACCCCTATTGATTTTGGGGTCAAAAGGTCAAAGGTAAAGGTCACTATGACCTTAAAACTGAAAACAGTTTCCGAAGCATAACTTAACTTCCAATTGACCTACAATGTTCAACTTCATAGGATGATTGTCCATATTAGGTAGAAGACCCCTATTGATTTTGGGGTCACAAGGTCAAAGGTCAAGGCCACTATGACATTAAAGCTGAAAACAGTTTCCGGAGCATTACTTAAGTTCCATTCGACCCACAATGTTCAAACCTCATAGGATGATTGTCCATATTAGGTAGAAGACCCCTATTGATTTTGGGGTCAAAAGGTCAAAGGTCACTATAACCTTATAACTGAAAACAGTTTCCGGAGCATAACTTAAGTTCCATTAGACCAACAATGTTCAAACTTCATAGGATGATTGTCAATATTGGGTAAAAGACCCCTATTGATTTTTGGGTCACAAGGACTATCAAGGTCACTATTACCTTGATACTGAAAACAGTTTCCGGAGCATAACTTAAGTTCCTATTGACCCACAATGTTCAAACTTCATAGGATGATTGTCCATATTGGATAGAAGACCCCTATTGATTTAGGGGCCACAAGGTCAAAGGTCAAGGTCACTATTACCTTGATACTTGAATCAGTTTCAAGAGTATAACTAAAGTTCCATTTGGCCCACAGTGTTCAAACTTCATATGATGATTGTCCATATTGGGTAGAAGACCCCTATTAATTTTGGGGTCAAAAGGTCAAGGGTCAAGGTCACTATATCCTTAAAACTGAAAACAGTTTCTGGAGCATAACTTAAGTTCCATTTGGCCAACAATATTCAAACTTCATAGGATGATTGTCCATATTGGGTTAAAGACCCCAATTGATTTTGGGGTCACTAGGTCAAAGGTCAAGGTCACAATTACCTTTAAACCAAAAATAGTTTCCGGAGCATAACGTAAGTTCCATTTGGCCCACAATATTCAAACTTGATAGGATGATTATCCATATAGGGTAGAAGACCCCTATTGATTTTGGGGTCACAAGGTCAAAGTCACTTTTACCTTAATACTGAAAACAGTTTCTAGAGCATAATTAAAGTTCCATTTGGCCCACAATATTCAAACTTCTGAGGATGACTGTCCATAAAAGGTAGAAGACCCCTATTGATTTTGGGGTCACAAGGTCAAAGGTTAAGGTCATTATTAATAACTTAAGTATTAATCAACCTACAGCTGTAAAATTTTATAGGATGAATAGTGAATTCCATGTCTTACAAATGCTTCATCCTTACTAAAAAAAACACTTTCGGGCATATAATGCTCCGCCTAGCGGTGCTCTTGTTCACTACTATATTAATTATTCTGGAAAAACGAAGCGAGCGAATGATCTGAAATTTTCCACATAAGTTATTAGTATAGATCTACATCAAATGGAGTAATAATCTCAACAAATTATTTCCAGTCCCGTCACGTCAAAACAACCTAAGTGGAGTCCCTTTAAAGGGGCATGTTTTCAGATTCTAGCTAATTTTCAAAATTTTGAAAATGAATATAAAACTATTGTGAAGTGATCATAATCAATCATTAATTTGCACATAACATCATGTATATTATTACTTGAAACTTTTTACATTTCTTAAGATCTTAGTACATTTTTCTCAAGTTTGATTTTAAGCTCACCTTATCTAGCTCAGGGTAAGTTTTAGGATCGCTGAATGTCCGTCGTTTGTCGTCCGTCCAAACTTGTTCGTTAACAATCTAGCGGTCACATGTTTGCCTCAATCAACATCAACCTTTGCCAGCATGGTTATCTAGGTATTGCTTTGGTGAGTTCGAACATGGGTCATCTCGGATAAAAAACTAAGTCACATTTGCTAAAAATAGAAAAACCTTCTTAACACTCTAGCGTTCACATTTTTAACTCAATCTTCATCAAACTCTGTCAAGATGCTTATGTAGGTAATAGCCCGGATGAGTTCGAACATGGGTCATCTCGGATCAAAAACTAGGTCACAGGAGCTGAAAATAGAAAAACCTTGTTAACACTCTAGCGGTCACAATTTTGCCTCAATCATCATCAAACTCGGTCAGAATGCTTGTCTAGGTGATAGCTCGTATGAGCTCGAACTTGGGTCATCTCGAATGAAAAAACTAGGTCACAGAAGCTTAAAATAGAAAAACCTTGTTAACACTCTAGCGGTCACAATTTTTACTCGATCATCATCATCAAACATGGTCAGGATGCTTGTCTTTGTAATTGCTCAAATGTGTTTGAACATTGGCCATCTCGGATCAAAAACTAGGTCACATTTGCTAAAAATAGGAAAACCTTGTCAACACTCTAGCGGTCACATTTTTCACTCATTTATCATCAAACTTGGTCGGAATGCTTGTCTAGGTAAATGCTCGAATGAGTTCAAACATAGGTCATCTCAGA
Source organism: Ruditapes philippinarum (assembly GCF_026571515.1). Lineage (NCBI taxonomy): Eukaryota > Metazoa > Mollusca > Bivalvia > Venerida > Veneridae > Ruditapes > Ruditapes philippinarum. The sequence continues at coordinate 68,483 of NW_026864141.1, forward strand.
TGAAAAACTAGATCACAGGAGCTAATAATAGAAAAAAATTGTTAACACTCTAGTGGCTTCTGTTTTGATCCAAATATCCTGGAATTTGGTCCGAAAGTTTGCTCTGATGATTTCTTGGTCAAGTTTGAATATGGGTCACCTTAGGTCAAAAACTAGGTCACACCTCCCAAATATGGAAAAAGCTTCTTAGCACTCAAGAGGTCACATTTGTGACTCAACTATCATCAAACTTGGTCAGGATGCTTGTCTAGAAAATTGCTCGGATGAGTTCGAACATGGGTCATCTTGAATGAAAAACTAGGTCACAGGAGTTAAAAATAGAAAAATCTTGTTAACACTCTAGTGGCTGCTTTTATGATTCAAATATCCTCGAAATTGGTCTGAAAGTTTGGTTTAATGATTGCTAGGTCAAGTTTAAATATCGATCACCTGGGTTAAAAAACTAGGTCACACTGCCCAAATATGGAAAAACCTTGTTAACACTCCAGTGGTCACATTTTTTACTCAATTATCATCAAACTTTGTCAAGATGCTTGTCTAGATAATTGCTCGGATGAGTTGAACATGGGTCATCTTGGATGAAAAACTAGGTCACCGGAACTAAAATAGAAAAATTTTGTTAATACTCTATTGGCTACTGTTTTAATCCAAAATATCCTTGAAATTGGTCTGAAAGTTTGTTTTGATGATTTCTAGGTCAAGTTCGAATATTGGTCGCCTTGGGTCAAAATCTAGGTCACACTGCTCAAATATGTACACTAGTGGTCACATTTTTGACTCACCTGTCATGAAACTTGGTCTGAGTATGCATGTCTAGTTAATTGTTCGGATGAGTTCGATGGGTCAGGTGAGCGATCTAGGGCCATCTTGGCCCTCTTGTTTTCAATAGTTTGGCTCTGAAAGGCATGCAGCTTTCAGATTTTTTCCAGGTGAGCCATTTTTTATTTACTTATTTTCAGTAGACTATCATAACGGTAACAAAGTATATGCCATGAGGGTAGGGCGCATGGCTAGTTCCGCGTCCATTACCGAACAGCCAGGCTCAAATTCTAAACCTATTACTGAACAACCTAGCGGTCGCCCTACAGTCTCAAACCACCCAAATGTAGACCACAGGTTAAAGCTAGTAACAGATGTTTATACGATAAATGATGACAATAAAGAACAAAAAGTAATAGTTGTATACGACGAGAGTGTGACCGGTAAATTAGGAAATGACAGTGGATGGCATCCAGGTATCCTTTTTGTTCAACCTGAAACAGACGATGAAACAACTTCTAAAGATTCCGTTACGATTGAAAAATGATGATGCAGTGGATTGACAACAACAAGAAGAATAAAATAATCAAACTATTAATTAACTAGCTATATTATTTTAAGTTTCTAGAAACTAAGTTTATAATTTATGTCAATTTTTAGACTCATTACTAACAATAACTGATACTTTCACGATAAAGAATGGGTCTAGAGAGGTTTAAAAAAAGAAGTTTAAAAAAATAACATATATATGACGAGACCACGACCACCTAGTTTAAATACATGGATGATGGTGAAACAGATGATGGAAGCTCGACTGAAAAAATAACTTAATTGATTTAAAGCATATAAATACTATGCAGAAAGATATTTCGATTAATTATGTTAATGGGCAGCCTTAGTCTCTTCTTGGGTATTTTAGATGTTAATTGTTTTGGGTTATCTCGTCTTCAGAAACTCATCAGATTTAATTTACCCACTCCAATATCATCATATACCGGCAGAATTTAGCCTGTACATTCTTCTTGAAATAATGTTATTCAATCTGATTTACAAGAAAAGCATTGATGCAAAGCATCAAAGGGCGTCCAAACAGCAGGTGCAGATGAACTAGTAGATATATGATGACAAGATATTCTTATAAACTTTTCAATGGTTCATTGGGTTTTACCAGAATTGTATATCACTTTTGAATGAACGGACGAAAGACATTGTTCATTATTTATAACTTTGATCGGCATGCTAGAAATTAGAATATTACTTGTTATTTCTTTATGATCGTGATTATTAATAGCAACGGATATACATGTATACAATCATTTATAATCCATATGTGTAACGCATGATCAACACCATACTTGTGTAATTGTCCTTATTATGTTATTGTTATTAACGAGGACCCCCTCTTAAGGTATCTGATCACACTAAGTAACAATATGACACTTGTTATATTACCATGTTGATCATGTTGAGCATAATTGTTTATTATACAATAAATGTAATTTCTATTTTAATAAAAAAAATACAGATTTTATGAATATTGTTTTCTTTTCTTTTTTTGTGTGTGTTTTATGCGCTATTTTAATACTGAGTTTTTACGTTTACTACTATTTTAAGAATTCAATTGTCATAATGATCGACGATTATAAGTCAAAACTTAACTGGAAAAAGTCAGTAAATCATGGTTAATCTTTCAATTTATAATATTGTTTATTCTTAAACCATATACATGTACATTTGTATTTTTCTTTATCATTTTTTAAATTATCAATCAATTGAATAATTCATAAAATATGATTTGTAACTTTGAATAATTCCTCGAATCTTTACTAAACACGAATAACAAATTATATAAAATGTTTAAAGTTGATAGTGTCATATTAATGCCATAAAAATGTACATTTTTTCTCAATTATTGTACATATTTATTGTTTTTATCTCATATAGATAAAATATAACATGCGATTTGTGTTGTTGGTTTTTTTTTTTCGAATTGTATGTTTATGTATAATAATAATCAATCAATTCGAGAGTTGATCTGTGTTTATTAATTATTGTAGCCAAACTAAGTGACAAACATTCATTTTGAAAAAAAAGCTTATTTATCTGTAAAATATTTGTTCTGTTCTGTAACGATATCTACTCCAAAACCGGGAGAGACCGGACAATAAACGTGTGGTACTATTCGCCGGTCATTAGTAAATCCCGGAGAGACCGGGAATTACCTAGGAGTACATCCTCTATAAATAGATTTTCGGAATATTAAGGTCATCAACTCATCATTCTATTAACAGCTTTCGGAATAACATACCAAAATAACCCACTGTGTACTACAAAATGATAAGCAAAAATACCCCGAAGAGCGCGATTTATTGACGGAAAAGGTTATTTCATTTGAAAATGTTTGCATTGCGAAATTCTCCAGTTCGCCATTCATTGTACATATCGCAACTAATTAACAATCAAGCACCCTCATACCGATCGGAATGATCGGCTTTTATTATTGGCAACTATAAAAGGCTCGAGAAGTTGCTGTCGCCCTTTCACAAAATCTCATTTCATTCCAATAGGTGCCGCGCTTCGGCGCGGACGCCAAAAACGGCTGTTTAAATAAGATTTGGGTGGGGGCATGTTTTTTTTCTGTTGTTGTTATTGTTGTGTGTGTGTGTGTGTTTTTTTTTTGTGTGTGTTTTTGTTCTTGTTGTTTTGGGGGCGGGGTTTCAGAAAATATTTCAAAGTGACAAGTTTACACATATTATGCTTAATATTATATAATATCATAAATGTTCAAAGCTGTTTCAAATACGATTAGGCCAGAATGGAAGTCAGAGAGCTTCATTTGTTATGCGGTTTGAAATATTGTTGACTTAACACTTATATACACTTAACACTTAAACAATTATTTGCAATTTTACATTTACTTTAAGCATGTAAAGCCATCATGTTTTACTAAACATTGTTTTGATTGTTTATCCAAGTGAAGAATACTGATACGTGTTGTTTCTTCATATTTTTTCTTTCTCAAAACTCGGCTCTCTGACTTTATTTTGTTATAAAGAACTTCACGTGCTAAACTAACAAAAGTATTTATCAAAGTGTGTAATGACTTAGAAGTATGTATACCAGTACATGTGGCTGATTTTGTCCCTTGAATACATATTATCATGTCCGTAATTTACAAGTTTTTGTCAACTTAATATCGTTTGAATTGGTAATGGTTTAATAGTTTGTGAAAAAATTTAGTTATATTATGTGATGTTATAATATACTGACGTGTAAGCTTTGCTCTCTTTCTCTGTTTTTTTTCTGTTGTTTAAAAAAATGAAAAAGGTTTCATTGTCACTGTTAAATACGTATATTCATCATGTAGAGTTGTTAAGTTATAAGTGAATATGAAATTGTACATATATGCATATATTTTTTATTTATTTAATTATATTTGTATCTTCTCAAATTAAATATATTTGTTTTTCAACACACAACAAAATATGAATACCATGATAAAATGTTTTGACAAAATATAAAGAATATTTTTGATTAAGTCTAGTTTTTTTTTTCTTATTTGCCGGTTTTGTGTGTTTTTTTATATAAAAACGTAGAAAACCAGTAAACGTATTCTTTTATCACACAGAAATAAATTCTATTAACCCATTACGCGATATACACGCCATTTAACGCATTTTTCACCCCCCCCCCCTTTTGTTGTCTCAAATGGTGTAAAAATGCCTTATTCAGGCCCCAACACTTGTTTTGTTTGAGAAATGTTATTTAAAAAGTGACCACTTTTTCGGTGCCCTCCCCCCCCCCAAAACCAAAAGACACATCAGGGGATTGCCGTTTGCTGTTGGTTTTTTTTGGGGGGGTGGAGGGGCGGCAGTCCCCCTCATCGCCAAGAAAAAATGGACTTGTGAGAGGCTAAAAATGAGCCCAGATTGATCATAAGGTAACGTGTAACCAACGCTGAAAAGCACTTGACTCTCTCTCAATCCATTGAGAAATTGCAGCACTAAAATCAATTCCGATGGAAAAAATCAACGCAAAATAGTGATTTTTGGCAATTTTGAGATGTCCCCTCGTTATTATGGTAACAGGAAATTTAAGTTGCAAAAATAATGGTCCAGTCAACACTTGTGCCAAGTTTGATTAGTATTGAAGCAGTTTTATAGTTTTATAGCAATTTGAACTTGTAACGGGAGACTTTTCAATGAAATTAAAGAGCCATTTTTCACAAAATGCTCATGGAGTAATGGGCTTATGAAATTTTTTTTAAAAATCTACAAAACAACAATTTTTCTTCAAATTTATATGCAAGGCCATGTATAGACATGGAAAAACGCGATTTTGGGTGATTTCAATTATTTTATCACTTTCTGTTAACCCATTACGCGATATACACGCATTTTAACGCCTTTAATTATCCCCCCCCCTTTTTGTTGTCTCAAATGGTATAAAAATGCCCTATTTAGGCCCCCAATACTTGTTTTTGTTTGAGAAATGTTGTTTAAAAAAGTGACCACTTTTTTTGGCGCGGCCCCCAACCAAAAGATATATCAGGGGGTTGACAGAAGGGGATGTGCCCCCTTCTGTTTTTTTTTGGGGGGGGGGTGAAGGGGTGCGGAAGTTCCCCTCTTCGCTAAGAAAATTTTGGACTTGTGAGAGGCTAAAATGAGCCCAGATTGATCATAAGGTAACGTGTAACCAACGCTGAAAAGCACTTTACTCTATCTCAACCCATTGAGAAGTTGTAGTACTTTGAAATCAATTTTGATGGAAAAAATCAACGCAAAATAGTGATTTTTGGCAATTTTGAGATGTCCCCTCGTTGCCATGGTAACAAGAAATTTAAGCTAGGCCATGTTGTTGCAAAGGCAATGGTCAAGTCAACACTTGTGCCAAGTTTGATTAGTATTGAAGCAGTCCCCTCGTTGCCATGGTAACAAGAAATTTAAGCTAGGCCATGTTGTTGCAAAGGCAATGGTCAAGTCAACACTTGTGCCAAGTTTGATTAGTATTGAAGCAGTTTTCATAGTTTTATAGCCATTTGAACATGTAACGGGAGACTTTTCAATGAAAACAGCCATTTTTCACAAAATGCTCACGAAGTAATGAGTTAAAATTGATAATGAATTATTAAAAGGAAGTAAATGTTTAAATACTTGTTATGTTAAGTTACATTAGTTATTCCCCTTCATTTGTCACAATTAAAACTGCGAGTTTCTTTTTTTGTGGATTCTATTGAAAGGCATTACCAATTTCTCAAACGTAAAAGAACATGAACTGTTGCTTAATTTGATAATGTTAGGTGAAGATAGATAAATTCTTGTGTATTGTATACATGTGTTCATATGCTTTTTAAGTAATTTCTTAAACAATCTCACATTACATTAACCATTATTTTGCATTTATGTTCATGCCATGTGTCATTTATGTATTAATTGTTTTGTATATGTAATATGGTGCTGAGCTTTTGATGCTTTAACCAAGAAATAAAGTTTCTGTTATGTCTGTTCTGTTCATATTATCATGTCCGTATCTTACAAGTTTTGTCAACTTAATATCGTTTGAATTGGAAATGGTTTAATAGTTTGTGGTAACTTTTGATGGTATATGGGAATGTGACATAAATGGTCTATTCTGATTGTTGTTTTACCCGCTCTAGTTTATTTTGCAAACTTGTATTTTAACATGTCCGCAATCAAGAGAATGATGCAACCAGAGTAGCACTTCATTTGAGGGTGGCTGACATTGTCAGTAGGCCATGTAATCTCCTTGTAAACGCCGCTGTCAGCTAGAAAGTTCTGTGTGCGCCCGCAGAGCTCCTGTGTCGTTGTAAGAGATCGTACAGCCCTGCTATCGCGACGTCCCCAGTGCTGTGCTTTTATCAGAACGTGGAGCGACGACATTTGTCTTTCGATGTAACTCGACTGTTTAATCAGCGCACCTCGGCATAATTTGACGCCGTAGCGAGGTCCTATAGTGACAGGGGTTTGATATGTTTAATGCTAACAAAACAGGTATCTGATGTTTAGTATTGAGCATGCTATTCTGATTATTAATACACAAATTCTTAATACTTGTAAACGAGGTGTGGCGACCTAATTGATTCTTTACAGGAGAAAAACAGATTTTTTTTTATAATTACCTTTGCTCAATATTCTAGTGTTCACGGAAAAGACCAAAATAAATATACATAGAATTATGAAAAAGCACAAGTGACACAAAAATGTTACGCAAAGGGAATTATCAGGTCGCACATAATATATTCATAGGAACAAATTATGAACCAGTTAGCGTAGAGTTAACCCTGAACATGCTCAATATTTAATTGTCCAGCTTTTAATTTTGGTACTGTACACTGTATATTCTAAATTTTTGGGGATGTCAAGATGAAAATATAAAAGATACTCCGCCAAGTCGGATATGCCGGCGAGAGTAACTCTATGTGGCAAAAAGTACAACATGTCTTTGATTATGTCTTGTAATGCCAGACGTGTTTAATATATAAGAAAATTTTCATATGATAAACCAAGAGTTTGTTATGCTTTCGTGTAGAAAACTATTGTTAGAATTTAGACATTTTGGTCAGGGTTTCTAGATTTGAAAAAAGACTTAAAATAATTCTAAAAATACTTCCAAAAAGTGACTTGTTAATAAGGTAGAATAAATATATATTTTGTTGTTGAGTTTTAAGATGTGGGTTGTTAATTATTTGAAACTTTAAATTAAAAATTTGACTTTTATTAAGAAAAATAAATACATAAGTGAACCGTATACTTGTTTATGTGTACTTCTGTTAAAAAAAGAATTTAACAATTTAACCTAATGAATGGTCCAACTGAGGCATCTTTACCCACAAACATAGAAACTGATAAATTGCCACATGAGTTCAGTGATTTCTTTGTTGAGAAAATAGAGACCATCAGGGATGAAATAAAATCAAAATTAGTTCTAAACCCAGGTGACGTGGAAACGGAACAGATGGGCGTTGAAAATAGTCTGACTCGCTTTGAGAAAGCATCAAAAGAAGAAATTAAGAAAATAATAAATAGTTCTTCAAATAAATCATGTGAACTGGATCCTATACCAACATGGCTATTAAAATCGTGCCTTGATGAACTTTTACCATTTCTTTCTAACATTATCAACATCTCTCTCAGTACAGGAAATGTTCCCGCAGAGTTTAAAAGGTCTTATGTTAAACCCCTTCTGAAAAAACCAACATTGGATCAAAACATTTAAAAAACTATCGACCTGTTTCAAATTGATCGTTTGTATCGAAAACACTTGAAAGAGTAGTAAGCTCTCGCATTGATGAACATGTGACAAACAAATCAACTTCAAGAAAAGTATCAGTCAGCCTATCGCAAGTTCCATTCGACAGAGACTGCACTTATCAAAGTCCAAAATGATGTACTAAAATCCCTTGACCATGGAAATGTGACAATCTTAGTTATGCTAGATCTATCAGCAGCTTTCGACACAATAGATCACAAAACCTTAGTACAGAGACTTGAAAATGTTTTCGGAATTGCTGGAAAACCACTGGAGTGGATAACATCATACCTTCAAGATAGAAAACAGACAGTATACATTAACGGTGTGCTGTCAAAAGCAGGTCACACTTAATTTTAGTGTTCCACAGGGGTCCGTTTTAGGGCCAAAATTCTATACTATGTACACTAAACCACTTGGTGCCATTTGCAAAAATCACGGACTGCAATACCATCTCTACGCCGATGACTCACAGCTGTATCTATCTTTCAAACCATTAGATGACATTTCTAAGGAAGAAACATTACAACGCATTCAAGCGTGTCTCCGAGACATAATATCATGGATGAATGAAAACATGCTTAAACTAAATACTGATAAAACAGAAGTCATCATGTTCTCATCTCCGTATAACTCCAAACACATTGAAGATCTATCGATAACCGTGGGTGACTCTAAAATAAAACAAATCGGTCAATGTTAGAAATTTAGGTGCCATCTTTGATTCAAACATGAACATGGAAGATCACATCAATTCGGTATGCAGATCATGTTATATCAGCTTAGACAAATAGGAAGAATTCGAAAATATCTGACAATTGATGCATCTAAACAACTTGTCACTTCATTGGTCATTTTCGCGCCTAGATTACTGCAATGCATTTTGTATGGAGTACCTCAAACATTAATAAACAAACTGCAGATTGTTCAAAATACAGCTGCCCGCACCATCTCCAAAACTTCACGGTACGATCATATTACACCTGTACTTAAAGAATTACATTGGCTTCCGGTGCAATACAGAATCCAGTTTAAAATTTTAACACATACCTACAAAGCTTTAAATGGAAAATCGCCGGAATATATGGAAGAAATGTTATGTGTTTACAAACCACGAAGGAATCTACGATCTCAGAACAAAGCACTTACTTTAGTGGTACCAACGAGTAAAACTGTAACCTTTGGCGACCGACGATTTGAATATGCAGCTCCGAAACTGTGGAACGATCTGCCGTCTGGTGTGAGAGACTCGAGCTCATTGTGTTCTTTTAAACGTGCACTTAAAACACATATTTCAAACAAGCCTATGTTTTATCGTGAATAATCTGAGACAGTGATTTTAGAAAACTGTGTGACTACTGTGTGATATCAACCATAATTTTACAATTTGTTTTAATTCTGCTAATATTTTAAGACAGTTACAAATAATTAAGGTGTGGATTATAAAAATACATTATTTCTAATTTGGTGTTTAGAAAATTTCGCTAGAATATTTTATCGTATGTTGTCGATATTCAATTATTTTAATTCTAACCACTAAGTTAATACCCACATTTTTAATTGATTGTTTCATATTCTTGTTCTTATTATGTCGTAGATTTATTATGTGAATTGCTGTTTTAGTTTTTAAATTGTACTGCTGTAATTAGTTATTAGTTTATATCATTGTAAAGCGGCCTTTGAACATGTATATGAAAGGGCGCTATATAAGTTTGGTAAATAATAATAATAATAATAATAATAATAATAAATATAAATCTGGGTAAAAAAAACAAGAGGTAATCCTGTTACAGTTGTTAACACAAACATAAAGTTCTAGATGTAACACGCCCAAACTTGTCATGCAAAAAATGAACACGGTAGATAATTGGTACTTGAAATGTAAAAGCAGCACAAGTATGGTGTATGTCGTTTGTAAAGTTAAAATTGTGTTCTTTCAAAAATTAGAATTATATATCCACATGCCATTTCACAGAAGTTAATAGAATTTGTTGCTATTATATCAGAGCATTTATAGCAAATAACTTCTCGAACAATTCTATTGAATTTCAACCCGAGATTAGTGTTTTGTGTTATTTACTACATAAATGCCCAGTTGGAAGTTTTACAAAATACCTGCTTATATTTCCCAGGATTATATGTTAAACTGCCGTTGAGACAAACGACCTTCACATTTAGGACATAAATGGTTATGGGCCCACCCGCCATGCGTTGCAATCGAATCCCCTGCCGTTGGCTGTAAAACATTTTTTGTTAATGATTTTTAAAAGGGAATAAAATTTTCAAAAGTTCAAAATATTTGGTTTTGTGCAATATTATTTTGTTTAATGGGGTGTTTTAGGGTTTTTTTCCCCATTTTTATGTTTTTTACCAAAAATTGGAAAAGGGGGGTTCGCCAAATGTACGGAAATGTTTTATTTAAAACAATTTTTATTTTCTTGAAAATGTACATTTAAAAAAGATTTAAAAATAAAAAAATACCAATAAAACGAATAAGGAAACTGTATGTTAAAGTTTGAAAGCAAAAAGTTTTACCAACATTAATGAAGGCCCTTCCCAGGTAGTGTTTGCATAAATGGCAATAAATTGCACCATGTGCGTGTAATAAGTAGGAAGAAATACATATGTGGGCTCCCGTCTCACTAGGTGTTTCCAGTAAAACATTAAAACTTAAAGTAAAATTCAGTAGGCAATGAGCAGCAGCCTGTCGTTTATGGAATTCCGTAGGCAACAGCAAACGGCCATTTCTTATTAACCGCTTTTGCGACGAATACTCCATTGCCGCAGCGATGGACCCAATGCTTCTGCGAAACCTTTGGCCAGAGTCTAAGATATTTTTGCGAAGGTCAGCATATTGTGAACATGTGAACAAAATGTGAAACTCGTTTTCAATTTGCCTTGAGGAACAATTATTGCATATTTTTTCATGTCTAGGTATGTTTGTATATCTTCCCTTTCGAATAGTCAAGTCGTGTGATGACATGCGAAATTTTGTAAGTGCAATTCAAAATATTTTGTCCTTGATGTATTGATCCATGCAGTTCAAGATATTGGTATTCATATAAAAGTGTTGTTTTTTTCCATGTGAAGAAGGAACCCAACTCTAGAAATACGGACTCACTTAATTTATGTCCTTGTCTTATACGTGCCTTGTCCAAATTTTCAAGTATGCAAAGAATGGATAGTTTTCAAAATTTACAATCACAAACCAATTTGAACTAAACATCAAAGTTAGAAAGGGGCGTAACTAATACTATATTGATTTCAGGATAACATCCCTTGTCATACAGCTGTTCCATGCAATAATCATCATGTATTTTACGATTCATGTTGATATACTTCATACTTTTTTATTCAATTACTAGTAGTATAAGTACATAACAAGCAATTGAGACAAAATTTTAAAGTAAAAAAGGGACATAACTTCAAAACCTATAGTTTTCAGAGTGATGCTCCTTGTCAAGATTTTCTAAGTTTAAAAAGAAACCTAAAACGGGGCATAATACCAAAAGTTTAGCTTTCAGAAATAAGAATGCCCTTAACATTTCGTTAATGATAGAAGGCGGGCATTTTCTTTAAAAAATAAATGTTGAATGCAAATCCTTAACCAGGAATTTTCTAGGATTAGAAAAAAATCATAATTTTATATAAATAGTGTAATCTGATTGGTTTATCATCTCGTGCGCACGACTTAATTATCTCGTTCAACTTAATTATTTCGTTCGCACCAGATAGTAACTCGTGCCCACGACTTAATTATCTCCTTCGCACGACTTAATTATCTCAAGAACACGACTTAGTAACTTGTGGTCACGACATAGTATCTCGTGTGCACACTAAATTATCTCGTGCACAGTATCAGGCTTACTTACTTGGCAACAAATATATGCTTTTGGTCTACATAACGAGCTTTTTTAAAAAGATAAACTGTGAACAAAAAAAAATGGAAAAAAATATTTTGGTTACTTTATGATTGAGTAATAAACATTGACAACATTGCCTTTACCACTGACAATCCATTGCTGTTTTTATCAATTTTATTCTACCAGGAATAAGTAAATGTTATTAACTTAATTAAAAGAGACTTCAGCTAGACCTGTTTACTGTCGCACAAGGTCAGAATAAAAGCGACATAGCCAGAACTAACTAACTTGACCACGGTATAAAAGTAGTAACTTGTACTTTTACGATAAAGGATATGTAACTGTACAATACGGGAATAGAGTGTTAGTAACACTTATACACGGAGAGTATGACCGCCGAATCAGGGTCATCCAGGCTTCCTCTATGTACAAGCTGTTTAGTTGGAAGCTCATTTTTTTAATTAGATCAACAAAATCTATCACTGGGATAGAGGATTGGGAAATCCCGATCCCATGCTGATCTGATTCCATTGGCGAATTTATTTTTCTGTTGTTGCTTTTTTCACTGATTTTAAAACTCGGAATAAGAATAAAAGATATATAATTTACACCTTGAATAAGTTTTTGCTTATTGTATAAGTAAGTCACCCGACAGTATCATGATAAGTGAACACATTGTTACACTATAGGACATTTATTTGGGTATAAAGTACATGTGTACTAACAAATACATATATATCATATATTATATATAATATTAACTTCAAACCACATAACACAATATAAATATATAAGTAAATTTAGGCATAATCTTTATGGTTTTAAATTGATGGGGAAAAAAGGTTGCCATTAGTAAGGAAAGATTAAGTTAATGATGATGGGTGTGTTACCCATGTGGTGACGACAGTCTGGCTTAACTAATTATTTTTCAATGAAATTCACCTTTGTCAAATGGTGACATTTATAATTTGTCTTTTCTGCACACTGTTTCATGAGAAGACAAAACCAATATTTTGACAGGGTTACAATCATACATGTTTTAATTTTTACTCTTCTTAACTGAATAGGTGATTTTAATCATGGATAAAGATAACAAGTTTTATAACTAATTCTATTTACTGTCAGTAACTAAAACAATGGTTATTGAATCATATGAATATGTTATAAATGACCTTGACATTGACCCAATAAAAATCAATTGAATTGAGCTTACAAAATTTGGAATGTTTTTGTTTTTCTCTTATTCAAAGATAGATATGGAAAAATTTCAAATGATATTAATGCAACAAACCAATATTGGCTAATTCTTATACTGGCTCTAGTTATCACATTGGCTGGAAAATTTACATTGGCTCTACTTATTACATTGGCTATCATTACTTAATGTTGGCTCTTAATATTATGTTGGCTTTAATGATCATATTGGCTTTAATAATTGTAATATATTGGCTCTTATTCTTATATTGGCTTTCATTCTTAAATGTTGGCTCTTTTGTTATGTTGGCTTTAATGATCATATTGGCTTTTATCATTGTAATATATTGGCTCTCATTGTTATATTGGCTACATCTTAAATTTGCTCCAATTATAATTTTGGCTCATTATTGTATTTGGTTTTATCTTTATATTGGCTCTTGTTTCTATATATGCTCAACAATTTACTCAGTCTCCTTGTCTGAGAAGGGTGAATACTAAAACCACATTATTTTTGTACAAAAAAGTTATAATAATTATAACAAGTTCACTGTTGTCACCTTAAAACATAATATGGTTTCATAGAAGTTTCTGATGTCATATTGAAATATGACAAACAATTAGATAGTAACTACCCACAAATGGTTTCCAACCTTTAAGATCTTTAGCTTGTTTTGCATGTTTAACATCCGAAATCAACCAGGGGATATAAATTGTTCTGCTTGTACCAGCATCCTTATTATAAACAAAAATTGTCGGTTGGACAGCAACCTCAGGGCATCATAGTAAACAAGAACTTGGTTGATGTAGGAATTAACATTAACATAACTAACATAAGAGGAAATTTTCAGTAAAAATACATAATTGACAGTTATGAATCTTGGATAGTATGGAATTTTTTAAGTTCACAAAGGGCCATTATTCAGTCAAAATCCATGTCAGAGTTATGGCTCTTGGAAAATGACAATCAAATATAATCCCCAAGACACGTTTGAAATATCAAGGAAATAACCTTTTGCACTTGACAAGATATGGAGCCATGCAAGAAATTTTAAGCAGAATTTGGCTGAAGGCAACACTGACACCTTGGTAAGTAGGATAGCCCCACTTTCCTTCAAATAGTCAATCTAATTAGCTTTATTTACTTGTATAACAAGAGGTTATTCCAGAATAAGAAAACCACTATTATAAAAAGTTCATCTTACAGACAAACATGAGGCATGAATGATATATGTCCAAAAACTATATTAGTTAACTTTAAATCCATTGTAAGTAAATTATGTGGTTTATTTCAAATTAGTAAATGAAAATAATAAAAAAATAAACAAGTGAATAAATTAATACATTTATTAAATAATAAAATGTACATGTTTACAAATTACACTAATAGGATGGCATTAAATGAAAGAAAATCAAAAATAAAGTAAAAAAAATGGTTTAGTTAAAAAAAGAGAAAAATAAAGAAAAAAAGAATGATGAAAACAGAAAAAACAGATCTTTTTCTCAGCTAAATTTATAACAACTAGGCCTATAAACTTCTTAACAGCAGATCTAACGATATGATGAAATAAATGTTATGAAAATATGTAAGAAAAAACACAACACCACTAAATATTAAAGCTTCTAGTAAAGAAAATAAACCCCTATCAAATACAAGTAAAATTTTAGACTGGTTTTTCAGCCCAAATATAAAGTGTGTGTATCAGTCTGTGCACCAACAAGTCAAATATGTTTATTAGAATAACTTGTGTACTTAAATTATATAAGTACATATATAGTTTATTTTTTAATGATAATTTTAGAATAATGACAAAAGAATAAGAATTTAAGAATAATAACAAAATTATTTGCTTTTTTTATCAAGAATATTCTGATGATATAAATATTAACTAGATTAAAGGATTTCAAACAATGTCGAGAAAATATTATAAAATTTGTTTCACATTTGCTTACAAAACAACATGACTTTTCAAAACAATCTCTTGAATAACATAAAATAATCATGGTTATTAATCAAAGAACTTTCTTTTCTTGTTTTGTTTTCACATTAATGTCAAACTTCATTTTGGGGACCTAGACTAGGTGCTTGAAGTAACACCAGATGACTGAGCTGGTACTTTGGTTTCGTAGCCAGTTATAGCATCAAAGTGCATTGTGGGTGTCAAAAGATAATCTCACCACTGATGGGATTCAAACCGGTTACGACTCGTAATGCTCTAGCCCAACACCAGTCCTCCTTCAATAAATGAAGAAATCTTTTCTTTTTCAATGAGAGTTCAGTTATAGGGAAAATATAAAATTACATGTATATAGGGAAAATAGAAAATTACATGTATATTATTTAATCTTTGCAAATAGGAAAATGCATTTATACACCAAAGCCCGAAAATATGTTAAAATGTATATATAAAACATATTAATATCAGTAAAACATTTGTTCAACTTACTTGATAGACACTTAAATAACTATTTAACAATAACGTAAACATCAAAACAAATAAAGCAAAACAAAAATTCTGGAAAAAAAGAGAAGAAAATTCAAAATATATAAGTCAAACATATCACATCTGTTAATGTTTTGCACAAAAATTGATAAATACATTTCCCTGCCAGCTGATAATTTCACCATATTGTTTTTCACAAACAAGTTTATTTTACTTTTTACTATTATTTTGGATATTTCAATATGCATACATAAGCTGTTTCAATCATATTTTTGATTCCTATTGTCTTAAAGATTGATCACTTTTTACTAAATTATTTTGTTCATCCCTTAAGCTATTCTGGGTGCAGATCCAGGATTTTATAACACGGGATTCACGAAATGTTGACAAAGGGGTAATGCATATATAAGAGGGGGGCCTGGCATTTTAAAAAATTTTCATATCCCCCACCTCCGCTTAACAACTCCCCCTGGATCTATGTATGTATGTTATCATAAAAGCAAACAGATAATGTTAAGTTCTAGCACAATGAAAAGTTTACAACACTCCATAATCAGATATTACAAACAACAAATGTTGACATTTTAAAACTGTGACATGGTTTTATGACATTTTTTGTTTAGCATGTTTTGTGACATTATTGTTTTGCATGTTTTATGACATTATTGTTTGCATATTTTATATGAAACTTGACAGAAGGTAATTTTTAATTTACTACCCAGTTACTAACCAAGCAAGGACTAATTTAACATTATAATAGCAGGTGTCCTACACTAGCTCAAACACTACACAAAAAGTTTATTTTAGTATTTTTAAAAAGAAAAAACTTGTCAATTTTCACAAAAATTATTAGAAATGTGGAAACAAACTACTTAAAAGCTGTCAAAGACAAGAAAACTTATAAAATAATTAATTCCATGTAAAGTTCCAGAATAAATATGATATCTTAAACATTATAATTTAGGGGAGGGCTGTTGCTAATGTTGTTATAATTTGAAGCCCGACTACATTGGCACTATATCTCTGTGAATATTTGTTTTTGTATTATTCATATAACCATTACATCTATTTACGTATAGAATATATACACATACAATATTATTTAAACTAAATTATTAACATATCCTACATTTATATTTGATTATACCAAGTTGTGTGTATCACCTGAACCAGGATAAAATTCTATTTCAACAGGAGTGTCTGTCAATACTATAATAGATTCTTACTTGTAGCACAAGACAGTCTACTTCCTGGTATATATTTTAAATTGATGGTTAATAGAAATTACAAGTTCTACCATTTTCTTATTTTGTGTGTTACAAATAGCAAACATAATAATACATGTATAAACTACTCATCAGCGGTGTAGCTTCGCGGGCCGTGTAGGTCAAGACCTATACCCTTGTTATCCAAAAAATGAGAGAGAAAAATGTAGTTTTTGTGTCCCTGCAACTGAAATATCATGAAAGCATGCAGATAAATGAATGTTGCTGTACTAGTCTAATATGAGTTTATATATCATACAAATACAGGAATGTACATTAACAACACAGCCGTGTACACACATATGTGTTATATGTGTGGTGTAAAGAAATCAATAAATGGTGTAGTGGATAAAAAATGAAATAAATAGAAAAATGGACAGAGTTATGTTTACTTTAAGGCAACTGAGGGTCTAATAATAAACATGGCACTACAAGAAAATTACTCTAAAAAATCCCCTTTCCTTCATTAAAAAAAAATCTATTGTAAATCTAAATAAATAAATTAATAAATAAATAACCTAATTTCATTAATTTTTGTCCTATAATAAATTGGTTTAAAATAATATTGAATTTTTATCTATTTCGGACTTACTGAGATTTCTTTAAACTCTAGAAAAACCCATCTTGCTTAGTTAGTATAATTTACCATGAATGCCCATCTATAAAACATAAAATGGGGTTTAATTTACAGTACTATTATAATATAGGAAAAGTAGTAACACTGAATAAAATGCTCAAAATTTATAGTATTGGCTTTTCTTCGGCCTTCCCAGGAATAGAATTAACGTTAACAGTTAACAAAAGAAAAAACAAATAATCTTCCATTTCACACAATTAACTACTGAAGATTTAAGCTCAGTAAATCTATAAATATTGACATTTATGTCATTAAAATTATAATATTTATTAATTTTCATTTAATTTTTTAATAACGTTGAACAGATCACAGAATAGTTTTTTATCGGAGACAAAATATCACCGGAAAAGCATCTCAAGACTTTCGCCTCGTAATTAGATGCATTCACCAGCATTTTGTAAGGTAGATCCTTGAACAAGAGTACCCTTTGTCCTTAGTTGACGGGGATTATAAGAGAGAGAGATATACCAAGTGGTTATAATCTAAATGAGCCGCGTCATGACAAAACCAACATAGTGCGTTTGCGACCAGCATGGATCCAGACCAGCCTGCGCATCCGCGCAGTCTGATCAGGATCCATACTGTTCGCTTACAAACCCTATAACAAGTAAAGAAACTGGTAGCGAACAGCATGGATTCTGATCAGACTGCGCGGATGCGCAGGCTGGTCTGGATCCATGCTGGTCACAAACGCACTATGTTGGTTTTGTCATGACGCGACTCAAATGGTGATATGAAAAGTTATGAATGTAAGTATTTATAATGTTATTATATATTATTTGAAAACTATGTTTTATCGATCAGCTGCCCTTTTGATGCCAACATAAGACTGCTGATTAGTGGGTAGTTGCTTGTCCTGTTACATTATGTCACAAGTATTATTATAAATTCATAATAATTCAACTTTAAAGATTATTCTCCCAAATATCTCACATGGAACAAAAAAATATTCTTTTTAGGTATTTTTTTTAAGTTTAGAGTATTCTTTCTTTTCAAGAATTATTCTTAGTGCATTATACACAAGTTGGAGTTTTTCAGTCCCATAGAAGTTATTCTTAACTTGGCAAATGTGGTTTTTACTGGGTAACAAACAAACTTTTACTGTTATAGCTTCATAGTGGAACTCCTTTCACTACATAGTGATTGACACATACGCGTATTATTGATACATTTACAAAGTTGTAATTGTAAAACTGCTCAAGCTGGGGCATGAAGGATGTTGCACTTTTTCATTATCCCTCATATACAGACTCAATCAAACCGACTCTGCAATTTTCTTATAATTTTGATGTGATTAATGCTTCCGAGGATTACCTGTTCTTCATATCTTGTTTTAAACCCACTGTTTGGTGGGAAATGGGACATTTGCCAAGTTTTTGAGTATTATCATTCACAAAATTGTTTGCATCAAAATCAAGGTGTACCTCGTCAAATCATGCGTAACTTGTTCAAATTATCAAAACATTGAAATATTACTATTCAATACAAACATACTTTCATACATTATCAAAACATGAAATTTGTCACGATAAAATATATTTACTAAAGATTTTAACATTTAAGTCGACCAAAAAAAATGTTCACATATTTATATTCCTTAAGATATCTATTCACATATTGTATAAAATTATCTTTATTTGTAACTGTCTGTATGAAACATTTATTTAGATAAAGGCCCATAATGCCCCAGCCAGAAGAGCTTTTATCTTTATTTGTTAAAATCTTTTTTATTTTTGGTGTCCTGTTAGAATTTTTTCTAAACAAATAAAAGTTACTCATTAGCAAATTACCTGAAACATATTTTGCTTCTATTGCTGTTTGGCAATTGTTACAGTTATAGAAAGTTAGTATTTTGTATAGAAGTCAAAATACTACTTCATTACAATAATATCACATTCAGTGTTACTTTCTTCAGGTGATAAGCATATAACATGCTTTTAACTTAAGTAATGCATCTAACATGTTTTAACTTAACGGTTATAACTTAAACATTATAAAACTCATGTTTGCCCTTTGAAAAGAAAGAATAATAGGTATAATGAGCCTTTAAGAAGATATTAAATCATCATTTCTCACCACAGTGATATTTCCTAGATCTTATTATTACATAAATTATTGCAAGCAAAATTCAGAAAAATATACCAAATTAAACATACAATCATATGCTGTATAAATAACTTTTAGTTAAATTTATATATTATTAAAGGGACACCACTGAAATATTTTGACATGACTGCAAATTTTCTTTCTTCAGATTAATGTTTAATTTCATATAGATCTAGACCAATAGCTTAATTGTGCCAAATTTCTGATCAATTGCTAACTTCATTTGTTCCAGAATAATTATTCTAATTGAGAAAAATAACCCAAAATTTAAAAGCGTTGCAACACTTTTCTTTTCACTGAAATCTGAATAAGAATAGCACAAAAATATAATTTTCAAGTATATATCTTAATTATCTTTTGCTTAACTTTCTGATTTAACTTTCCGTCCAAGCTGGTCTATGTAAGAAATTTTAATTTTATGTTGTAACACTTTTGTACCGCAGTGGGGTTCCTTTAATATACAATGTATGCTAACAATTAAACAACAAATTCACAATTTCCAGTACACTCTATATATAAACCCTATCAGTATAACAGGATTTTATTACAATATTTCTATTTCTTCAATAAGAGTAAAATACATAGTTACATACATGTGTACCACAACAGAAATTTTTATACCCAATCTTAAAAAACAAAAAAAAACCTTAAATTTATTAACGTGTCTCTAATCCACTTTATACATATAAATTCTATATAAAAAATGTCTAACATTTCAATATACACATGTAATAAAAACACAAAATATATCCCTATAATAGCTATTTAGATTAAACAAGAAGCCAGCATCTTTAAAAGTAAACAATATATACAGGTCATTTTTGTATTAACTTATATTTTAAGCTATAAAACATACAATTTATTTTTTATCAGGAATCTAAAATTTTACGAACTGCGGGAAGCTGCAAAACAAAACTGAAACATGAGTAAAAGCTTGGCTATTTAATATAATAATAGTCTGCTCTTATTGAAATATACAAGAATTTATAGGTTGTCTCAAAGAAATTTGCATGATATATCAAAAATGTAAGAATTGTTAACAACTATTGTTTCATTAAAACACTGATTAAGAAAATTATTTTTTCAAGAAGTAGTACGGTAAATTCACACCAAACAGTTAATATTTGCTATAAATATAACAGATCTTTAGTTCATTACATATAAATGACCAATACATATTGTCTTTACATAATAATGCCCAGGGTGCATATATAAATCTAGTACTGAGTTTTAGTTTCGTATGTTGTATGCTCTGTTGTTGTTGTTGTGGTCGTGTGCGAGGAACCTCCTCCGCTACGGCCCTGCTGCCAGCCTCGGAAAAGGAGGAAAGTGTCAAACACGTAACATGCTGTCGCCGCAAACGTGAAGAACTGTAATTAAAAAGAACAGGTTCATTATCAATAATTAAAGTTTTGTTATCAAAATTATTTCTTTTTGATTATAAATTAATATTTCATGTTTCTAAAAATTTCTCAAAATGAAAGCTAGAAAATTTTTTTTTTTTAAACTTTTTTAAATACTGACATTAAATCCAATTGTCTTTTCCTGACTTTAATATTCTCATTACTATTTTTCATAAGTGTTGAGTTTTTAATCAAGATCTTATATTTACTTATGTTTTACAATAATTAGATATATTAATAAACAACTAAATTTCTAAAGTACACTTAAATAATTCAAAACTTTTTTATTAAAGAACTTACTTAAGTTTATACATTGGTAAAACTTATCAAAAATGGTAAAAACATCAAAAATACAATATTAAGACAACAGAAAACATTGCTACTGTTCCTCTTCTTGCAAAGACATTAAAGCAAGCAAGTATGTTTACAAACAATTGGTAAAACAAAGATAGATTATTGTTATCTCAACACACAAAACAAGAAGACCATACATAATTGGCCCTGAAGTTGCTCACCTGTCAAAAAACCGAAACAGTGCTGGAATGCTTGTACTTACTGTAGTACTGTGTTTTCATTAAAATTTTAGCATAGTTAATTAGTTCTTGTACAGATATAGGCTCATATACCAGCACTAAAATATCCACATATTTAAAAGCCCAATATGCTTAAATTCTAATGTCACAAAACTTTATTTTCGGTGTCGTATTATAGTTTTCAAAAAGGTCATTTTACTTGACCTATCTTTTAGTTCTTTTGCTTGCTTGGAAATATAAGTACAGTTGTAGTGATTTAGTATTTTGTATGAAAGTTAAAATACTGCTTTGTTTACATTTTGCTACCTTTAAGACAAAATAATTTCATGTTCAGTGTTACATTCTTTTGCTAATAAGCATCTAATATGCTCTAAAATCATTATCAAAACGATGTTTGCCCTCTCTAATGTAGGAAAAATGTAATAATTTTTTAAGCATAATGTGCCTTTAAAGTATTTTCCAAGGACTGGTAAGCACTGATTTTTAAACTTGTCATTTCTTACAAAATTGGGTGTTTAATTGGTCCTAATTATGTTTACAATTCACCATTTATAATAGCTGTTATAAGCTTAAACAAGAACCGGTTGAACCGGGTGATGCTCCCCGAGAAGGTTCTGGACACAGGAAAGTATAAAAAGAAATGAACAAAGGGCAAAAACTCCAAAATTAGGCAAAGCGGAGTTATGTTTTTTTGCACTGCACTCCTATTCAATTAGATCTATCTATCTATAAAGTTTCCTGATGATATCAGAGTTATGTCTCGGGTAAAATTCAAAGTGTAAAAATGAACAAAGGGTAATAACTCCAAAATTAGACCAGGCTTTGTTTAGGTTCTTTAAGCATTGCAGTTCTATCCAATTATATCTAGCTACCTACAAAGTTTCATGTTGATATCTCTAATAGTTTTAAAGTTATGTCCCGGACAAAAGTCAAAAAGTAAAAATAAACAAAGGGCAATTACTTCAAAATAAGGCAAGGCAGAGTAATGATTCTTAAGCACGCAGCACTTCCACCCAATGAGACATACAATTTTTTGTATCTATCTACAAAGTTTCATGTTGATATCTCTTTTACATTTAGAGTTATGTCCCGGACAAAGTTCAAAGTGTAAAAATAAACAAAGGGGGATAATTCAAAAATTAGGCAAGGCAGAGTTAAGGTTCTTGTTCACTGCACACCTACTCAATGAGATCTATCTACCTACAAAGTTTCATGTTGATACCTATTATAGTTTTAGAGTTATGTCCTGGACAAAGTTCAAAGTGTAAATTAAACAAAGGGGGATAATTCAAAAATTAGGCAAAGCAGAGTTAAGGTTCTTGTGCACTGCACACCTACTCAATGAGATATATCTACTTACAAAGTTTCATGTTGATACCTCTTATACTTTTAGAGTTATGTCCCGTACAAATTTCAAAGTGTAAATTAAACAAAGGGGGATAATTCAAAAATTAGGCAAGGCAGAGTTAGGGTTCTTGTGCACTGCACAACTACTCAATGAGATCTATCTACCTACAAAGTTTCATGTTGATACCTCTTATACTTTAAGAGTTATGTCCCGGACAAAGTTCAAAGTGTAAAATAAACAAAGGGGGATAATTCAAAAAATAGGCAAGGCAGAGTTAGGGTTCTTGTGCACTGCACACCTACTCAATGAGATATATCTACCTACAAAGTTTCATGTTGATACCTCTTATACTTTTAGAGTTATGTCCCGGACAAAGTTCAAAGTGTAAAAATAAACAAAGGGGATTAATTCAAAAATTAGGCAAGGCAGAGTTACGGTTCTTGTGCACTGCACAACTACTCGATGATATCTATCTACCTACAAAGTTTCATGTTGATACCTCTTGTTGTTTCAAAGTTATGTCCCGGACAAGAAAAGGGGACGGACGGAAAGATGGAAGGACAGACAGACGGACTAACAAGGCGGCGACTATATGCTCCCCCGAAATTTTGGGGAGCATAAAAAGTAGATCTACATGTTTGCTTAAATTGACCCTCGGAGAAAATTACGAGTTGCAAACAGGTAAATGTTTCAATTCATATGCCAGCATTCACAAATCTAAAACTAATATTTTCTGCTGCTAGGTTTTCAAAAAATTAATTCGTCATTCCACAAAATTGACCACACTTTAAAACCTTTGAGAAATAATCAGTATTACAATATTACAATAGTAGCGTACCTGATTACATTTCTCAATGTGCATGCTACGGAACAAGTTGTTTTATTTCAAATATAACCACCACAATGGGAAAGAACATTAAGTTGTCTTTAGATTCAAATTTTTGAATAAAAAAAACAGGGCTTTATTTTTCAGAGTAAAGTATCATCTTTCAATGTCTTCAATTTGTAAAGCAAACTATTTTAAAAATCGATAATGCAAAAAATAAAATAGTTTTAATATTGGTTTCAATTGTAAGGTGTCCAGTAGTGACAGCCAAACATTTGCGTTAAAATTTCACTGAGGATTATTTTAAACACTTGTGAAA
Organism: Ruditapes philippinarum; assembly: GCF_026571515.1. Classification (NCBI taxonomy): domain Eukaryota; kingdom Metazoa; phylum Mollusca; class Bivalvia; order Venerida; family Veneridae; genus Ruditapes; species Ruditapes philippinarum. Next base: position 92,449 of record NW_026864141.1, read on the forward strand.
CAATTTTAGGATAAATAAGGGTAAAATATATTTCTGTATATTTCCTTATCAAAATAATGCATTGAATTAGTCATTTCATATTGAACAAAATGTCACAACTTAAATATGATAATAGATGGATAATTTTCGTGTTATTTTATAAGCTTTATAAGATATACTGAATGATAGCGATGTTTTCTAAATCATTATCTCCCTTTTTACAATTTCAAAGTGTGATTTAAGCAAGTATTTTTCAAAATTCTAAACTTTCACAAAAGTAACCACCGGTATTAATTTCACAATTGTTGAATCTATTTACCAGCCTTGTTTCTTTGTGAAAATGCGTAAATTATTGGATACAGTCATTTAATGTAAATCTTTCGAAAATTATATGTGCTCTTTTAACCTTGATAATAATTGTATAATTATGTTTAAAATATTAGTATTTTTACAAAACAAAAATTAGATATTTCCCATGTTAAAAATGGGCATAATTCGAGAAAAACTTGTCACTTAATTATGTCCTATGACCTATGGATGTGCATTGTCCCAAGGGGCAGAACTCTAGCAGTACTTACCACTTAATTATGTCCCTTGATCTACAGATGTGAATTGTTCCCATTATCAAGTATGTAAAGAATGAGTACATTATCTATGATAGTTTTAAATTTTTTTTATCAATAAGCAATTTTTAACAAAAAACAAGGGTGCCATAGTCACAAAATACGCCTGTTTACGAAAGCTTTAGATGGAGATGTGTTATCTAGCAAGCAAGTTTTTATTCTTGGCACTGTGTTGTTAAATGAACCTTAAAACAAATCAGTAGGGAAGATATGCACAGGATGTGTGACCTTGACCTTGGTCGCAGGGACCTGAATTTTATGCATGGCACTCAGCCTCACAATGATGAACATTTGTGCCAAATTATATTGAAATCCCTCTATGCATGTAGAAGTTTTGCTCCAGACAAGCGTTTTTCTATGAGCTCTGTGACCTTCACCTTTGACCTAGAGACTTGGTTCATGTGCAGGGCACTACGTCTCATGGTGGTGAACAATTCTATAAAGTAACATTAAAATTCCTCCATGCATGTAGAAAATATGCTCCGGACAACATCTGGATATTTAATCATCTCCAGTGACCTTGACCTTGCAAATATTAACCTAAATTAAATGTGTCACACCTGTAGTCATGATAGTTACCATTTGTGCTACAATCCATCAATAAATGATGACTAAATGGTCCCTATACACATCTTCAAATTTTTATCTGAACTTTGACCTCTATGTGTAACCTTGACTTTGGTTGCAAGGATCTGAATTTTGCGTGCGACACTCAGCCTCACAATGGTGAAGATTTGTGCCAAGTTATATTGAAATCCACCTATGAATGTAGAAGTTTTGCTCCGGACAAGCGTTTTTTATTGAGCTCTAAGTGTGACCTTGACCTTTGACCTGGAGACCTGGATCATGCATGGAGCAATACATATCATGGTGGTGAACATTTCCATAAAGTATTATAAAAATTCTTCCATAGATGAAGGAGATATGCTCCAGACAAAATCTGGATATTTCACCATCTTTTGTGACCTTGACCTTGCATATATTGACCTAAAGTACATGTGTCACACCTGTAGTCATGATAATGACCATTTGTGTTACAATCCCTCAAAAAATGATGATTAAATCGTCCCTATACACATCTTCATATTTTTATCTGAACTTTGACCTCTATGTGTGACCTTGACCTTGGCCGCAAGGACCTGAATCTTGCGCACGACACTCCGCCTCACAATGGTGAAGATTTGTGCCAAGTAATATTGAAATCCCTCTATACATGTGGAAGTTTTGCTCCGGACAAGCATTTTTCAATGAGCTCTAAGTGTGACCTTGACCTTTGACCTAGAGACCTGATTCATGTGCGCGACACTGCTCCTCATAGTGGTGAACATTTCTATGAAGTTTCATTAAAATCCCTCCATACATGTAGGAGATATGCTCCGGACAAAATTGGACGCCGCCCGCCCAGCAGGGGCGTTCCCATAATACATCCCGTTTTTCAAACGGGCGTATAAAAAGTTACTTGGGATTAAACTCCAAAACATTATGGCTTTAATGATAAATAGAGGATATTGAATGAGTGTAGTTTTATACTAAATTTATTGAACAAGTTGAATAAAATTATATTATGCTAGCCTCTGGCAAGCTTAATATTGTTTTATTCAAGGAGTTCAATAAATCTAGTATTGAATCTTCACGAATATAATATTCTTTTTTATCACATATATAAAATATGAACAATAAACTGTTAAAATGAGTAATTTTTCAATGACGCGTTTGTAGTGTAACGCTAACATTAGCGTGCTTTAACGCTATGTTTCTATATAGTGCAAATGATGTCGCATCAAAGTGTTATTACGCTAGTGTAATATCGTTTTTATTAAATGGCTTTATTACACTCCTGCGCCGCGGATTATGTGATAATGTCCCTTATCTAACAATTGCGCCGTGTCATGATAATTAAATGTTGTTATCATTGATACTTTTTAAATAGGAGCATTTCTCTGAACTGTTGTTAGTTGTACAATTTTAAAATGTACTCATGACAAAACTCAAATAAGCCTAGTGGTAAAGGTGTCTGCCTCTCAACCCAGAGATCACAGGTTCGAGCCCTACTCGGGTCACGACCATGCTTCTTCATATAACACCAGTACTGGTTGGTTCCAGGAAGCGGACTTGAAAGTTATTAATATAAGTTGCAAGAACTTGTTTCGCAATTGAGCTTAAATAAATATGTCTAAACCAAAACTCAAATGAAAAAAAAAAGAGACAAAAACCAAAACAAGTTATTGAGCAGACATTGATTTTACACAGGTGTCACTGTTACCTTGACCTTTAATTTAATGATCACAAAATTCAATAGGGCAATGTCTAAATGTCACAAACCAAGATTTATTTCTTCAACTGATGAACAAGGATTTTACACCAATTATCACTGTGAAATTGACCTAATGACCTCTTCATATACGAGTCATCCACTGTCCATGGGCAATGCCATAACCATTTTAACAAACTTGCGCTTATTGCTTTTCTACTTACTGAGCTGACAAATATTTCTGACTTAAATGTGCGACCTTTGACCTGATGACCTTAAAATTAATAATGGTCATGACACAAAAGCGCTATTAAATTATGTTATATTCGGACAAATAATAAGGGAAATAATAAAAAAAATAAGAATAATGTCCTTTGTCTTGCAACTATGTCTTGTCAAGATATGCAAATATTTCAGGTTTCATGTAGATATCGCTGATAGTTTCAAAATAATTCATTCGAAAAAAATTCTAAGTTACAAAGGGGCATAACTCACAATAATATAATGTTTTCAGAGTAACCTCTCTTGTCTTATGACCGCCCCTGTCACTATAAACATGTATTCCAAGAGACAGTTGAAAGTAGTTAAGAAATTCATTAATGTTTCTGTACATTAACTCATAATATTCTTACTAGTATCATACGTTTAAAAAAAGGATAAAAAATATTAAAGCTTATCACTCAAGATATTCACAGCTCAACTCTCACCACAAACTGAAAACAATATATAATTCAGCAAGTTACCACTTACATTTTAGATTGTTTATTGAGTTATTTTCACAAAATAGAGATATAAACAAAATAAATATCTAACTTACATGTACTACATTTCAGTTACTGTAAGACATGGCTGTCCCAGGAAAGAAAGCATCAAAACAATTTTTATTATCAACAACATCCAAGGCATCAGATGAAGATCTTCAAGATAACTGCCAACATTGTGATGATGAAGGAACTAAGGTACCTGCTCATGAATACTGTTCATATTGCAAGGAACATCTATGCGAGAATTGTTTTATAAACCATAAAAAACATAAACGTTTCAAGCAAGATACTCTTTCAGTTGCATTAAGCATGCCTAAATCCTTGCAACAGACCACTACATCCACCTGTACAACCCTGCTTTATGACCGAACAACATCCTGTCAAGAACACAACTCAAAACCAAATGAGGCAATATCAACAAAGAAAGCAACAAAGTCATTGGCTATTGTAAAACAGAAAACTTTGACAGATTCTCAATCTGGGCAAATAAATCCTCGGCAATTTTCATTCCAGGGAGAAATCTGTGTGAAGACATCCAAAGATTCTGGATTCCACAAACCATGCTGGATAAAGCGATGCTGGATAACAGGGATGACTCTGCTAACTCCAGATGTTCTTATCATCACTGACTACAATAACAGAGCTGTAAAGATGGTAGATACCAGAAGTCAATCTATAACTGATCAACTACAACTAGGTACACAACCTTGGGATATCACCAAAATTACCAGTACAGAACTTGCTGTCACACTTTATAGACAACATGAAATACTGTTTATATCAGTGGCATCAAAAAAACTCAGTACGGAGCGCAGTTTAAAGGTAGACGGAGATTGTAATGGTATCAGCTATTTCCAAGCTAAACTTGTCGTGTCCATTTCCAAACCTGCAAAACTCCAAATTCTTGATATGAATGGTACTACATTAACAACTATTGATGGAAAAGCCAACGGTATTTTTGAAAACCCAATTTATGTAACAACTAACATTAGCTCTATATATGTATCTGATTATGACTTGAAAACAGTCACAAGATTAAACTGGCAGGGTGACGTGATTTCCACATATAGTATGACTAAGAATAGAGGAATGTCACTGTCAGATGATGGTACTGTCTTTGTATGTGACAAGGAGAAAAATGTTATAGATGTAATATCAGGAGACTGTTCTACAGGAAAGGTTGTGTTACAGGACAGGACAAATCCCCATGCTGTATGCTGGTGTGGAGGTTGCTCTACAGGAAAGGTTGTGTTACAGGGCGGGACGAATCCTCATGCTGTATGCTGGTGTGGAGAAACAAACAAACTGTACTACAGCTGTGATCCTAGACAAGCGCACTTTAACGACTTTCTTCACATTTATAAACTGTCATAAACTTGAACAAAGATTAATAAACAAAATACTGTCAACAGTTCTTAATAGTACTAGCCATTCTAGAACTTGTTCAAAAGAATGTAGTATAACAAGATAAATTTAGCAACATACACAGTGTACTTTTATATCAGAACAGTTTTATTTATGTTAAAAATCTAATTTGATAAAACTACTTTGTGTGAATCACTTCCTTAATACATATTCATGTCAAGATATATTAGAGCCGTGTCACGACAAAACCAACGTAATGCGTTTGCAACCAGCATGGATCCAGATCAGCCTGCACGAAAACTTTGTTGCTTTAAGGTGTATGAATAAAATATGCCAATTTTGACCAATTTTAAAACTGGTGACATGAAAATATGCCATTACCATGAAATAAATGATGACGAGGAATTAGTGATGTTAAGTATACTACATATTTTGAAATTTTCCCTAAACAATGAAAAATGGTTTTGTCCGGATTGAAAGATGGTCAAGCTCATTTATGAAATTTAACAATGGTAATGGTTAATTATTCAGCAATTTTGTTATTTCTGTACTGGCTTGAAAACAATATTATGTTACTTTTGTAAATAATTGATTATAAATGCATGTTTACAGAATGATGTGTTATGATGTATATAGATCAATCAATGCTACAGTACAATATCTGATTCATCGTAGTGCCTTGAATTGTTGTATATCATCATACATAAATAATACCAGCATGTATTGTAAAACATTTCCTGTAAACAAAACTAGTATATATTTATTTTAAATTGTTTTACGTATACTATTCATGATCTTTCTTTAATTTAAAACAGTCATATTCACTTTAAGCCTCTCTTTGTCAAAAAATATGATAAACAAGATCAACAAGGAAAGGCCGCGTTCAATAAACCCAAAAACCATCAGTATCTTAGCATCACAATGGAAATAAGATAATTTTATTAAGTTCTCTTTCTTGTGTTATCCTAGGTATGATGTCCCTGATTTGGTTTCATTTCTAAATCATGTTATATTGTTTTTATTGTTTTACCATGTTATTAAATGATACTGAAATAAATCTATCTATCTTGTAGTATACCAGAATCATTCTATTGCACTGCTTTTGTGAAATGTAAAATTACCTTGAATATCTTACAAACAATACACTTTATTGTGAACTGATATTTGTAGACAACTTCTACTTTGTAGACAAACACAAGATAATGTGTAACACCTCATATGAAAACTGCAGGCGAAAGAGATTTCACAATATAATTATGGTATCTATTTTGGCATTAATTTCCTTTAAATATAAGAAAATTTCCTTATAAAAAATTAATAATTATAGCAATTAATTCATATATAATATTTCCTTATTGAATATGATGACTATATCTTAATTGTTTAACACAATAACGTTATGATTCACAGAGCTGATGCAATAAAACCAGAATCTTTTATATTTCCTTATCGAAGTAGAAAAGGGACATCGATCTCGAGTTTTTTTTGGACATGATGGGACTTGAAATATATTTTCACGGTTTGTGTAAGATCTGATATAGGTCTAGACCATTAACATATATCTGTAAAATGTCAGGCATATTGCTCACATAGATTTTATTCTTCTATTATATAAAATGACATTCATATCTGTCTAAGAATTACAATAAAAATCATTTTGGGTTTATTTCTAAGTATCATTCTTAATTATGTTTTGCTCTTTTCCAGTTAAAAGTTCTTAAGTTGATCTACAAGCATTTAAGAATTTCATAATTCATTTTTTTCTAAGATTTTAGGACCTTTATGGAGCTTGTTTAATGCATAAGAAAGTAAGAAATAAAGTAACAGTGTTCATTTAACTCTGAATGGATGCTATCATCAAACAACCTTTTGTCAGTCATTTTACAAGTGCAGAAATTTTGTTAGTGACAATACTGACTATCAGTATTTGTTTTTTGAACAAGAACATAGGTTTAGTTAGTGATGATGCTAGCTTGCCTATGGTATCAGTATCAAGCCTGACAAGTTTGCACGTTCATACAGCCCCTCTCCCCCCCCACCATCCCTTCCAATTCCAAACACCACCGACTCTTTACCTCTTCACCTGTTATCTGCTGAATTAAAGCTCTTTTTGATATCCTAACACTTTTAAATACAAAAATGTATGAATGAAAATTTCTACATTGCAAGCAAGGCATAATACAAATTTCGCAAACTAAAAGAGTTAAATTTCACCCTCAAACTTACCATTACATGTACCTTTAGTGCTTATACAGAATAGATATTATCCGGAACATGGGTTTTTTACAAGCTTATCTCCAAGGACAAACAAACTTTTACCTCTATAGCTTCACAGTGCACTACTGGTCACAATAGGTTAGTCAACCTGTTGCGCTTATTTTCGAAGCTGTAACTGTAAAAATTTGTTTGTAACCCCTGATTAGCTGGGAAAAACCAAAAATATTCTTTAACATTTCGGAGTAAGTGCATTGAGTGTGTTGATAACAATTATAGCTATGACAGCACACTTCAAGAGGTAATATATGTAGGTAGAAATCTGTCTCTGAATAAACCAAGATGAACTGACAAATATTCTCACAAACATCAAACTATCTATTATGTTCTTTCAGATAAATCAAAAAAATTTGAGGCAAGTAAAAAGCAGCAGAAATAATTAAATTGAAGCTATTTATCAAAACTATAATTCAGCTAGCAAGATAGGTTCCTATTTTGTCCATAAGAAATAAAAAAAAAACACCTTTTAAGATAATAATACATACAATTAATTCATATAGTCATTGAAATGAAATCCGAGCATTTCCAATGAAAATACAGTCATGTCTAACGAAGTTAGGATAACAGGGTTATACATATATACATATACATAGTACATAATTGCAGTGCGATACATTATGAAAATTTTGTGACTATGATTATGCTGGTATAGTAAAAATATAGACTTGTTATAAAGAAAGACTCACAGTTGCCGCGGCAATAGAAGAATGCCAGTTAAATCGGACAGCACAAACTATACCGGATATTATCATCATCAGTGAGTATAACACATAGTAGATCAACTCCTGTATATAACATAGAGAAGTAGGTCAATATATATAGGAGAATGTGAAGTTTCGTGGAAATCAGCTAAATTATAGCCCTGTACACCTCTGACCATTAGATAGCCGTCACAACCGTCACAACCCAGGTATATCATCCTTATTACACTGTTTATCATTCTAACAAAATCTGAACAAAAATCCTAAACATATATGACATTTAAGTATACAAGAGCCATGTCAACATGGTCATCCTCCGCCGAATGTGTTTGCTCATTGGAAAAATGTATATGTAGTAGAGCAGAATAATTCCATTTTAAGAGGTCTTTTGATAATGAAAACTGATGGCTATAGTGATTACAGATTTGAAACCTATGTGAATACTGATGGCTGAAAATAACAAAGGGCAATAACTGAAAAATAATGCAGGGTAGGTTATCATTCTTGTGTGCTGCATCCCTCCTCAGTAAAATCTATCCACCTATGAAGTTTCAAGTTGATACCTCAAATACTTTTTGAGAAAAAAATTGAATTGAAAAATTAAGTATGAAAAATAACAAAGGGCAATAACTCAAAAATTATAAAAGGTAGAGTTATCATTCTTGTGCACTGCACACCTCCTGAATTAGATCTATGCACCTATGAAGTTTCATAATGATATCTCAAAGGCCTTTTGAGTTATGCTCTGGACAAAAATTAATTTTGAACTAGAAATGTGTCCATAGGACACGGGTGCCCCCACCGCGCCACTGTTCTGTCAATCTTTTTACTAAGTCAAGGGAAATAACTCTACAAATACTGGATAAATCCACAAGCGAAACCCAAGGTGCAAATCTAAATATGCTGAGCAAGCTGCCCATAAGGTTTAATGACTATGTAAAATCCTTTTTTGAGTAACTTGCGACACAAGTTGAAAATTGCAAAAAATTTCTAAGTGAAGGGCAATAACTCTAAAAATACTAAATAAATCACGAAGAAAATACCTGGTGCACAACTGCACATGCTGATCAATATTCCTGTAAAGTTACATGACTCTAGGTCAAATACTTTTTGAGTTACATGCGACACATGTTGAAAATTGCAAAATTTTACTAAGTCAAGGGCAATAACTCCAAAAATACTAAAAATATCCACACGAAAATACCCAGGTGCACAACTACACATGCTGATCAACATTCCTGTTAAGTTTCATGACTCTAGGTCAAATACTTTTTTAGTTACATGCGACACAAGTTGAAAATTGCAAAATTTTACTAAGTCAAGGGCAATAACTCTGAAAATACTAAAAATATCCAGACAAAAATACCCAGGTGCACAACTACACATGCTGATCAACATTCCTGTAAAGTTTCATGACTCTAGGTCAAATACTTTTTGAGTTACATGCGACACAAGTTGAAAATTGCAAAATTTTACTAAGTCAAGGGCATTAACTCTGAAAATACTAAAAATATCCAGACGAAAATACCCAGGTGCACAACTACACACGCTGATCAACATTCCTGTAAAGTTTCATGACTCTAGGTCAAATACTTTTTGAGTTACATGCGACACAAGTTGAAAATTGCAAAATTTTACTAAGTCAAGGGCAATAACTCTGAAAATACTAAAAATATCCAGACGAAAATACCCAGGTGCACAACTACACATGCTGATCAACATTCCTGTAAAGTTTCATGACTCTAGGTCAAATACTTTTTGAGTTACATGCGACACAAGTTGAAAATTGCAAAATTTTACTGAGTCAAGGGCAATAACTCTGAAAATACTAAAAATATCCAGACGAAAATACCCAGGTGCACAACTACACATGCTGATCAACATTCCTGTAAAGTTTCATGACTCTAGGTCAAATACTTTTTCAGTTACGTGCGACACAAAAGTGAACGAACGGACGGAAGGACGGACGGACAGACGGACGGACAAGGGTAAATCTAAATGCCCGCCACTAATGTGGGGGCACAAAAATAACAAAGGGCAATAACTCAAAAATTATGCAGGGTAGAGTTATCATTCTTGTGCACTGCACTCCTCCTCAATGAGATCCATCCACATATGAAGTTTCCAGTTGATACCTCAAATACTTTTTGAGATAAGCTCTGGACAAAATAGCATGAAAAAGAACAAAGGGCAATAACTCAAAAATTGTATAGGGAAGAGTTATCATTCTTGCGCACAACATTTCTGCTCAATAAGATCTATCCACCTATGACATTTCATGTTGATATGTCAAACACTTTTTGAGTTATGCTTCACTCAGGTGAAAAATTAAGTAAGAAAAATAACAAAGGGCTACAACTCAAAAATTATGAAAGGTAGAGTTATCATTCTTGTGCACTGCACACCTCCTGAGTGAGATCTATGCACCTATGAAGTTTCATGTTGATATCTCATAGGCTTTTGGAGTTATGCTCTGGACAAAAATCAATTTTGAAAAATAACAAAGGGCAATAACTCAAAAATTATGCAGGGTAGAGTTATCATTCTTGTGCACTGCACTCCTCCTCAATGAGGTCTATCCACCTATGAAGTTTCAAGTTGATAACTCAAATACTTTTAGAGATATGCTCTGGACAAAAATGTCGGACGGAAGGACGGACGGACGTACGGAGACTATTTCTATATCCCCCGCCGAAAAGTTTTCCGCGGGGGATAAAAATATTCATCAATTACCAATATATACATTTATATATCAGTCATTTATTGAATATTTTCGTGCATGTGTGTGTGTGTTGGCCTTTCTACTAGCGGCCGGAATTCTATGATAGATTAAGATATTCACAACTTTATTATGTAAACAGTGTAATAAGAACTCAATGGGTTTTTTGTCTAATCTGAAACAGTTTTGAAAAGTTAAATGCACAAAACTGAAAACGGTATTAGTTCCAATTTATTTCATATTTCTGCAAATCTATATCCCCCCAACACACACACCCCAGTAGCAGGGGCATAATAAATTCAGTGAAACAGAATGCCTACTGCTGAACATTTTTGTCACAGAATTATTTCACAACTACAACGATGCTGTCCCTATGCAGTGAACAAATAACATCAGTGATGTGTAGACAATACCCAAAATATAATTTCAGTTTTGTGCATTCAAAAGAGATGAAAGTTTGTTAGTAACAGCACAACAAATCTGTCTATAGAGCACTCATCTAGCAAACACATAAAACTCATGCAACACTGGTGCCATACTCACAGCAGCAGCACCTATACTGGCATCCCAGTTTCCACGTGCAGCACACACGATTCCAGCAATCAGCATCATCAATGAATACAACACGTAGTAGATTAATTCCTAAATACGTTAAAAAACAAAATCGCAAACATAATATCAAAACAATAATCTAACTAAACATGCAATTTCTTGAAAAAAAACATTGGGGCCCAAAAAACATTTTTTATAAAATCATATGCCAAACAACAAAAATTTTTTTCCACAAAAAAATGGATTGGGTGTCTTTACTTTTTATTTATGATTACAAAATGGCCCTTTTCCCAAATACCATGTAACCCAAAGGAAAACCCCAAAACAATGGGGCCAATTCCCCTATATCCCTCTTTGGCTCTTTCTTCTTTATGAAAAAGGCAAAACTTTTTGTTTTTTTTTTTTTTTTTGAAGCCCAAAACCAAAATAAAATGATGCAAGAAAAAAACAAAACATTTCATAACTTATAAATTTGACGATTTTATCTGGATACAAGACAAAAAGGGAAAGGAAATTTCTGGTGCCCCACATTCTTTTTCTTACTATACTTTTCAAACCGTGGCACCAACTGATGAAACAAGGTACCACGGCGCCGACCACCGCTGCTATGAACATCATGAGTGAATACACGACATAGTAGATTAACTCCTACATTTAAATATACACAACATAGTAGATTAACTCCTACATTCAAATATACATGACATAATAGATTAACTCCTACATTCAAATATACACGACATAGTAGATTAACTCCTACATTCAAATATACACGACATAGTAGATTAACTCCTACATTCAAATATACATGACATAATAGATTTAACTCCTACATTCAAATAAACACGACAATGTAGATTAACTCCTACATTCAAAATATACATGACATAGTAGATTAACTCCTATATTCAAATATACATGACAAAGTAAATTAAATCCTACATTCAAATATACAAGTTATAGATGTTAAACTCCTACATTCAAATATACATGACATAGTAGATTAACTCCTACATTCAAATATATACGGCATAGTAGATGAACTCCTACATTCAAATAAACACGACATAGTAGATTAACTCCTACATTCAAATATACACAACATAGTAGATTAACTCCTACATTCAAATATACATGACATAGTAGATTAACTCCTACATTCAAATATACACGACATAGTAGATTAACTCCTACATTCAAATATACACGACATAGTAGATTAACTCCTACATTCAAATATACACGACATAGTAGATTAACTCCTACATTCAAATATACATGACATAGTAGATTAACTCCTATATTCAAATATACATGACAAAGTAAATTAAATCCTACATTCAAATATACAAGTTATAGTTGTTTAACTCCTACATTCAAATATACATGACATAGTAGATTAACTCCTACATTCAAATAAACACGACATACAGGGTTGTCATTAAGAGGCGGCAGGAGGCCAAAATGCCTGTCTCAAATGCATTATGGGCCGCCTCAAAATTAAGAAAACACTCTTTGTTATGCATGATAAAGACAGAAATGACCGCCTCAAGTTCAAAACAAACCTTCTGCAAAAAATGTTAATGACAACCCTGACATAATAGATTAACTCCTACATTCAAATATACACGACATAGTAAATTAACTCCTACATTCAAACATACAGGACATAGTAGATTAACTCCTACATTCAAATAAACACGACATAATAGATTAACTCCTACATTCAAATATACACGACATAGTAAATTAACTCCTACATTCATATATACACGACATAGTAGATTAACTCCTACATTCAAATATACACAACATAGTAGATTATTCTATATTAAAATATACACGACATAGTTAATAGATGTCAAAGTTTTTTGAGATTTAAGTCCTGAAACTTGGAGGAAAAAAACTGCAAATCTAACCCTGTAACATCTTCAGAAAAATCATTAAAACAGCCATTCTGTAAGACCTTTTTTCTCCTGTGACCATATCAGTTTCTAATTTATAATAATGAGTATAATATTATAATCCAAACTAATCAAATTACATTCAGAATTTGTCATTTGTTTCAATTGGCTGTCACTAACCAAAGTTTATCTTTCTTACTTAAACATTTAGTAACTGATTAAAAAAATTACAACACATTTTAAGTGTCTAAATTTATTGAAAGATCTGATGTACCAGGTAGTGCAGAAAGCATAGGGTACTGGATGCAGAGCTGTTTATTTTTGACATGTCTGAGATTGTTAAAAAAAAAGATAGCTCCTACATTATACAATAGACACTGTCAATAAAGGCATATACAGTATATTTATGAACGGCTGTAAAATATAACAACAATACAAAAACTGGTTTAATCAAAAGAAAAAAATATTTTAAGCGGAATGCATACTTACAATGAGACCCCAGGGTCCAGGGAGTTTATAAATAATTCTAAAGAGATGAAATCCAAAGAGTAGCAGGGTTGTTATAAATGCAGACATGGTAACAAACTGAACCCATCCTCCGCCATACGGCCCCCAATGAATATAGATACTAGCACAAATAAATGCTATGATGTCGAGTACCTGAAATATAAAATATGTACCATCTAAATTAAAGACAATTTTAGCAACTTTGTAACGGATACTTCTTTATCACATAAACCGTGACGCAGGAGTGTAATAAAGCCATTTACTAAAAACGATATTACACTAGTGTAATAACACTTTGACGTGACGTCATTTGCGCGCGCTATATAGAAACATAGCGTTAAAGGGCGCTAATGTTAGTGTTACACTTAGGAGGCGCGTCAATGAAAAATCACTCATTTTAACAGTTTACTGTTCTTATTTCATATGTGTGATAAATAGAATATTATATTCGTGAAGATTCAATAGTAAATTTATTGAACTTGTTGAATAAAACAATATTATGCTTGCCTGAGGCTCGCGAAATATGATTTTATTCAATTTGTTCAATAAATTTAGTATTAAACTATACTCATTCAATATCCTCTATGTATTGTTTCTAATTAATTTATTCATTTTATCATAATGGATAAAATTTACTGTGAGAACCCTATAAAGTATTAAATTACTTCTACAAAATGTGGTAGCATGGCACTAATCAAAAGAACAGCATTAATTAGAAACAATATGATATGTACATGTACATATATTTTACTAATCATACAAAATTCATGGTTATACAAGAGCACCGCTAGGCGGAGCATTATATGCCCGAAAGTGATTTTTTTTTTAGTAAAGATGAAGCATTTGTAAGACATGGGAGTAAAATAAAGTATTACCTCCTTCAAATAACAATTCTCCTTTGAAGTTTCAATATTGTGGTCCAAATGGAACTTTAGGTTATGCCCCAGAAACTGTTTTCAATTCTAAGGTAAAAGTGACCTTGACCTTTGACCTTGTGACCCCAAAATCAATAGGGGTCTTCTACCTAATATGGACAATCATACTATGAAGTTTAAACACAGTAGGCCAAATGATACTTAAGTTATGTTCCGAAAACTGTTTTCAGTTTTAAGGTAATAGTGACCTTGACCTTGTGACCCCAAAATCAATAGGGGTCTTCTACCCAATATGGACAATCATCCTATGAAGTTTGAATATTGTGAGCTAAATGGAACTTAAGTTATGCTCAAGAAACTGTTTTCAATTTCTAAGTAATAGTGACCTTGACCTTTGACCTTGTGACCCCAAAATCAATAAATCAATAGGGGTCTTCTACCCAATATGGACAATCATCCTATGAAGTTTGAACACTGTGGGCCAAATAGAACTTAAGTTATGCTCCGGAAACTGTTTTCAGTTCTAAGGTCATAGTGACCTTGACCTTTGACCTTGTAACCCCAAAATCAATAGGGCTCTTCTACCCAATATGGACAATCATCCTATGAAGTTTGAACACTGTAGGCCAAATGGAACTTAAGTTATGCTCCGGAAACTGTTTTCAGTTTTAAGGTCATAGTGACCTTGACCTTTGACATTATGACCCCAAAATCAATAGGGGTCTTCTACCCAATATGGACAATCATCCTATGAAGTTTGAATATTGTGGGCCAAATGGAACTTAAGTTATGCTCCGGAAACCAAATTGCTAACGGAGGGACGGACAGACGGACGGACGCCAGGGGGTATAACATAATATGTCCGAAATTCTTTCGGGCATATAAAAATGGGTTGAAATTAAGAACAGGTAGGCCTTGTTCATTGTGCAAGATTAAATGATATGTTCTCAAGTCTGTTGTCATGTTGTCAAGGAAGGATTTACCTCTAGTGCAACATTATTACATATTTCCAATACTTGAAGCTGTTGTCGATTTTCATTCTAAAAACAATTCAAATTGAATTTCAGGTAGGCATGCATGTACATTTAATAATACTTGGCTTAACTTGGGGTTCCAATGTTACTGTCTATACAGTATTTGTACAACTATGTGGAATCAATATTATCGTTGAATTAAATCATTAACACTTTTCACCAATTTAAACCATTGTTTATGAAGACATTAAGTGATATTAAAGCTATTAAAATAATGAGATAAATTGTATATCTAACACTTTAACACCCTGTATAATCTGGCAAACACATAAACATAATGTAAATTGGCAAAAATGCACCACCCTGTGTAATTTGATGACACTTTAGGAACCCGTGTAATCTGGCAACAATCTAATTTGACAACATTGTAAAACCCTGTAAAATTTGACAACAAAGTAAAACCCTGTATAAACTGATAATACTGTAAAACCCTGTGTAATTTGACAATACTGTAAAACCCTGTATAATTTGACAATACTGTAAAACCCTGTGTAATTTGACAACACTGTAAAACCCTGTATAAAATGACAACACTGTAAAACCCTGTGTAATTTGACAACACTGTAAAACCCTGTGTAATTTGACAACACTGTAAAACCCTGTATAATTTGACAACACTGTAAAACCCTGTATAATTTGACAACACTGTAAAACCCTGTATAATTTGACAACACTGTAAAACCCTGTGTAATTTGACAACACTGTAAAACCCTGTATAATTTGACAACACTGTAAAACCCTGTATAATTTGACAACACTGTAAAACCCTGTATAATTTGATAATACTGTAAAACCCTGTGTAATTTGACAACACTGTAAAATCCTGTATAAAATGACAACACTGTAAAACCCTGTGTAATTTGACAACACTGTAAAACCCTGTGTAATTTGACAACACTGTAAAACCCTGTATAATTTGACAACACTGTAAAACCCTGTGTAATTTGACAACACTGTAAAACCCTGTATAATTTGACAACACTGTAAAACCCTGTATAATTTGACAACACTGTAAAACCCTGTGTAATTTGACAACACTGTAAAACCCTGTGTAAATTGACAACACTGTAAAACCCTGTATATTTTTGACAACATTGTGAAACCCTGTATAATTTAACAACACTGTAAAACCCTGTATAAAATGACAACACTGTAAAACCCTGTGTAAATTGACAACACTGTAAAACCCTGTATAAATTGACAACACTGTAAAACCCTGTGTAATTTGACAACACTGTAAAACTCTGTGTAATTTGACAACACTGTAAAACCCTGTGTAATTTGACAACATTGTGAAACCCTGTATAATTTAACAACACTGTAAAACCCTGTATAAAATGACAACACTGTAAAACCCTGTGTAATTTGACAACACTGTGAAACCCTATAAAATTTGACAACACTGTAAAACCCTGTATAAATTGACAACACTGTAAAACCCTGTGTAATTTGACAACACTGTAAAACCCTGTATAATTTGACAACAAAGTAAAACCCAGTATAACTTGACAACACTGTAAAACCCTGTATAATTTGACAACAAATTGACAAGTAATTACCTAGACAAGCATCCTGACCAAGTTTGATGATAATTGAGTCGAAAATGTGACCACTAGAGTGTTAACAAGGTTTTTCCATATTTGGGTGGTGTGACCTAGTTTTTCATCCGAGATGACCCATGTTCGAACTTGACTTAGAAATTATCAAAACAAACTTTCAGACCAATTAACAGGATATTTGGATCAAAACAGTAGCCACTAGAGTGTTAACAATATTTTTCTATTTTAAGCTCCTGTGACCTAGTATTTCATCCAAGATGACCCATGTTCGAACTAATCCGAGCAATTACCTAGACAAGTTTCCTGACCAAGTTTGATGACAATTGAGTCAAAATTGTGACCACTAGAGTGTTAACAAGATTTTTCTATTTTTAGCTACAGTGACCTAGTTTTTCATCCGAGATGACCCATGTTGGAACTCATCCGAGCAAGTACCTAGACAAGCATCCTGATTAAGTCTGATGAAACTTGTGTCAAAAATGTAACCGCTAGAGTGTTAACAAGATTTTTCTATTTTAAGCTCCTGTGACCTAGTTTTTCATCCGAGATGACCCATGTTTGAACTAATCCAAGCTATCATCTAGACAAGCATCCTGACCAAGTTTGATGATGATTGAGGCAAAAAAGTGACCGCTAGAGTGTTAACAAGGTTATTCTATTTTTAGCTACAGTGACCTAGTTTTTCATCCGAGATGATCCATGTTCGATCTCATCCGAGCTATCACATAGACAAGCATCCTGACAAAGTTTGATGATGATTGAGGCAAAAATGTGACCGCTGGAGTGTTAATAAGGTTTTTCTATTTTTAGCTCCAGTGACCTAGTTTTTCATCCAGGATGACCCATGTTCGAACTCATCCGAGCTATCACCGAGACAAGCATCTTGACCAAGTTTGATGATGATTGATGCAAAAATGTGACCTCTACAGTGTTAACAAGGTTTTTCTATTTTTAGCTACAGTGACCTAGTTTTTCATCCGAGATGACCCATGTTCAAACTCATCCGAGCTATCACCTAGACAAGCATCCTGACCAAGTTTGATGATGATTGAGGCAAAAATGTGACCACTAGAGTGTTAACAAGGTTTTTCTATTTTTAGCTCTTGTGACCTAGTTTTTCATCCGAGATGACCCATGTTTGAACTCATCCGAGCTATCAACTAGATAAGCATCCTGACCAAGTTTGATGATGATTGAGGCAAAAATGTGACCGCTAGAGTGTTAACAAGGTTTTTCTATTTTTAGCTCCTGTGACCTAGTTTTTCATCCGAGATGACCCATGTTCAAACTCATCCGAGCTATCAACTAGATAAGCATCCTGACCAAGTTTGATGATGATTGAGGCAAAAATGTGACCGCTAGAGTGTTAACAAGGTTTTTCTATTTTTAGCTCCTGTGACCTAGTTTTTCATCGAGATGACCCATGTTCAAACTCATTCGAGCTATCACCTAGACAAGCATCCTGACAAAGTTTGATGATGATTGAGGCAAAAATGTGACCGCTAGAGTGTTAACAAAGTTTTTCTATTTTTAGCTCCTGTGACCTAGTTTTTCATCCGAGATGACCCATGTTCGAACTCATCCGAGCTATCACCTAGACAAGCATCCTGACCAAGTTTGATGATGATTGAGGCAAAAATGTGACCACTAGAGTGTTAACAAGGTTTTTCTATTTTTAGCTCTTGTGACCTAGTTTTTCATCCGAAATGATCCATGTTCGAACTCATCCGAGCTATCAACTAGATAAGCATCCTAAAAAGTTTAATAATGATTGAGGCAAAAATGTGACCTCTACAGTGTTAACAAGGTTTTTCTATTTTTAGCTCTTGTGACTTAGTTTTTCATCCGAGATGACCCATGTTCAAACTCATCCGAGCTATCAACTAGATAAGCATCCTGACCAAGTTTGATGATGATTGAGGCAAAAATGTGACCGCTAGAGTGTTAACAAGGTTTTTCTATTTTTAGCTCTTGTGACCTAGTTTTTCATCCGAGATGACCCATGTTCGAACTCATCCGAGCTATCACCTAGACAAGCATCCTGACCAAGTTGAATGATGATTGAGGCAAAAATGTGACCGCTAGAGTGTTAATAAGGTTTTTCTATTTTTAGCTACAGTGACCTAGTTTTTCATCCAGGATGACCCATGTTCGAACTCATCCGAGCTATCACCTAGACAAGCATCTTGACTAAGTTTGATGATGATTGAGGCAAAAATGTGACCTCTACAGTGTTAACAAGGTTTTTCTATTTTTAGCTCTTGTGACCTAGTTTTTCATCCGAGATGACCCATGTTCGAACTCATCCGAGCTATTAACTACAAAAGCATCCTGACCAAGTTTGATGATGATTGAGGGAAAAATGTGACAGCTAGAGTGTTAACAAGGTTTTTCTATTTTTAGCTCCGGTGACCTAGTTTTTCATCCGAGATGACCCATGTTCAAACTCATCCGAGCTATCAACTAGATAAGCATCCTGACCAAGTTTGATGATGATTGAGGCAAAAATGTGACCGCTAGAGTGTTAACAAGGTTTTTCTATTTTTAGCTCCAGTGACCTAGTTTTTCATCCGAGATGACCCATGTTCAAACTCATCCGAGCTATCACCTAGACAAGCATCCTGACCAAGTTTGATGATGATTGAGGCAAAAATGTGACCGCTAGAGTGTTAACAAGGTTTTTCTATTTTTAGCTACAGTGACCTAGTTTTTCATCCAGGATGACCCATGTTCAAACTCATCCGAGCTATCACCTAGACAAGCATCTTGACTAAGTTTGATGATGATTGAGGCAAAAATGTGACCTCTACAGTGTTAACAAGGTTTTTCTATTTTTAGCTCTTGTGACCTAGTTTTTCATCCGAGATGACCCATGTTCGAACTCATCCGAGCTATCACCTTGACAAGCATCCTGACCAAGTTTGATGATGATTGAGGCAAAAATGTGACCTCTACAGTGTTAACAAGGTTTTTCTATTTTAAGCTCTTGTGACCTAGTTTTTCATCCGAGATGACCCATGTTCGAACTCATCCGAGCTATCAACTAGATAAGCATCCTGACCAAGTTTGATGATGATTGAGGCAAAAATGCCACCGCTAGAGTGTTAACAACTAAATGTGAACGGACGACGGCCGACGGACAATCATCGATCCTAAAAGCTCACCCTGAGCATGCTCAAGTGAGCTAAAAATAGGAACTGGTATGAATGTCATGTTCTACAAGTGTACCATCTTTATATAAAGATAATATTAGGGTTGATCGCGAAACTGCAGCAACTTATATGAAATACAAAAAGACTTATACAAATGTAACAGTTTTGCAATCAACCCTGCAATAATGAACATGGATACTTACACATTCTACAATTTTGAGAAGACCATTGTATGTTTTTATATAGTCTTTATCAAGCCCTATACCCTCGGAACTTGTTGTTGTTGAAGACTGCTCATATGTTGTAGCCATCCTTTACCAATAATATACAAGTCTCTAACCTGTCAAATAGAAATCATGAAAATAAAATCACAATCCACATGCTTTTAACATAAAGTTATAAAACACAAATATAAAAACAAATTTGTTAACTTGATTTTTACGAATAAAAATAAAACTAATTAACATAACATGACATTAACTGCTAATAATAACAGCTCCTTCCAATAAGGCCAAAAAAAAAGCATTCCATAAGAGACGCTGCCATTCACCGACGTCGCCAACAAGTTGTTTTTACATCTTGGTTTGCTTTAGTTTTCCCATTAAGGTTAAACCCCTTTTGGAGGACATACAAGTACAGTTTTTGCTTTTCCATTAAGGTGAAACTAATTTTGGAGGACATACATTTTCATGAAATTATTTTCACATAATTTAACCCCTCATGAAAATATCTGATTATACAGTACTGAAGATCTTATGTTAAGTTCAAGTATGAAGATTCTATATTGTAAGAATGGACAAGTTATTTATGACTATGGTAAAGACTGATCAAAAATGAACACAGTAGGGAAAATCAATATGTCCCTCTTCTATTATTGATAACAAAAAACACTACAACTTGATCTGTTACATTTATTCTAAAATATTTTGATTAAACACAATTATAACCATCAACTTTTTATATCAACTTAAAGCTACTATCTTATACTCTGTGGTTTGAAAGGGTTTTTAAAAACAGGAAAAAGTCCATTTAAAGATAAATTTACACTATTTTAATAATAAACGCAGGTTTTAATTTACCAAGAAACTAGATAAAAATTACATTTCTTAGCCTTAGAAATACCAGCTTATCAAAATAATATCAGTTTTTTTAACCACTAGTAAAGTAGCTTTGATATCAAGTGTTCCACTTAACAATGAATGCCACTTAAAAAATATGCACGTAAACAATGTGTTAATTTTTGTAATGATATGACATATTCTACTTATAAAATGTATGGCTTTTCACACAAAAAAAACTACACAATGGCCGCAGTAGTTATATATTGATATGATTACACCTTATTTGATCAAGGTGACATTTATAGGTATACACTAAACAAATAGATCATTGTAAATATTGTTCTCTTTGTTTCAATTCAATCAATGTAGAGGAGAAAGTTTTACCATTTGAGCCACGTCATGACAAAACCAACATAATGGGTTTGCGACCAGCATGGATCCAGACCAGCCTGCACATCTGCGCAGTCTGATCAGGATCCATGCTGTTTGCTTACAAATCCTATAACAAGTAGAGAAACTGATAGCGAAAAGCATGGATCCTGATCAGACTGCGCTGATGCGCAGGCTGGTCTGGATCCATGCTGGTCGCAAACCCATTACGTTGGTTTTATCATGATGTGGCTCAAATACACTTAAAATATATACCTTCTATTAAACACACTTACTGACTGGTAGCTTTGTTTATAGGAGCCTTTATCTTAGTGAAAAATTTATTCCTCAGGATACCAAAACAAAGACAAAATCAAAATTTGACCTCAATCAAAATTTCAAGATATTATTTATTTACAGTTTCTTTGATGTTTTAAAGGATTGTTTACTCAAGATGAATTATTATTGTTCAATTGAAACTTTCTTTGTAAACGCTTGTGCATGTGTAAACTATGTATATCAAATATTCAATATCTTATTTTATTAACCATAACATATAGCATATAGCCATCATTACATAATATAGGTAAAGTGTAAGAAATTTTTACAATAAAATGTTCATACTATGGCAGTGTCTATACTAGGATTTGAAAAAAAGGGGGGGGGATTTTTATGGAAAAGTGAGAATTTATAGCATTTGTTAATCTTTTTCCTTCTTTCTCTATGCAAACTTTTATCCCTGCCTCTGAAAAAATAGGGGTGAATTCTCAAAAATATGAGTGAATTTCCCCATCCCTCGTTCTAGAATTAACACTGATATGGTACAAAATGTTTTCTGAGAAGTTATTAACAATATATCTTCATTTAGATTTAGCAATTTACAAATTAAGAAAGTTGACAATCTCTCCATGCTACTAGTGCAGACCAAGATCAGTTATTTCATCAGTGACATCTCATCATGGTCTGCACTGAGAACTTATGTTGAAATTTCCATTAAAATGATGAATGGTATTGTCTGGATTGAAAGATGAACAAGTCCATAAAAGATATTTAGCATGATCAGGGTTGAAATAGTAAGGTGGTAAGCCGAGTTTTTTCCCTTCCCTTTGTCCCCTTATCAGCTGTATCAATGCTGTATAAGCTTAAATAAAAATATTTTGGATATCAAAATTACTTTGAATATTTCTTACTCTGCAGGGCGGAGATATAGTGAAACCATTTAGCAGAGATTCAAACATCTGACTTTCACCACAGTGGGACGCCTTTACCAGGGGTTTGTTATACTGTTACACAGATCATTATCAATTTTAGAAAGTAAGTTAGTAAGTAAGTAACAACTTTAAGGAGGCAACACAGTTGGGCATTTAGGGATATCAAAATAAAAATTTGAAGTTGATCTGTCAACGGTATACAGCCTGGTATAGAGCCTGGTCAGACTACATGCAAATTAAGACTGGCCTGGGCCACCTGGCTCTATACTGGTGGCAAAGGTTTATCACTGTGGTTCCAGCAAGGCGAGGATTAAAACACTGTAATGAATTGACATCAATTGATTTTGGAACTGTTGACTGATGTGAATGTTGTAACTTAAGGGATTAAACTGCTATTATATATTCAAAACATCAGAATAAAGCAAATAACAGTACAGAATCAGATGAAATTGCATACTTGTCCAAATCACCATTGTCACTATTATTCAAATAGGTAACTTTTTTGACATACAGGAGATTAAATTGCACCCAGCCTTAAGGCCACTATGCTCCAAGCATCAAAGCTCTTCAAAAGTTGACTCCCAAAACCTTGTCATGTAAAATACCTGTCTCCCTCACTGACATTTTACACAAAACAATTATAACTTTTACTTAATGAGTTAAACCTTACAAGTTTTACTTTAGGCAATATGACAACATAATAATGTACACTGTACCTTCATATAAAAAGAGAAAGTTTTCTTCATTGTAGAACAGAAGAAAAAAAAACATCATTTATGAAAATTTGCTTTAAAGTAAGCTGTTATATACAATTGTGTACATGTACATTTTGTATGACTGCAGTTTTCCCTTATTTCCAACTCAGTAAATAAATTCAGTGCAGCAATAAATGCATTTTTGTCATAACTTAATACTTAATTACAATTGGACAATATACTTATATCTAGAAATAAACCATAAAATTTTTGTTTTTTATAAACAAACTGTAGGACAAGAAATAAACCATAAAATATGTGTTTTTATAAACAAATTGTGACAGAAGAAGTTTAACATTCACTTATAAGCTGATACCGAAATTCATTTCCTGTGATAACAAATAATACTCGGAAAAGATAACGCAAAGATTTGATGACACTTTTTGTTTCATAAATGTTGGGAGTATTATTAATTATTTTACCACATTGTTGTTGCCATATTATTGTAGTATTGTAGGTGTATATATATTGTAAAATATGATTTTTCTTAAAGGCCCACATGGAAAAGTGGGAAACCAAATGTGTAGCCTCGATCAATCAATCAATCAATCAATCAATCACTTCTTTTAAAACGTTTGGTCATTATAGACATTATTATATATTCTTCAGTGAACATTGCGGACCAAGATTAGCCAACACATTCATGCAGACTGACCAAGGTCTGCACTATTCACAAACCTATAAACATTGTAACAAAAGTTTCATCACTTACATTCTGGAAAATAAACAATACCATGCATGTTTACAATTTAAGTAAAAAAGGTCTCCAAATAAAAAATTAGAAAAATTACTCAATAATAATCTTTTTTTGTTCTAGACTTATATATCATAACCACAGAAACAAGTTAACATAAAGTAAGGAAGATTTTACTTACAACTGGAATTAACTGTAAATATGAGTTATAGGAAGAAAAATATGTAATGGAAGTTATAGGGATAAAATATGAAGAATTAAATCCAAATCAGTCCATGCATGTATAATAAGGTACATCGCCAACAGGGAAGAAATTAAAAGTTGAATGAATGAAATAACACCCTGCTGATACACATACATGAATAGTTTACATTTTAAATGAAGCAGTGAAGGTTGCTAGTGGTAACAAACTGATTGATAATGTTGTTATAATATAATATAGTACACATCACTCACGATAATATGTCTAACTTGAGTAAGGATGATCAATTTGAAAATCCCATCAGTCTCCAGTTTTTCACTATTTAATTTTTGTTACATTTTTGAATTATTTTTTTCTTTTTTTGGGGGGTGGGGGTGTGGGGGGGAGGGTATATGCCACACAACAACACTGTTAAACTGTTATTGCACCTTCCCAGGTTTCATAATGGAAGGACTCCTCAGGCACCCCTCTAAATGCATTATTTCAGGTATACCAATGAACTACTGACCTTTAGTGAAATACTTGGATAGCTCCCTCAGTCACATGAAAGAATTAACAGTATTCAAACCCAGAGCAGCAAGAGACTAGTGGATGTAAACCAGAAAAAACTTAACCACTAGACCACAGCAGCCTCATGTGTTATGTGTTATGTGACACAATGTATACCATTTTAATAATCATATCAATAGCATTGCATAAAGTTACTTGTATTTCATTTTTCTTACTGAATTAGCTTATGGCCAAACTGATAAAATATTTCTAAACATTCAAACATAACAATGTAATAATAAGATCAGCTTATGTCCAAACTAGTGCCACACTTCAAAACATTCAAATGTTACAATCACAATGTAATAATGAGAGTGACAAGTCAAAAATACATCAAAACACATTCCAAGACGAAGTAAACTTTGATAAATGAGTAGCATATGTACTGACAGCAACTTTATCATCAACTTAGTTACACCTCATTAAATATACTGTACATCCGTATACAATCTAACTCATCTTCATTAATGTTGTGTACATGTATTACTTCTACACTTTATTTACTTTTTTCAATCTTTTTATACATTAACTTCTTTCTCACAAAAACTTGTTTAGAAGCAAAGATATTTAATGATATTTAACCCCATAATTATATAGCATAGAAAAAAATTCAACTGTTATTTTTGTTATACATCTCTATATTTCAACAACAACACACAATCAAAGTTGTCTTGGGTGGAAATATTTTAAGATATTAATTTTGGCTGAATTTGCATTATTTATTTATCTTAACCTCATCCCCACATAGATGAGCCGTGTCACGACAAAACCAACATAATGGGTTTGCGACCAGCATGGATCCAGACCAGCCTGCGCATCTGCGCAGTCTGATCAGGATCCATGCTGTTCGCTTACAAACCCTATAACAAGTAGAGAAACTGATAGCGAACAGCATGGATCCTGATCAGACTGCGCGGATGCGCAGGCTGGTCTTGATCCATGCTGGTCGCAAACCCATTATGTTGGTTTTGTCATGACGCGGCTCATATATAAAATATGATATTTTTCACAGAATGCTTAAAGGCACATTAGGTCTCATCAATAAATACATAGTAGTTCTGTTATTCTAATTGCATTAATAATTGATTCAGAACATGCGATATGCTGGTATGCATATCGCATGTGAGAAAATAACAATGAATATGAAATAATTTGTATGAAATGTGGCAAAATGTAAACAAAGTGGTATTTTGACATCTATATAAAATACTACATCACTTTAACTGTACTGATTGCCAAAAAGCAAAAGATAGGTCTGACATAATTATGGACTTTCTGATTACTGCATCTGACAGGACACCAAAAATTTAAAATAAAAAAGCTTTTGAAAAAAATAAAATGATAGCATTCTGAAAGCTTACTGGGCCTTTTAGCCTGATAATTACATGTACATGTATATTAATTGAAACATAACATCAAGTCAAAGTTAATCCTACATTTGGCATATTTGGTGACACTCCCATAAAATTCCTAATTCATTACACCTTTTAACTGTTATCAAAGGATCTATACATTTTATTGTTTGAGTGCATGAAGTTAAAGAACAAAAATAGTTAACAATTATAACATGAAGGTTTTTTTTATCAATATTGTGATAGAGACCTGCTAAGCTAAATTTTACTAATAATTAAACTTGTATGAATTGCTGATTGATTAAAGAGACAAATGATTTATAATTTTTAAATGTACATTTTCTATTTTGAATTTGGAACAGTCCATTACAGAGTAAGCAGATTACACAGACATGGAGATTGGTCTCTAAATTATTTCTTTTGTGTCAAAATTTTAGTAAATTTATTTACAAAAATCACAGTGTGTATGTATAAACCTACAATAGTTTATTACAATATAAATTCATATGATTAGAAGGTCAATATTTATATTTCAATAATGCAACCACTAACCTAAGGATGATGACAGACAAATTCATGTTTTTTGTTGTTGTTTTTTGTTGTTGTTTTTTTTTGGTGGGGGGGGGGGGTTATTATTGCTTTTATTTAACTTTACACAAGTTTAGAAAAATATTGTTACCAATGTATCAAAATAAATTAAAGCTTTCTTAAAAGCAAATTACAATATTATCTATAAATACAAGTACACTTATAACAAATAACACTGTTAGCCACAAAACTTAACATTTTAAAGAAATCTCTAAAAATTTTAAAGGCACCAAATATTATAACTACAACAACCACTACAATCACGTATTTCTGATTTTTTCCTCAAACCCCTTTCTGGTGATCTTGACATAGCCTCTCAAAGTTGCACCTGATATTCTAGTGCCTACTGGTTATGTGAACCACTAATTCAAATTTCAATTGCAAACCATCCCTGTGTATACTGAAATTACCTGGAAGACTAAATAACCTAACAGAAACATTTCCTTTTCAAGCTATAACAAGTAATTAGTTTAACTTTGATGTAAGACGCAACCATGGCCCTTAACGCTCAGCCTCTCCTTGTGATGATCATCTTTTTTTAGTGCCAAAGGCTCAAAATCCATCATCTGGGATTCTGCAGATCTTTGCAGACCCATACTCCACTCTTCCTCCATATGTTTAATTATAATAAACAAAAAAAATATTTTTTCTACAAAATAAAGATTATAGTTAGATTCAATGGCTGCTGGTTTTTATATCAGTTCCATCAGTATTTGAACTATTTCAGGCATCAGTTGGTTAACAATATTCCGATACTTGTGACTTGTAAACCTGTTTTTCACAAGTTACTCAGGAGTTTCATTATCTTTGTAAGAAGATGGGTCATTTCTGAAAGAAGAACTGTACTTGCCAGAATGGAATTCATTATAAAGTAAATAATTGAAAAGTGGTCCATGTAAGATCCATATAGCCTAATGCTCCACATGAAAATACCTAAATACAATGTACTTGAACTAGTATAATATATATGCAACAGCATAGGTAAAATGTAACCACAGACTTCCATCACTGGGGGAATAGCACAAGTTTTGCTTTGAATTTTTAAAACCTATGGTCAAAGTGGCTGACCAGTAGATAGTCAGGCTGTGAATCCCCAATAAAAGACTATCAAGTACACATCCAACAAATCCTGTCACACCAAAGCAAAACCCTATTTATGAGCGCCAAAGGTACAGTGAAAAAACATGACACAACGTAAATAGGGCCTATTTATTTGAATCTTCCTGCTATCCGTCAGCCTTTCTGTCGTCAGAGTAGGTTTCTATGGTTAAAATTCTGGAGCATTACATGTACACATACTTCATAACTTCCTTGCATAAGTGGCAATCACTTGGTTTAGCAATAAACTAGTCCAACTAAAATTCACACACATATGACAGGTAAACCTCGCTGAATTAAATGCACAAGCCCAAAATCAATTTAAAATTTACACTGTAAATAGAGCGGCCATGACAGGAAGTAATTGGCGTCTGATTTCTAGGGGACACAACTAAAGCTGGACTGTAAATTACAGTGTTATTTACAGTCCAGCTTTAGTTGTGTCCCCTAGTTAATCAAACGTCATTACAGTAATGGCTAACTGTTAGTGTTTACACTACATTCATGATTTATAGTTTTCTTTCGAAAGTTTTTCGTTTCTTTTGAATATAATTAGTATTATTGTGAATATAATACATGTTTACATCATTGAATGGCTTTAGAAAAAGATAATTGTTGATATTCATTGAACAGTAAGTAAAAAAATATCAGCGTTATATATAATATGTGGTGGGTGGGGTAATGCGGTAATTTCGCAATGAGCGTTCTAATGAGAGCCTCGTTAGAACGCGGTGGTGAGACATTGGACCCCAACATGAGCGTTTTAATGAGGCTGAAGTGTAATTGAAAAGTGGTCCATGTAAGATCCATATAGCCTAATGCTAAGACCACATGAAAATACCTAAATACAATGTACTTGAACTAGTATAATATATATGCAACAGCATAGGTAAAATGTAACCACAGACTTCCATCACTGGGGGAATAGCACAAGTTTTGCTTTGAATTTTTAAAACCTATGTCAAAGTGGCTGACCAGTAGATAGTCAGGCTGTGATATCCCCAATAAAAGACCTATCACTACACATCCAACAAATCTCCTGTCACACCAAAGCAAAACCTATTGTATTGACAGGAGAGTACAGTAACAGACACAACGTAAATAGGGGCCTATTCAATACATTTCAGAATCTTCCTGCTATCTGTCAGCCTTTCTGTAGTGTCAGAGTAGGTTGGCTATGGTTAAAATTAACTGGAGCATTACATGTACACATACTTCTAACTTCCTTGCATAAGTGGTCAATCACTTGGTTTAGCAAAAAACTAGTCCAACTTATTGCACTGCAAGAGAAGATATTGTGCTATTTTCGTATCTGGACAATATCTCGCCTCTGGAAGTGAGATTCTGACCCAGAACCAGAATATCTCAGAATCAAGCTTTGGCACATCAATACTGTATATTTTGACTAGCAAAAAACATATTATCTTATTGAATTATGGATGGAGCATGAGCTTTCACCAATCTTACAAACTGATTCCATTATATTAAAACAATATATGAAATTATAATTCAATAAATATAAATAACACTTTATCGTCACTTTCAAACATAACCCTCACATTCATTGATTAACTGTGCATACAGATAACAAGTTCAAGCAAAACATAAACTCCATTTTTTTTTCATAAAAAAACTTCTTCAAAATAGCAAAACGTTTTAATATGACATTACCACTAAATAACGAATTTACAAATTTATCTTTTGTCCAACAACAACTAAATCAAAGCCACAGCTCGCGTCTAATGTCAGCAGATTATGAGGAGTTTCTAAAAATAGAAATATTTTTTCCCTAATCGTTTAGAATTTCTGTTTACATTTCAAGTTATTTGCATTTTTTCAACAGAAACACGACTGGCAACCTGAATAGCATGTTTGCAAAATAATTTCCTTATTAAATGGTGACAATGCAAATAATATGTAAAAGTGGACTTCTATGTAAAATTGAAAATATACCTCGAAATTGATTACTAAAATGTCCGAAAATTGTAAATATTCCAACCGGAAGTAGGTAATCAGGAAGCGTTACTCTTGCGGACAGGATAGACATCAAAGTACTTGAATGACTGTAAATCAATTAACCTTGTAATATAATTATTATATAGATTTATTTGATGTAATAACGCAACTTGTATGAAAATATAAAAGTGTGTATTTGATATTAATATTAATTGTAAAGATTTAAAACTAAAAGAAAACATATAGAATCTAAAGCAACTCATCTTATAAGAGTATTGTGAAGATATTTTTTTCCATTCATGAACAAAAATGACAGTTAAAATCTGGCATAACGGTTTGAAAAAAAGTATTACAATTTTGTAGTGAATTCTTCTCCACTGAAACCTCTCTCAGAAAAGATGAAGGACCGTTTTGATTTTAATGATTTTTATTATTCACTCTCTCAAATAAATACAGAATTTGGTAAAGAATTTAGTCTATATATTATCTTGACAACTCTACGACTTGAATAATTTGTAAGAGAATGCGAGATATGCGCACAAATTTGAAAATTCCAATGGATTCTATTAATTATATCAAATATGGCAGAAATATCTGTAACTTCGTAGAAGTGGGAAGTAATTTAATTGAACATTTTTTCAGTACTAACGACAAATCCGATAAAACAAATTTTTCACTAGATTTTATCTCGTTTTGCAGGAGAAACCATCTAACCGCAATTTTCACGTGCATTCAAGGACCAGTAAATTCGTGTTCATGTTATAAAACCTTTCATTGTAATTTTATAGACTTCATGGCAAAAAGAAAAAGACGTTTTCTTAATTTTTCTTAATTTTCGATATGCCTAGAATCCCGCAAAATTTACGCGAACGTGCAAATGGCATGCTTAATGATGGAATAACGATGGATGCCGTCGCTATGTATATTGTATGCTCTACTCGTGCTATTCGTCACCTTAGGCAACGTTTTCAAGAAACAGCGACCATAAAGTGGAAGTCCGCGCGTAGCGACGCGTGCCCAAGACCAATATATTCGGAACACCCACCTGCGCAATCGCTTCGAAACTGCTACAGCTACTGCTGCTAACACCCCCGGTACACATATCAACCTTAAATATGCCATAACAGTGCGCAGTCACTTGCGCGAGGGTGAGCTGCATGGATGTCGACCATGCGTTGGTTGTGTTTTGAGGCGACGTCGCCGCGTAAATCGTGTGAACTGGACATGTCCGCACCAAGATAACTTAGACAATACTGGAATACCTTTCTTTTCTCTGATAGTCGAGGTTTTTCATTCATCGAGTTGATGGCAGGGTTCGAGGATAGAAATGAACGTTAGGCCGACTGCTGCGTACTTGAACGTGATCGTTTTGGGGTGGGTGTCTGGTTAGGCATTGCACATGACTTTCGCTATCGAAGAGAATTTGCATGCCCAACGCTAGGGACACTTAATTTCATCAGGGCGAATAACATTGAATTTGTTTTAATGACTGGCCAGCTAAATTTCATTGAACACCTTTGGGATAATTTGGACCCGCCCTATTCCATTGTCAAACGTCATCCAAGACAAGCCTTACATGCCACAAGCCGAAATCCAACGATGCCAGGCAGTCCTTCATCATACCCAATATTAAATGGGCGACCCCTTCTGCATTTTAACTACCATTTCATTACTTTTGTATAAATCCTCAGCAATATTTTTTCACAAAAAATCGCAATAAAATACTCTTTCAATACACTTTAATCCTGATTTTCATATTTGTGTATATCTGCACTTAAATACAGGGGAATTTTATCTTTTTTTGTTCAGTATACTCGTATACGTTTTGCTGAAAGTAGATTGATTAATTGGCCAAGCGTGCCGGATT
Organism: Ruditapes philippinarum; assembly: GCF_026571515.1. NCBI lineage: Eukaryota > Metazoa > Mollusca > Bivalvia > Venerida > Veneridae > Ruditapes > Ruditapes philippinarum. Next base: position 124,410 of record NW_026864141.1, read on the forward strand.
AGGTAAATTCGAAGATCATTTGCGCAACAATAGTACGTTTCTGTAGCATATGATGTTATTTTATAATCGTTTTAATTTTCCCGGTATTGTCATTATGGCATAGCATTCTGGCATACTATCTATTCATGGGAGGTAAACATTGCGATTATTTTCACAATAAAAATAAGTAGTTGTCTCCCTTACATTGCAAAAGAGCCATCAATTTTCCATTTGAGATTTATATTACAATATAAATCCGTGATTGAAATGTTTGATAGTATTATATACTGACAATTTTTTTTTAGAATTAACGGATTAAACAAGTTCCAGACAATCTTTTAAAACTTTATCAATATCAGAAAACAGGTGTTGAGAAGCAAGACCTTTTCAAAAATGACAATCTGCTTTGTTAGGGTTTGGCTGGGTTACTGATTTGGACACTATCAATTTAAAGGAATTATTTATTAAATTTGCATATGAGTATTTCTTAGCATTTTGCTTGATTTGTTAGACATTTACCACTTCCATTGTCCAAACTCCTCGAAGTTATTACCTCCCTTTGCAGATTGTTCGCGATGTACATTGATCCAAGGGAAGTAATTGTGGAAAAATATTTTGAAAATTGGCTAGTAGTTTCCTCCCTTGCATTAGTAATTGGTCAAGTTTTTTTATACATATTTGTATTCAAGACTAGTTGTTAATCATATTCTCAAAACATATATTAATCGTTTTTGAGTCCACTTCCTGAAACTAACCAGTACCGGTGTCAAGAGGAAGCATGGATGTGACAAGAGTATAGATCGAACTCACACTGACCATGTTAAGAGGCCGACACCTTTACCACCGGGTCACTACTCCCATCAATGCCATGCTGAACATTTGTGTTCTTGAAATTTTTATTAAATGGTTCACTTGAATCTTTCAATGTGACTAGATGTAACAAATAAAGAACTCATAAAAATAAATAACAAGCATGTTGTATAGTTTTCATATTTTATTATGAAAAAGAAAAAATTCAGATCAGACCAAAGTCCCCAAAAAGTTTGGATGACATGATTTTATACAGGAAACAGAAAAATAAATAGTATACTATGTATTTACATGAAATATCTCCCCCAACAAAGCTAAATCTATGAAAACCAATCTGATATACATGAAATCAGCAATACTATGTGCACAACCCTAACACCCCATAAACTCAGTATCCACTGGAATGTAAAATATTGTTTCATACTTTTCATAATTTGATTAACATATATAATTTATATATATACACATTTCTCATAATGTGTTAACTAAAATAATCTATATATTTGAATCTAGCAACAATTCAAGAAATAATAAAATAAACTTTTTTTTTCACATGCATTTTGCAGGTATTTTAAAGTAAAGCATAACAATTTTTATTCAATAAGCTTTGAGACAAGCATAACAAAAAAGATTTTTTTTCCTCATAAATTTTCAAAGTCATTTAATGTAATTCATTTAATTTGAGCCAAAAATTAATCATTCATAAACAATTCTTTGATTTTTTTCGTGTTAAACTATAAATATAGATCTAACACAAACAAAATAGACGTCAAAACATGAATTGCAAAATAAAATTAAAGAACCAGTCTGTACAAAATAAAGTAGCCAACCAATCAAATAACTTGAAAGAACAGACTTGTTTTCTAGCAACCAATCAAATAACTTGAAATAACAGACTGGTTTTCTAGCACAAAATTACATTTGCATCTCATCACACTGAAAACCAAACAACCTGACATTTCTCTAAGATCAGGGACAATCACCTGTATACATGTAAACAACAATAATAAAAACTAAAGCCTGCCAGTTTTATATACAACCTATTCCTTGAGACATATTCAACTAGAATAAACATAAACTCATTTGTAAATAAAATCATAAAATATATAATCTTTGATTGCATATTAGAGCAATTACATCTGCCCTGAAGTAATCAAAAAGACAGGGAGAAAAATTCCCCTACTACTGTACAACTATTTCATTACAGTAACCTTCAGCCTGCAGCTAATATGTGACCATTGCCTTCTGATCATGGTCTGCACTGTTTGCTTATCAAAACTTCCCTAAAAATGATAAATGGTTTTTTCAAGATAGAACGCTATACAAGTCCATCAAACAAGCAAACAAAAGTTCTCCAATGTAAAGATGTATAAATCTTAACTCCAAAACAATTCTTAGTATTTTCAATTATTTTATATACATAATACATGTACAACAACACTAAAGCTACATTGAGAACGTCATATTATATAAGTTTACTAAGCAAAAACCTTATATCAATATATACATACATTTGTACATCTCAAAATACATGAGCACAAAAATAAATGGTCCCTCAATATACAAGAAACCTAAACAACAATATAATTATCACAGATTTCGATTTAAATCACTGAGAATGATTTTTTACTTCATATTTTGCACTAATGATGTGCTTATTCAAAATCATATACACACTATTTTCCACATGTGATTAATCCTAGCCATTCATACAAAGTCTGTTGCATATTCAAAACAACAACATCAAAAATATCTCACAAAACATTAATGTCAATCAAAAATATGTTATCAATTAAACTCTTGTTATAAACACAACATTCAAGTTTTTAAATGTAAGTTTTTCCAGGGAAACAGTCTTGCACATTCACAACACACTCAATCCTGTCATATTCTTACGTTCACCACTTTCTTTGAGATCTAAATGTGAACCTCAACAAAATCATCATGTTTTATCAATAAATGTAGATAACAAGTAACTTGATCCTCTTTATAAACAATCTACTATATATCATGTACAAAACCTATAAACTTCAATTAAAAAAAAAATATATATATCAAATAAATCAATTAGAGGATTATCAATTACCAATTTTATGTATCAACATAAAGTGTATCATTTTACTTGTAATCAATATTTAAATATTTACGATCCAAACAATCATGAATTATCAACATTTCATTTTATATACTACTAAAAACACCAGCAATAACAGCAGAATCAAATTAAGTAAAAAAAAAAAACAACAACATGGAATGCAACACACATATATTTACAACCTTTCCTTAGTGACAAAGATTATACCAGTATTAAATATAACAACATTTTTCTTCTCCCAACTTCCTTAATGAACGTACCATTATAACATAATTCTTTATGTAATCTTTCTTACATTTAACAAATTCAAAATTAACTTCTTTACAGAATATAAAATTTTTCTGTATTCATGTACTGCCTTAAATAATCACATTTTTTCTTTACCTATTTTTTTTTTACAAAAGAAAAATCAAGCTACCAGGATGCCTATCAAATTTAGCAGCAACATTAACAGTATAAATCTATGTTTCATAAAGCTTTATCATAAATCTTGAAACAACCATTTAAATAACATTGATAACAAATAATTTTCAAAAACATAATGTCATGACCAAACATGTTCTGAACACAAGTTTTAATTTCTCTAGAGCATCCCCTGTGTTTGTCCGAGACTAGTTTGACCTTTGGCATCTACAAAGCCGAGATGGATAAACATGTAATAAAAGGTTACTTTACGAGGCTTCTGCGAGACCGAGATATTTCGCCGCAGTTTTAGAGTCGGCAGAATCTAGCATTTGCTCAATGGCGGCCGATTCTACTCCGAGAAGATTATGTAACATGTCTGCACTGCAGTCAAAGAACTCTTTCTTCACGCTATCTAGAGATGATGGAGTGGTTTTTGGTGACTTGCGAGATGTGTCCTGAAAAATTATGAATTATTTTTTTCTTAATGTTATAGTATAAAAGTTTTCACATTGAAAATAATAAAACTTATTAAGTAAAAGTAAGACATGAAAATTCCTTACACAAGATGTTAATGTTAAGTTTGAAGTTAACTGTTTTTCACTTTGATAACTTTAAAATGGATCAACTATTCAGGAGCTTATATCAGAAAACTCCACCTTTCAAAAAGGAACAACCAATCAGGTGTTTATATCAGCAAAATACCATCTATATATCTGAATGTTTAAATAAAATTGTACAAAAGTTCTTCAATTTACCTTAGATGTACCAGGTACAGCACTGGTTTGAGCCAGAGAACCTATGTGTGATCCACCAAGAACCATTTGTCCACCACTGAGCCCTTGAGAGAAGAGGTAAGTACTAGTTGAGGAAGGCACACCTTCAGTCTGGGTAGAGGAGTATGGGTAAATTGTCACGTTGCGACTTGGTGTCGATTTAGCAGATCGTGAACCTGTAACAAAAATTAAAATCAATATTATAGTTAATTGAAGAATAAATTCTTTTTAATCAAAACATAAATCGTGAAATGTCAAAACTGTAGACCAACTAGGTTTCTTTTTATTCAAAGACTACCTACTGGAGCCCTCCACTGTGTCACATATATATACAAATGTAGTTATAATATGAATCATATTAATAACATATTATTTATTATATCGCTTCCCATCTTTATGCCTTTTTAAAAACGCATGACATATTTAAAATTTGTTTAGTACAAATTTGAAATTTCATTTATTAAAAGAAACCAAAGTTGTTTCTATTTTTTATAAACCACATATTTCTCGCCATAAATGACAAAATTTTACCTCTGTCGTCAACTCCATTAGAATCATCGTCATCATCGAATATCCTAGGTGGCGCTCCGGCATGCTTCTTGCGATGTCTCATCATACTGTGCTTTAACGTGAACCGTTTTTGACAGATGTCGCATTCAAATGGTCGCTCTCCTGTAACACAATATAAAATATGTATAATCATAATGTACATTATCATACTGCATACGCCTTGCATTTATAATAACGGAAACAAAATTTACTTTTCTGTCAAAACATGTCACATGTCTGTAGAACTTATAAAAAATCTAATTTCCCTCCTTAGCAGTATTATCATATTCTAATGAATTAAAAACAATAAAATATCAACAAAATAAAACAAAAATAAAACAGTCTCTTAGGGAGGAAAATGAAAATTTAACATCAATTAAACTGTCAGGAATATTAATGTGCAGATGTCCTGGGTATCATAAAAGGTTACAAGTAATATACAAAATGTGATTGTTTACTGCACTCATTACTATTTCATTGGGTTGATCTATATGAAAAGTCTGTCTCAACATGTTTGTTGTTGTCAGTGCTTAATTGTAAGATATTGAGGATAATTGTTTTTTGTTTTGTTTTTTGTACGATTATAAGTCATATCAACACTGTAAAGGTCAAGACCTTTGGTGTCTCTTTATACATTATTTCAGACAAAAAGTGGACACATGATTGGACCCACCCACCTTTTAGAAGCTTATTTAGAAAATAAATAAAGAAGAAACTATGTATACCTGTATGTGATCTCATGTGTCGTCTCAGATCTTGAAGAGACCAGAATCTCTTTGGACACAATGAACAGTACACCTTCCTCTGCATGTAGTCTGCTGAGATCACTTCCATCTTGCTCTCGTCACTTCCGGTGCCCGGGATCTCCAGCAAAGAGCCGGTATCCAGCTTGTTGCAATTGTTCTCTACAACCTTATCCATGTGGACGGAAAATTGTTCAATTTCCATGACTTTATTTTTCTCTTTCAGTATCTTCCAGTCGGAGTCGTGAGCGTTAGCTTGATGATTCAGACAGTCTACTCTTGATTCGTACGAGGCATCGCAAAGGTAGCATTTGAATGGCAGATCAATGTTGTGTTCTTTAAGATGACGTACCAGCACTTTTCTTGACGGAAACATTTCCTTACACTTCCAGCATTCTGTAATCTTGTCAACATCGTAATTATCTCGCTCAGGGTTAATTATTCTCTCAGCAGACCCAGTAAAAGGTTTGCTGGGATCAAGCAATGTTTCCTGACTGATTTCAAATGGAATGGGTGAAACGGAGTCGGACAAAGTTTCGGGCTTTCGCTGCATATCAATCTGAGCTCGAATCTCTGCTTGAATCTTCATCTCCATTTTAGCTTTCTGTTCAATGATAGCCTTCTGCTCTGCAATGATTTTCTCAATATTTTTCTTCATGGTAGTTAGGTCAGGACTGGATGAATTTTGGTGCTCGTCAATTTCAAGATTTCTTTCAAAACCATCACTTGAGGTGTCCTCAACATTCTGAATCTTTTGCAGATCTGGCATGGCCATTAACAGGTGCGGGGCTATCTTCATACCCTCATGTTCGGCTGCTACAGGTTTCTTCTCAATAGATGGCAGCTGATCATTTTTCTCAAGTTTTTCATGTACATTTTCTGTCCTCTGCACCTCATCTGCAGCTTCAATCTCAGTTGTAAAAGATGCTGAGTCATCATCCATTTTCTCTGAAGAATCAACACTATTGTCCAGGTCTTCCTCAAACTCTTCTGTGTTCATATTGAGGCTTGACGAGTCTTCTGCTTTCGGAGGATTTTCTCTCGCCCTGATTTCCATCTCTAAAGTCGCAGCCTTGATGGCAGTCGGAGACATTCTTTCAATGTCAGCAATATTTTCCGGCAAGTTAGCGCCATTATGACGATCTCTATAATGCTTCAGCAAATTACCTAAAATAATAATAACGATATTCATATAGACACTGACTTCCTCTAAATACATTTTAAAGATATTTATAAACAGAAATTATTTTTTGTTTTAAATAGACATTGAAACCTAATGAAACAAAGGATTATATTTCTACAAAATTATTAAGTATCAAAATGTCTATTGTTCTACGATTCCTATAGTTAAGTATAAAAAATAAATATTTAACTTACTTTGTGTAGAGAATGAGCTGAATACACATAGAGGACACTTGTAAGGTCTATCCATCGTTTGGCGAGATAGAGGGTCCAACATGTTCACACCATGTTTACGGATCAAATGGCGTTCACGATTCGATTTAGTTGAGAAAGTCACTGGACATCGTGGGCATTTGAAAGGTTTCTGACCTAAAAAGTAACAATAATGGTACATTTTAATACCAAATCAAGTTTCTAAATAAAATACCGTTCCCAAATAGAAGATATTCACATGAAAAATATCCTGAACAAAATCTTAGGCTACAATCTTGATATCCATCATTGATTCAAATACTATTGAAACATGTTTTACAATATTTGTGCCCTAACCTACATGTATGTCCGTTTCGAAGGTGATTGTAACTTTCATTCCAGCAGGGTAAATATTACAGAACAGAAAATGATTACATTACAGTTGTGAAGAACAGGTAATTTGTAATCAAGAATGAATTAGCTATACCTGTATGAGTAAGAAGATGCCTGGTGAGTGAACTGACCCATGGGAATGCACGCGGGCAGTATGGACAAGCAAGCTTGTGTGGAGAATCTGCGTACGAGTTCCTTTTCTTTTTTGGTGGCGCATTATCTCCCTTTTCACTGTCCGACTTCATGGCTCCAGATATCGACCCATCGCCAGAGTTATCATCATTTAACTGTAATCAAAGATGTCAAAACATGAAACAACTGTGCCATCTTTATAGATTCATCATTTTTTAAAATTCTCCAAAAAAAGAATAACATATTAATACCTAATGTTTACTTTTAAAATATATATACATTCTAAAATCAAGACACATCTGACAAAGTTTTGCTTCTTTTAAAGGTTTAAGAAATCAAATTTTGTCTTACCTCCCCTTGTCCATCCATAATCTGGCCCACTAGAGGGCTCTGAGCTGCTGAACATCCTGTACTTCCTGTTCCTGTCACTGGTCCCTGGTTTACCACTTCCTCTTTCACAGACAACGCCATCTCTCGAACTTGTGACAATGCTGCCTCATCTACGTCACCTTCTCGCTGAAGATTATCTAACTCTCGGTTAATTGCCTTGCAATGCTCTAGAGAAATCTGTACTCCTGGTCGCTTACTGATATTTGAAGGCCGGGCCACAGCTGAACCCTTAAGAGAACTAACTGGTGATTGTTCAGCCTTGAAAAACGCTTGAAAATTAAGTTGGTCTGTGGCATCAATCATCTTTGTCACTGAGGCAAGGTCGCTATCTATACCTGTAAACATATCATAGTCCGTGTAAAAACAACTATTTATACCATGGCTGATGTATAGAAACCTTCATAATCATCATAAATTTGCCGTAACACTGATCTTTATTAGAACTAAACAAATTTATAAAGATTATTAAAAAGGCATCAGTCACTCTACAAACTTCATAATTTTCTCAATAAAAAGGCAACAATTTTTTTTCTTTTTAATAAAATCAGAAATTAGATCAGCCATCAAAATCATTGTAGCTATAAGAATAAAAGGCTCATGCCACATTAAAAAATATATTTGGAAACCACTGAAGTAAAGACTTGCACATTGTTCGACACTGTAAATCTAAATCGGCAGCCCCAATTGTTACAACTGTATATAGTTTTAAAAATAAAAGAATGACAAAAACAACATTTTCACTACCAAGAAAACAAAATTATCATAATAGCAAAATAGATTTACAGTTCTTCATGAAAACAAACACTCTAAATAAACAACAATTACAACTCAGAAAGGCTAAAAATAACATTTTTGTTCACTTTTCAAAGAAAGTAAACAAATGTATATAAACATGAAATAAACAAGAATAGAAGTAAACAAAATAACGCAAAAGAAAGTGTGTTTTTTTCTTAAGGGCACAATTATACTTACTTCTTAACATCCGACATCTTTTATAAATATATCAGCGTGATAAGAACTCGTTATACATACATGTATTATATTCATTAAAAGTTGATAAATTTGGCTACGCAACAAGTTACCTTAAAGGTACAAAGGAACTTAACTCTACAATGATTTGCCAATTTAATTTTTTCTTTGATAACTTTTTACATGCAATTTTCTTTTTTTTAAATTTACTAAATTTTTTTACATTGAATAAAGTTTTTTCCGTCATTTTGACATAGTAAAATCTTATGACATAAACTTTATACATTTTGATATTATGTTCGTAAAAAATTAGCATTAAATAAAATGCTTTTATTTACCTGGCGTGCTTTCTTTTTTCTGTTTAAGTTTGTCATGAAGATTTTGTATGGTAGCTGACACAGATTTATTCCGGTGCGGGGTTGAATACCGGCTCATGTTACTAGAATGTAAAGCCGGTTTATTCTGGTTGAGCTGGTATCCAGCAACGCTTTGTAAGGCTCGTGGGGGCAAGAGTAACTTCCCTTGTTGGTTAAGGAATGGTATTGCAGCTAGCTGTGTGGAAATTGCGGGATTGTCATTAACAAACTTTGCATGAGCTTTATGTAAATGGCGTTCCATAGCTCCAGGATCAGAATATCCCATAGGGCAGTACATACACTGAATAAAATTCATTGGCTGAAAAAGACAAATTAAATTTGAAAAACTTGTAGAAAACTTATTATTCAAATATATTACATCTAATTTTCTTCTGTATTGTTTTACTTACAACTATTAAATTTTATTAGTTTCAAATTACTTTCACTATTTTTTCAATATATATTTACAATATCTTTCAAAAACCTTTTACTATATCCATTTTAAGGAAATTCAACTAAGGTAAAAAAACTAATGTTAGCTATGCATACCTTTGGAGCAATAGGGATAGGGATAACACCCTTCTTAACTGAGAGATCAATTGGTGTTTCATCAGACGAGCTCTTCACAGGAACTGACTCGTTCATCGATACTTCCATTTTGATTGCATCAGAGCTGGGTTTCATACTGAAATCTAGTGGCGTATCTGCTCTATCAACTGGTTCTGATTTGATCACAAGTGGACTTACAGCTGGCGATATGTGAGAAAGAGGCGATACATGGCGATTCGGTGAAATATGTCGGCTTTCCCGACCTAGTAACGCTTCTGGTTTTGGTGTGGAATGAGCAGCAGGAGGCTGAGGTGTGCTGTTATTGGATCGGCAATTATACAGAATCTTTGAATCATCAGTGTACAGTGGAATACCGTCATCTGAGTTGACAGACTCGTTATCAGTATCATCATTCATGAAATGTTCGTTGACTTTGACATAATTCTCTGTCTGATTGTTATTAACTTCCGGATGTTGCTTCTGAACGTGACGTAGACAGTTCAACTTTGTGCAGAACCCCATATCGCACAGCTGGCACTGGAACGGTTTCTGTCGACAGCTATCATGGGATCGTAAGTGATTCTTCAGAGCTCGGAAAAACTTAAAGTCAACGCCACAGTACTTGCAGATGGTGTCAGGGGAATGAAAGTTGTCGATGGACGATGACGCATCGAGGGCAAACTTGTTAAGGTATATAGATCTCTCCATTTCGTTCCTGTCCATGATACTGTGCTTCTTTCTGTAAATATAATATAGTCATACCTTTTACTGTATATCAAATCTATTTTCAATTGATATAATTGATAATGCATAGTACATTACAATATAATAAGCAATACCTGTATATTAAAATTTAACACTGATCACTATCTTTCAAAATTTATCAAAAAAGTAGCAATTTCGGCCAGTCATATTTAAACAATGATGGAGTATCATATTTACCTAAGATGCCTTTCACAGTTGGCTCGGGTGGTAAAAGCAAAGTCACAAATGAGACATTGGAATGGGCGTACACCACTGTGGGTCCTCACATGGCGGATCAGAGAGCTCTTATCTGCACTGGAGTACACACAAAGGTTACATTGGTATGGCGAGAATCCCAAATGTGTCCGGATATGCGCTGTAAAGAAATCATTCATTCTTTAATTATTTAAATATAAAACAATTTTCACCTTAAAAATCAATCAGTATCATTATCTCTTCAAAAAAAATCTCACAACAATTTTTTGAAGTATCAGTTCACAGATGAAACTGTTCAGTAGAATAAAGGAAACCAAATATTACATATTGAGCAAACTTCTTAATTACTTTATTGAAATTTGTTTTTCTTAACATTTTTAGCACTATATGTTCATCTTGCCAAACAAATCCAAAATTTTACAACATTTACCATTTTTTTACTGTATATTTCATGCTTCTCATACTTATCAACATAAAACATATTCTCATACTTAACACTACAAAATAAAATATTTCTATATGCCATGCTTTAACATGACTCTCATGCCCATGTAAATAACAGATTCACAAAAATATACAATCTAACATGCTTCAATATTTCCAGAAAGAATATATTTTCACTTTCACAAACTGAAAACTTAATTTTTCACAATTCAATATATAACACCACAATACAGAAAATTTTACAAATCAAAATAAAAAACAGTAATTCCATGATTCATAAACTGTTCATTTACTTACATTTGCTTCACCATTTCACTGAAAATGTAGTACTTTGGTGACTAGTGGACATTATTATACAAAGAAATAGTAAGACAATTACATAAAGGACTAATTTACAAGAAATAACATTTGTAAAAATGCCCGAAGTGTCTTTGTAATTAATTTCATGTTTTTAATTGAAATATAAAAGGATATTTACCTTTCAAAGTCTTGTAGCTTGTGAATGTGTTATCACAATATTTACACGGGAACGCTCCACCGGAATTCATCATTTTAATCTCAGTAATCTCTCGTTCCGGTCCACCGAGAAGCGGTCCTTCGCGTCCAAGCTGAACATCCATTGGACTAGACAAAGCATGAGCCGGTTTTGGTGTTGAGGTCGCCATACTGGCAGATGGCGTGTAACCGGACTGGGGTTTGGACGGTGAGGAATGAGCGGGCATATGTCCGGCAGAAAGACCTTTCATGAGTAGATTTGGGCCCATACTTGGCAACATGTTCATGTTGGTAGCGACCTGCAACATTTTGTGGAAGTCATCTAACGTTGGCTGGTAACCAGGAGGAAACATCGGAAACTGACCGAACATTGGCGGAACTCCCGGAGTGAACACTTGACCTAATTTTGCATAGTAATCTTTGTTGATATTCTTCTCCACTGGGACAGGTTTTGGTGTTTCCTTCTTTGGTGGCGCAGGTGACGACTGTTTCTGGTCTGACTTTTCTTCATCGTCTTTCAACAAGAACATGGCAAGAAAGTCGTGTTTTGTGAGACGTTCCGGTTCAAGATCACTGTCGCCTTTCTCATTTTTTGCTGATGGACGGATATCTTCAAAAGCCTTATCAGCTAAGTGTTTCAGCATATGTGCATGAAATTCATTAACATCTGCGTAATCGCACTCACATATTGGACACTGAGTGCATTTATCTTTGGTATGAGAATATGTGTGTAAGATCAAACTCGACTCACACGGGAATGCCTTTGAGCAAATGTTACAAATAAAGTTTAAGTACATACTACTAGTTGTCCTGGCATTCTTTTCAAAATAATGCTTTGCTATGAGAGGAAATTTCTCCACGGAGAAATCAACAAATGTGAGATCATTGAAGCCGACTTTAACCTCTGTTTCTTCTTTCACCTCCGGCATTTCCTTTTCTACAGCGCATTCTAGATTCATCTCCTCCTTGACCTTCTCTGTATGAGCTATCAGGCGATGAAGGCGGAGTTTACGAGGATTTTTGAAAGTGAGGTCGCAGAGTGAACAGTGACTCTGATAGTTTGGATGGGACTCGAGGTGCGACTCTAGGCCGTATTTACATAGAAAAGTCTTCGGACACGCAGGACAGTGCAGGACTTCTTTATCTTCTCTTTCCTTACTCTGAAATATTTCAACATTAAAAATCTAAAACTAGGCAATAAAGTTTTAGAATAAATTCCCTTAATCAATAACAGAAAAAGATTAATAATTATGATTACTAAGACATCATAAAATTTAAACTAATCAATATATAGAGTTTTTCAATTTGTTTCTGGTTCTCTTTAATAACATTTTAAGATGGTATTGATTTAAAAATGTAAAAACCACAATTTATCTTAATTTGGCTAATACAAAAAATTTTAATTACAGGGGAAAAAAAAGAAAAAAATTTCCTACAAACCTCTTCTAGCTTTTCGTCCTGACTTTCGTCCTCCTGACTGCTGGGGATTATGGGATAGCTGAACTTGCGAGGTGACGAGCTACTCACATCACTGTCGCTACCCAATGATTGTCGTTTAAACGGAATCTGCCAATCAGCTGCAAGGTCACTACCACTGAACTGACGTTTCATTCCTGGAACTAATGAGGGGATAACCTCGCTGGGACGGCCAAACACCGACTGCTGCGAGTGGTTTGGTAGATTCTTTAAGATATCCTGAGCCATTCCACTCTGAAACGATTTCATACGATCGCCAACGGGTGAATTTGATTGGCTTAAAAAGTTACTAATTCTTTGCCTCCAGGCAGATTTGCCTCTACGTATTTGACTATACTGATTACCAATTGACTTTAGGTTTTCTTCTTTGGTATGGATACGCGAATGTCTGTGCATGTTTCCATTGGTTGTAAAAGACATGTTACATACTTTACACAGGAACGGCCTTTCTCCTGAAACATATATAATTACTCATTTTATAAACAATGTTACTTTTTGTAAATAGAATAGACATTTAATAAGATTAATACATATTCAAGTATATCACTAAACTTAAAACATTAATACGGTAAGCTACATCTATAGACATTACCTTTTGTACTTTTTTAATTGGTCTTATTTCTGAGTTACTTGTTCCAAAAGTAATTATACACTTAATAAACATTTAACTTCTTAACCATTTATTGGAAGACATCAAAATTCTTCTTTTCTTTTTTTAATTAATTAATTAATTATTATATATATTAATATTCTTATATTTCATTAATTGAGCTGTAATTGATTTTTTATCTTACCTGAATGAACAAGCATGTGCCTGTCAAGGGAACTCTGTGAACTGAGGATTTTGCCGCAGATTTTACACGAGTTTGACTGTGACCCGGATACTGGTGTATTATGGGAACGTATATGAACAGTTAAATCATGCAGATTTACTAATGATACGTTACAAACTGGACAGATGAATTTCTCGCCGTCTTCATCAGAAACTGGTAAAATCTGAAACAAACAAATAAATTATCAAAATCAAAAACTACTTAAATTATAAAAAGAATTGAAATTAACTAAATTGTAAATAACGTGTATGCACAAATAATAAAATTCAGTGTCGTGAACAGGATAAAAGTGTCTCACGTGTCTCAGTCACCACAAAATGTTACAGATTAAGTTTTTTTTTACCTATTTACCTATACACTTTCAAGATTTGTTAAAGAAATAAATCATTCTTTACCTTGCCAACAATTCAATGACCTATCATTTACAAAGAATCATATATACATAATTATAAATCATTTCTTAAATTATCAATAATCAATATTTTTTACAGCCAATTACATCAACCAATCATACTTTAAAATACCAGGAAGTGACAGTCCTTGTTGCTAAGCAACCAAGTAAAAATGTCAAATCAAGTGTCAGAAGTACCTGTCAATCAAGAATGGTGTAATTAACACCTGTTGCTGTAACATTTCAACAGGTACTTGTCACTTTGCCCTAATTACTGCTATAGAGATGCCAATATCTACTCAATTTACCCTAATTTGTAAATATTGTGTATTACATCTAAACTAATTACATTTATTGAAAGGCTATATTTAGCATGTTTCACTTTTTCCATGTTATTTATGTTCTTAAAATTATGGTTTCTTTCAATTTTAAGTCCTTAAAATTATTAACTATCAATTAAATTTTATTGTTTCATTAAATGTTGATTAAGTAGTCAACTCAATTAATACACAAAAGTTTGATGTTTAAATAACTTTTTATTAGAAAACCTTATATTGAATACTAAAATTAAGTCCAGATTAAATATAAGTTCCTTTGATTTGATTCACAAAAATTCAACTTACACCATAAGAATACCCTATTTCACCAGCCTCCAAAATTCACATAAACTTAACAAGGTTTGACTAAATTCCACACCTTTTCTTACAAAACAAAATCCCTATTCACAAACCAAAGTTTCAATGTCAACATGACAAGTTCATGAAAAAATTTCAATTTAGGTCCATCACTTGAGAACTGTTGCTAGATTTTTGTCCGAAATAGTTGAATAGAAATGACCACAATGACATAGGCAATGTGTTAATTGTCTATTGAAAGGTCCAACTGATAACATGTTTACAGATTACTATGTTTGGACATGTGAAGGTTTTACAACCCTCGAGCCATTTCTAAACCTTGCACATTACAATAGAAGATGCTGAAATTTTATTGTACAATAATTTTATGACAAATACTTGATAAGTCTGTCTGGCAACATGCTCAAACTGTGTGTCACATCATAAAAACAAAATGTCAAACTTTTATCCCATTGAGCTTTATCTAGCTTTCAATACTATCTATATCAGAATACTGCCAACCCCATACTGTGTTTAACTTGTTAGTCACATTTCTTCTCCTCAAAAAAAAAAAAAATATTAAAAAATAAAAATTTCAAACATGCTTTTTATCAGATGATATAATTGATGAACATCCATCACTTACCATTGTAACCCTTTTAACAACCTAAGTTTGATCACATTTTAATATTAATTTTTAATTAATTTTCCCTATAACATGACTGTGCTCTTTGACTCAAATTAATTTTAATCATTTAATACACTCAATATCCTTCTGCGAGGATGAGTTTAAATATATAGCTACCTTTTTAACATTTTAAATTTTCAACAATTTATCTACAATATCTATTTTCAATATACGCAAAACAGTAACTTAAAATATATCATAAACATCTTACATGCTCAAAGAAAACTTTTTATAGTATTTTGTAAACATTACATTACCAGTACTGTACAAATTTATCTTTTTTTATCATCAACCATCCAAAAAAGAAAACAAACATTGTTTGTTACATCACATATTTTACCATAAATAAAGATGATATAATATTTAAACATGTTTACAATTAGTAAATTACAATTAAAATCATCTTGTTTTTTGAAGCCTGAAGCTAAATTATTCACTGCTGAAAAAAATTGATAGCACCTGTCAGTTTCTTAATTGATGACCACAAAATCAATCCACTTATATTTACATCAACTTACCACGTACAGTATCTTTGAATTACTGGCTGTATAAAAATATTTCTTTCGTTAAACTTTCAAAAAAATTTTACTGGCATTTTCCAGCATTTACTTCCATTTATTTTCCCTTTACTTTTTTATTTTTTATTTCAATTCTTTAAGTCAATACAACTATTTACAAAGCACAAAAAAAACTTCAATTCTGTAACAATAATTTCATCTATTAGCAAACTATCTAAATTAATCATAAAATCTAATTGACTTCTCCTAAAACTGATGTTTCCTAAAATTAAAGTTTCAACAAGTTTAAAATAATTTTATGAATTTAAAATTTTAATTTTACCTCAATTATCTTTCGGTCTCAGACCTCCACCGAGGTTACATCTATCCTTATAAAAATACTGACCGTTCTTAAATGACCACAACAATTACAATGACTAACCTCTGTAACAAAGTGACCCGCCTCTCTGAAAACTGACCACCCAATGACCAGTACCTTATTCTCCACTATTGTAACCAATAAATTATAACAGTAAAATCTATTTCTCTATTACCTTTGCCAATTGTGTCATTTTATCATGTAAGTGAAATTGAATAAATATAAAGGTGTGATATCCAAGAGAGAATGTGACACTTTCAAGTCCCTTTCTGATTCTGAATAACTAGAACAGAATCCAGGGCAATATATTGTCCAAGTTACCTTTTCATGTTCAAACACACAAATTACCCCCCATCCAAAATAATTAACACCCCATCAAATATTTGGCATATATTTCTATAGTGTTAACAAATACTGTAAAAATCTTCTAATAGGTATTGTTGATGAAACATATCAACAATTGTAAAGGTGAATTATCACAGTTTTTGATGTCATCAGATTATTTTATTGTGTGTTAAACATCTCCATTCACGTCCTAACTTGACCAATGGTCAGTGTTGTTTGTTACAGAACCAATTGCAAATTACATCAACTTTGATCCTTAATATAAAGTACCCTTAAATCTTTTCTTGTACAATTAGCAAAACTAAAGTATTTTGTGACCGGTATTCTTTTGTGATAATTTTATCTGATCAACATAATTATCATACAATACATTTATTATCTTTTAAGTGAAAGAACATCAATAAAGTTGCATTTTACTATGTCATATAATGAAATACATTGTAATTTTCACTCTACTACTTGAAAGAATAAGTTCTGGCTTATAAAAAATAAATTACAAAAATTGCTAAAATTTTATTTTCGAATTAATTTTGATTTTGTAAATTATTGCAATTTTCTTCTTGTAAATTACTTTGATTTTGGAATTTATAAATCATTAAAATTAATTCTATTTGTACAAAATCAATTATTTGATTGTGTGTAAAGTCAATTTCGTTCACATTCATTTTTTTGCTTTTTAACATAAATTATTGTTTTCACTTGATACATTTCTGATACTGCAAAATTTCAAAAATTCATATTTTTTTCATTTAATATAGTGCAGTATGATAACATACCTTTTGGCGCTTTCATAATACAGCGAAGCTAGATAACGATTAAGGAGTTTGTGAAGTACATGTACATGTATCTATATAACAATCACCCTCTCTTAACTTTAACATAAAATCCAAGCAGCAGTTAAAAGTTTAAAACAACATCTTTTAACAATTGCGAACGTTAATTAATTATGACAAATCATTAGCTATAACAAGCTGTAAAATTAAACTTCGTAACCTTGTGTACCATAAAAGCTTGTAAATTACCAACATTAAACATCTCAACTTATATTATATCAGCATTCTCGCAATAAAATAATCAAAATATACAAATAATTCTTACATGAGAATATTTTTTGTTTTGTTTTTAGCATAAAGAAAGAAGGAATCACTTGCTGAACATTGTTTATAACGAAGTTACCTTAAAATAATTAATAAAAGTACTGCATCAGTATTCAATACACTTCACGTCATAATGCACATTTTTTGACATTGAACCTTAAAGTTTGTTAATCCAATTAACCTTTAAACGTGAGTATATATACTTTCCAACATACTTATATATAGATATATACATGAGTATATAACTTAAAATGTGAGTATGTATCATATAAAAAATCACATCCTGTAATCTAAGCAGGATAATTACTTAACGCAATTATTATTTAATGATTATTTTAATATGTAAAATTCAAGTCGCCTTATAAAAAAAAAAAAGGATCTATATTCCAGTTGCAGGTGGACAGTGAGTTTTACTTGGATTGTAAGTCACACTACTCATGAAATGGTTACATAATGATTTTTTTTCAACATTTATTGCAGGGTGAGGGTGGGGGGGGGGGGGGGGGGGGGGGGGGGGGGGGGGGGGAAAGAGACCCATAATGTCTTTCAGACAAGAACTTAGATACCAGAGTAAAAGAGTAGTCACGGTGAAATCTGCTGGAACAGACAGTGATTATCCAGTGTTTTTTCTCACTTTATTGGGAAGAGGCCTTAGCCTTTTGATTTTGGGAAAAATTTATAATCGCTAAATTTGCTGATTTGGGAAGTAAAAAAGCTGGTTTAAGTTAAGATTTTTGGGAAAACTGCATGATTTTAAAGAAAATTTCAATTGGGAAGAGGCCTTTTTTCAGAGTCTGTTATATAAGTAGTAAAATCACTGTTATCTTATACTACACGTATAGAGACCACCTGTATAGCACTGGACCTGGCAGCTAGCACGTACGTATAGTCTGCCCGGTCACTTTGCCGTGGGTAGCTTAATTTTTGTATTTTAGTACTGAAATCCTTTAAAACTTGGAATTCAAAGCAGGACAAATCCATTACAAAAATTTTGGCAGATTGAGGGTTATTTTTTTTTTTTTAAGCAAAAGAGGGAGGTAAAAATAGTAGCTGGTCATGTGACTTGGATTGAAGAGACTGGTTTACTGTATACAATGATTAATTAAGATGACATTTATACCAGTCTAGATTGATCTAGCGACATTGATGAATCTCTTCTGATCATTGTCACTAATCACAGTCTCAATATACGTCCCCATTTTTTGTTTAATAAAAAGAAAACAACAAAAAAACAACAATGAAAGAAAAGAAAGAATTACAAAATGACCAGACTTCAAGCTATGATCAACATTTTCATTTTTTTTTTGTGTGTGATGAAAATAGCATTTTGAGTCTATATAGCATGTTTGAAATAAATACATGGATACTTATTTATTTGACTAGTTTACACCCTTACTGAATCAAATCTTTTCGCCCATAAATCATTTGCATTTTTTTTTTCTTTCACAAAATTTGCATGAGAACTTGCATTCTTAACCTAGACAGAATTTTATCATTTCTGTAACATTTATATCATGAATTAACATTTCATAAAAAGATGACGGTTTTCTTTATGTTGTGCACGACTGTTATTATGTTATCTGTTTAACTACAGTTTTACGTGGATTCTGAACTTTTCTGTCATTTTTCTGTCACAAAGTCCTCGTAAATTACACTGGAATATATTATAAAGCCTTGTGTGCAATAAAAGATGCATGCATCCAATTTTAACGTTTAATTTTTCGAAATTTAGAAAACAATAATAACATTTCAAGTAGTAGAGGGCACTTGTAAAGTTCTAAGACTAAGTTTTATTTTTATAATAAATCTTTTTTACTTAAAATTATTGAGAAAACATAAAAAGGCAGCACTGATATAATTCAAAGATAAAAACTTAATAAGATAAAATCTTAGTATTATACTTTTATTTTGTGAATGCTATCAAAGATGGTCATTTTAAATCCTGAATTTTTTTTTTAATTTTCTTTTTGATGTCCAGTACACACATTAAAATCTGGAATAAGGGTGATCCCTAGGAAGCATTAATTACAACAAAATTACATGAAAATTGAAGACTTCGTTTGATTGAGTCTGTACATTTTTGGTAAAATCGAGTATAACGAAATAAGATAAACTGGTTTGTAGTCGTTTGACAACGTCTCCGGAAACTCAGCATCAATCATTAACATGACGGTCATTACTACGATCGAGCAACAAAAAATCACATATAAGTCATGAATCAAGTTATTGTCTTAAGTAAAAATAGCGAAACCGTGAGTCAGGGGGCCTATCGATTGGTTTATTACATTCGTACATGACCACGAAGTTGATGGATCATTTTCATCAACATCAGTATACAAACTGTACATCAATAACATCGTATGATGAAGCAAAAAACAACCCCAGCAACAGTTTAACATATTGTTCAATTCCTCACATACTTATGCCTTTCAATGTCATTTTTTTCTTCATTTTTTTTTTCATTTGAATCATTATCATAAATTAAAACTTAAAAGTGACCCGTGATAGTTTCCTTAATTTCTTTACCTATGCCAAACACTGACTACCTTAACAACGCCTTAAAATAATACTAGCATTAAAAAAATTGTGTTTTCGAAACTTTGTCATTTCGTATAATTATAATGTATTTTACATTTGTTTCCCTCAATTTACTTCATATACACAATTCTGGCATAACTACCCCTGACAAAATTTAAAGAATGTTTTAGGAGAACATATGAAACGTCTTTTGTATACAATGGGAAAGTAAAGTAAAGAAAATAATCATATTAATTCATTGATAATATTAAAATTTTAAAAGATAATTATGCCACTAATTGACTAGAAAGTAACTAGTCTTTTATCAATCTTTTTATACTACTCCTCATAACAATTTTAAGTTATATAATACTTCTTTTTTCACAAAACTATAAATAGTCAAAAGTTTTAACTTTCATTTAACCAGCTATCAAAATCTAAATATTGCATACTGGTTCTTGTTGAAAAAGGATGAATCTTTAACTTTGATCTAGGATTAAACATCACAATCTAATCTCCTGATATCTAGTAACATTTACCTCTTAATTACTAATCCATGACCTTAGCAACCATGCAATAATCTTCTTTAAGAAATTATATAGGTAGCAATATCTTTCAAACTACTATTGAATTGAAATCAAAGTATTACACCATCAATACATAACAAAATAGGAGGCAATTTTTCACCCTTGTTAATACCTAATCTAAATGAAAAATCAAACACAACAGAATTTCATCTTCAGATCAATACTATATAGAAGTAAATATGAGTATGTAAATTATAAATAAACCTTCATAAAATCCAGGTATAAATCAAGGTAAGGCAATTAATTATTAATTGACATTTTTTAATTGATTTTTATCTTATTTTTAATTCTAACTCATGAAAATAAGTATTTAATTTCTACTTACAATTACTTTTATCACTATTTTCACATGTTGTAAGTCCCTTTTAAATCCATTTAGTTAATATTTTTAAATTGAAAACCATCATAATTAAAAAAGCATTTACTGTACAAGAGTTTAACAGGAAATGAACAGAATTATAAACTGTCAGTAAGGTTATTCGGCCGCACAATCTCGTGCTCCGTCAGCATGGCAAGTTGTCGAGCGTCTGTCCGTGGACTCCTGTCAACTCAGCAGCTACGACTTTTGCCTCCAGGGGCGAACCATTATAGAGGTAATTACATCACATTAGGGCAAGAATTAGCGAGGGTGATTTTAAAGACAGATATCACAGTATCAACCAATACATCACTAAATATAGTAAAATATTGTGATGTACGTATGTTACTGTTAACGTACAGTTACGTTATATAACGTTCAACAAATAAACAAAACAGAGGACAGAAGAAGGATGTATCTACATCATCAGAATTAAACCTGCCTTAAGCAGGTAACCAATGGTGACTTTCAAGAGATAGAAAAAGAAGTTGATAATAAACAGGGCTCTTAAATGAGCTAAAGTAAATTATAAAAGGAGGAAATTCTAGTATTTGTTTAAGGGCAGTGGTCATGTAGAGAAAATATCAAATTTACTTAACCCTCAATATGTTAAACAATTTAAATAGTTAAGCAAAGCCCAAATTTGAATTTTCAAGAGTTCAATTAATTATTTACATATAATACATTTAACCCATAAGCAATGGATTTACCCTGTTTTGAATTTTAGGAACATTTGATTAGAGCCATCATTTTTTTGTACAATATAAACAAGTCTAAAACAGTTAATGATTTTCATCTCCAGTGTTTCATTAAATATCTTATGATTTATTAAATGATAAATGTCTCAGGTTTATTCTATCATTAATAAATCAATTTAAACCAGGCAATAAAATTGTTGTTTTTTTTCTCCAATATTTAAACTATTCTATGCTGCAGGCAATATTGCTACACATAGTACACAATCAAACAACATGTACACAAAAAAAATACGTAAAATTTCGGACAAAGAAATAACCAGAGTAAGAGCCAGTCCAGCCTTAACCTGAGGCCTATACTTTTGAGTTTTGATACAGTTGCTTGGTTTTATTTTCTTATTGTTTCAATTCTTATTTTAAATTTTTATATCAGTTTAATACATTTATTTAATTAAGACTCTTCGCATTGCAATTATAGAAATAAAATACATGCTGCACATGCAAGACACTTTCAAACGTACGTCTCTAGAAATTATTACAAAAATTAATATTATCATTTAAAAATATTACATCAGTTTCATTTAAGGATATAAATGTGGTCATCATAATAAATGAAATTACCTCCTATCCCAAATTATCTCATACTACCAATGAAAAGCTACAGCCTCTTAATTGTAAACAATTAACACTACCTGACTTAATTCATGCATCAATTACTGACAATATTAATAATCATGAACTTGTGAATAAACAATCGAAAAACAAGATGTAACGAAATAACTAATTCAAGAAATTTCACGTTCAAATGTGGCGTAACGCAAAAATTCTGTAACGGCAAACCGACACTTCCTGAAGTCTCGATTTTTTCAAAAAATATTCGTCATTATTAATATACTGTCATGCATTAACTTTTAATATTTCAAAATATGCAACGTAACATTTGTGGCGGAGACAGAGACGGCTCTTTTAAATATGCAAATGAGCTCATCATGATAAATTATTTATCCTGCTCCTTAGACGACACTGTATCCAGCCTGAATCCTAATTATTTGGAAAACACAACTATAAATTTGATATTTTGCGTGCATTTATGATATATATAATAAGTATTATTTAACATAAAATGTCAAGAGTTTGCGCATATAATTAAACCATGCAATAGTTACCGTAACAGCGAAAAATTACGAAGCATGCAGAATTATTTGGAAAGGTTACTCAGGTACAAAATTGTCCAAAATTTAATATCTTAGAATAATGAACACTTAAATGTTTTCTTTACATAAAATCTTAAATTAAAGTTTTTTTTTTTTTTTTTAATTCATTAACATAGTAAACAAGCAATTATCATAGTATTGCAAGCAATCCATAAGTCCCCTACCAGATAGAACCCCATCAGCATTCTGAAGGGCCATTGGCCATTCACTAATGTGTAAATTTTTCTCTATTTTAAGTGTTGGAAATGTTCTTTAAAAGTGATCACAGGAAAAAGTTTTTATGAACAGACAGACAGACGGACTGAAGGACACTCTAAAGTTAATATTTGAAACATCCCTGTTACCAAAATATAACATTTTAAAAAGCAAAATTCTTAAAGAGGAGATAACTCTGGAATTAAAGATGCAATTTCATAAAAAGTTTCAGCTCTTTTTTGACTAATCACAAATATTGTTATATTTGCCATGTTATAAGCCTATTTGTTGCCAAGGCAACCAATATTTTTTCAAAATAGGAAGAACAGATAAGACATGCATAATCTCAAGACTGCCATCTACCCACATGTCAAGTTTCATAAAAATATTTCCAGTACTTTTTGAGTTATCACTGGATTCAGTTTATGTGTAAAATTTGCAATATTTTCAGTCTATGTGTTGCCATAGCAACCAGAATTTTCAACATAGGAAGAAAAGAAAAAGACGTGCATAATCTCCATACTGCCATCTATCCATATATCAAGTTTCATAAAAATATTTCCAGTACTTTTTGCGTTATCACTGGATCCAGTTTATGTGTAAAATTTGCCATATTTTCAGTCTATTTGTTGCCATAGCAACCAGAATTTTCAACATAGGAAGAAAAGAAAAAGACGTGCATAATCTCCATACTGCCATCTATCCATATATCAAGTTTCATAAAAATATTTTCAGTACTTTTCAAGTTATCGCGGGATCCAGTTTTGTGGACGGACGGACTGACAGACGGACGGACAGACGGACGGAGGGTAAACCTAAATAAATATTTTATAAATAACACCAATAAATATAAAATAAATCTTACATAAATAATGTATTAATTAAAATATACTTATTAATTACCCTTTTCAAATGTTTCTTTCCCAAAATTACAAGAACTAAGTTTAAATTTTTTTAGCACTTTTTCTATAAACTGTTAAATTAGACTTTGAATAGTCATTTAAATTACAGTACTAACATTATTTACTGTACAAACAATAAAATTTTGTGCCTGAGCCAAAAAAAAAAAGTAAAAAAAAAGCTGAAAATAACAATTTTTTTAAATGATTAAAGCAGCATACAAATAAGCACCATCACCTATGATTTATAACTAAAGGTGAATATAAGCAAGGTCAAAGATTAGAGGTCAAGGTCATCTGACTACAGAATAAGTTGGATTATAATGCTGTGAAAGGTGAAAGTTCAAGGTAACTGGGTACTTTCTAAGGAAAAGCATGCAAGGCAATGTCAAAGGGTCATAGGGTCAAGGTTATAAAGTTTGAGGAAAAGCATGCAAGAATTGGGTTAGATAATGTTTGTTAGAATATAAACTTAAATAAGTCAAGCATTTTTTTTCTCATAAATACATAAACGTGTGCCTTATTCATAACTTTCATTACTACAGTTTTAGAAATTTACAATTTAAATCATAAAACATTGACAAAGTCTGTATGTGAATACTACAAGCGCTATGGCAAAATCAAAATTAGAAACTATTGAATTTAAGTATATTGTAACTCATTAAAAAAAAAAAATTGCAGTAACTACAGTATTTAGCGTGTGAGACCCTCAAGTTTAACATGCATGCATAGTACCGCATTCCCCGGGGTAGATTTGTCTTGAATATATTATTGCAGGATTACATGACATAAAGTACACTTTGGACGATACCTTATGTTTTATAAGTTCACTAAGTAATTCTTCAAGATCATCAAAATCTGAATCATAATCCAGATTCTCATCATTTTCAGCTGTGTCCCTCTCCAAGTTCTGAAAATGCAACATAAAATTAGCCCTAGCAAACTAATTAACACAATTCTTGGAGAATTTGCACCAATCATCCCTTAACTACACAAATCCTTACTTTTTTTTTACCCTAATCATAACAATGCCTTAAGAAATCACTGTCGTACCTTTACGACCAAATCCACTCAAGCTAAGGGACTTAATGCTGGTTTTACACTGTATTGGAATTTTAAAATTTTGTATTAAGTTAAAATGGGTCAACAGATTACACATATTAGTCTCCCTTCCAACGTTAAATTTATAAAATCTATGGACAGATAGGCAGAAGCTAGAGGTAGAATAAAGAGAGAGGATAAATCTATCTTTATCAAAGACCGCTACAATCAGTCATTAATCTTGTAACTTCAAATCATTATAATCCTTCATAAAATCTGTCTGTGTGTACGACACTTTTTTTTGTAAAAACCAAAAAAGTACTGAGAGCAAAAAAGTAATAAAAACATAAATGTATTTAAACAAACACTTTCAGGTTTTTTTAAGTTTAAATTTTTGGAGTGATCTTTCCCTAAATAATTTCAGTCTTGTTCTTTTATTTTAGGCAGAAAAATTATTATATTAAAATTGCCACACAAGCATGTTAGATTTTACTTCAAGGATTATCCAATCAAAACAGCTGTAACAAATAGCCCTGATTAGTGGTAATGAAAGGTAGAAAAGGTGAAAAAAATAACAGATGAGAAAACTTCACACAGTGTCAATCATAAAAGATACAGTACACAAAATTATGGAGAAAAATACACTACAGCAACATCAAATCTATGTCAAACAGTGGTTACCATGTTAACATGGTTGTCATGGAAATAGGTTGTTAGGCACCAAGTATAAGGTGTGAGTGGTAGGGTCATTTTTTTGTATAGATTTGAAAAACTCAGATAAAAGATAAATGAGTGACATCAGTAAAGTCTGCAAGTTAACACATCATTTTTATCTTAAACAAATAGTTAAGCTTTTAACACCTCTCCCACCGCTAAACAGGAAAAGAATCAACGAAAACTAGGTCATTGCTTGCAGTTTTACTGGGTGACTTTGTAGAGTTTGACATTTTCAAAACAAAATGTAGTCAAAATCTACAAAATAAACAAAATCCCTGTGTTGGAAAAAAACACACACTCAAGAGTGAAAGTTTTGTTTCTGACAAATCAAAATGAAGTGGTTTGCATTATTCCAAAACTGAATAATAAAAAAAAACAGTGACGTGGGAGATCACACCTTATAATAAATGTCTACATTACCCTGGTTACCTTAGTACCACGTCTCATCGCATTCCCTGATGATGATAAACTTGACTTGGAGTTTTCATCTATATTTGATGGTGTTGTTGGCGTGGCAACACGTGAGGGTGGTCCACTGTTTCCGCTGAAGCTCGACACGGTGGAAGACATTACTGGTGATAACGATGCCGATGGAATGAAATTTGGAATGTTTTTGCTTTCGTTGTCACTAAAACTGGATAATTTTGATTCCTTATGTGATGGAATGATAGGCAATGGCTTAATAGGTTCAGGTCGTGGAATTTGAGCAAACTGTGGAAGTTCTTTGTGTATTGTAATACTGTTCGGGGATTGTGGACGTAACTTCTCCAACATTTCCTCGTTCTGACTAGGTCCCGTGTCCATCACCAGGGGAGCAAACTCTCCAAAGTCTGTGTCATCGTCCTGTAAATAAATGTTAATTCAAACTTTAGAAAAATAAAAGACATTTTGTTATATATAACTTAACTATTTTTGTATGACTCTAAACACCTTTCTGAGAGTATTCAATAAGAAATATCACATAACTTTCGCAATTCATTCAATATTATAGTAATTGGTGATATTTTCCCTGTGTACCAAATAACCAATTGTATCTATCAATAAATCCAAAATATGAAGAAGAAGAAGAAAAAAATCGGATATTTTGTTTAATTTCTCTTAAACAAGATTCTACATCATCCAGAGAAAAGTTCCTGCCTGTCAAACTGTAAATAAATGACGACAATTGCTACCTTTATTGAAACTCCCATGCTTTCATCAGTATTTACAAATCCTTCAGTGTCCGTACTTTAAATGATAAAATCTTCAGAGCCCTTTTCAAGTTTTAACTCCGTGTTGACATCCCAATGTTTAACTATATAATACTAGACGCAACCATTATTTACTGGTCTTTATAATACCCGAAATGAAAGCATCGCTTAAGAATGCAATTGGTTATTCATAATTTAATAAAAGAAACCCATCGTTTAAAACTTTTTGACCGCAATAAAATCGAGTCGCAGCGGAGACAAGCTAGTTTAGTCACGCTATACGATGGCCTTCATTGGGGGCGTCAGATACTTACAAATAACCAATTAGAACAAATTAGCTGGAAAAAAACGGCCACAAAACTCTATACCTGATACAGGTAAAACAACATGACTTATTTATATACAAGAAAACAATTGTAAAATGATGCATTCTTTTCATTTTAAGTACATCGCGATCATTATCATGTATGAATTATAGACTCCTTCCTACAGCAGACTTTATGTCTAACCAATCAACAATTATTTTTTCTAGACAATCTAAATGATTATAAACTGAATGATCATTTACATCCAGTATGAATCATTAACAGTAAATCCTTCAAAATGTCCGTGATTAAACTTTAATCATCATATTAGTACAGCTGTTGTCATTTTTTCACAAATTATTAAATTATTGCAAAATATTACAAAATAGATAAACCAATTGAAATATTTATCAAAATCATTCTTATAATGTTTTTTCATAAAAAAAAATTATTGTAATAACATATTCATCATAAAAACTTTACATGTAGAAAATTTAAGGAAAAAAAACAAATTAGTTGATGGATTGTTTTTGGTCGATAAAGTCAATAATGGAGGTACATTGATATCTGCTTGGCAACGCTAGAATGCAGCTATATAGCTAGATGCAGACTCGTGAATTTGAGGTTTACTTTAACCCTACTCTGTACCAAACCAATGCTTCAATATAATCTATAGGCAATACCTAAATAATTGTTAGTTTTCAATGTCTATTTTCAGTTCTACTTATTTTTTAACCCTAACCTTTTGAATTCAGTTTTCGCAATTGTAAACATTATTTACATACTTTTTACCCCCACTATATTTTACTATATATTTTGCTATATATTTCTTTTTAAAGAAATATTCCAAGAAAATAATATTTTCAGTAACCTGCTAAATTTCATTTAAAGATTTGTCCAGTTTCTGTTTTTTGGAACTGACCATTATCAAAGGCTCATCACTTTCTGTTCCACCACGTCAAGGTGCTACTTGAAAATGTAAATTGTAAAATAGAGAAAATAAGAATCCCTAAAGAAGGCCCAAAACAGCAAAATTGAGAATGTTGCAGGCTCGGTTTGATTGAGCCTAATCATGTGAGTTACTGTCAAGTGCAAACTACTGTCCACACCCCGCAGAATTCAACATTTAAACATGAAAATGGTGTTATCTTGAATTTGAAATTTTGTTCATACACGGTTATCATGGAACCTTCAATGTGACATGTTAGTGTCATTCCAGGTGTATGGTCATTTAGGCAGCATTTTTCAGTTCTATTGATAATTTTCTGTGAATATAAATTTTACATCTATATCTTGACCAAATTTTCTACGACGATAACATTTCCATCATGTCCACTTAAAGGACATTTCTGTTATTATTTCAAAACTGTCTTTTATCTAAATGCAACATCACATTTACTGTCATATTAGAGTAATTATTTAAATAAATAAGTCAGTTTTAGAGAAATATAATGATATTACATAGTAATAAACAGAGAAGTGAACTTTTCAGAAAATAATTTAATTGAATAATTTATGATAACACCTGCAGGTCATTAATTAAAGAAAAACAAATAATTCATTTCACTTTTGTTTCACTCATTTTAACATCCATAAACCTTTTAGCTAACATTTACATTACAAAGTTCAATTAAGAATAAACGCAATTTTTCCCCTTAAAATAATAATGTTTTGAAGACAAATGAGCCGTGTCATAATGCGTTTGCGACCAGCATGGATCCAGAACAGCCTGCGCATCAGCGCAGTCTGATCAGGATCCATGCTGTTCGCTTACACTTTTTTTAACCCTAAAACAAGTAGAGAAACTGATAGCGAACAGCATGGATCCTGATCAGACTGCGCGAAGGCGTAGGCTGGTCTGGATCCATGCTGGTCGCAAACCCACTATGTTGGTTTTGTCGTGATGCGGCTCAAATAATTAGAAGAATCAAGATTAAGGACCAACATTTTTATGTATATCAACTCCAAAAGACATGTACCTAACAGCAGCAAGTTTTTACGTATTTGGCCTATTATTGAAAGGGATTGAAAGCTTTTCATGGATACGTTAGAAAGTTGGAATATATGTACATAAATATACAATGTATGTTATCTAAATCAGCCGTTCAGCTCTGGCAATATTTACTTTATCTTGTTCAAACTCCCTAAGACTCCAGGCCGAACCATTCATCTGGTGATAATTATGTCTACCTGAAACAAGTCGGAGCCTGTGTGTGTGGTGCGGAAATATTTAAAATAACCTTTTGAAAGAACATTTAAAACCAGAATCACAAAGAAATAAATGGATGTCACTAAGAGATCAATTATTACATTATAAATAGTTTCACACTTCACACTAACATACATTCACAATTTAAAAGGTAAGCTTATCTTTAACACTTTACAGCCTGCTGTCAGTGACTTAACGTACCCTCTTGTAGTACCCATGCCACCAGAGCAGACTAAGATCTGAGCCGGCACATCCATGTGGTCTGAACATGGTCAGCACTGTCCGCTGTGCATTCAGTGCTAATCTGTAAACTGTGCTCCCTCAAAATATTGAATGGTTTTGTCCAGATTGAAATATGGACGAGTCCATTTTATTATATTTGGCAAGTCCATTTTAAGGATTGAATGGAAAGAAGCTCGTTTTAATGCACAACCCATCAAAGGACATGATTTGTTTTCGATTAAGGTTTTATTCATAATTTGCAAAATTATATATGATCTCAAATTTTTTAGGCGTTGAATCAGCAACAAAAAGAATAATTTACTGCAAAGCTATTATAACATATTCATAAATAAAAATAATAATGCTTATTTCAATAACAGAATTTGGTAACATTTTTTTTTAATTCAAGCCATTATCCTTGAATGTTCGTTACACATAAGTCTGAACGTGCAATTTTCAAGTGAATTCACACTCAATTAATTCATCTATGTATTTTCAACTTGATATTTTGTCCAATTAAAGTATGAAATGAATCTAAGCTTTATATAAAAGGTAATTCAACTCAATTCAAACTTGTTTCATCTCTTAATACTTTCTGGGCCAAAGAAATAATTGGTTATCCTTGACGCTCGATTATTTACCGTTACCCGAAACTCTCTACCGAAGGATGTGGAATGCTTGCAGATCCGATACAATTATGACCGTAATTATCATTATATAAATTACTCAAGGATTTTAATCGGAAAATGATTTATCAAAATTTTTACAACGGATTTCAACAACCACGCAATCTTTCTTTATTCCCAAAACCATACAATTGTATAATTGTATCAACTAGTCAATGTGATGAAAATCTTAAAATCCGCGTGATTTATCATCATACAAGAACGCTCAGCATTGTGGGCGGCAACAAAATTTACATCAAATTTTCAAACTTCTTTCAAAAAAAAGAAACTGGTAAAATTTATTTTCACATGAATGTACATGTATATTATTTCAAAACACTTTTTTCAACGGAAATTTCTTAAAAGTGTATTTAGTAATAATGATTACCTAAATTAACATGCAATGTATTTTTTTTAAACATGAAATACCATCTTACTTCATTTCCGAAACAGGAAGTAATAATTTAATCCTATTTGTTAAATTTTTGCCATCTTGCCAATCAAATACTTTTAAGTATTTGAGCCGCTTGTTATCTTAAACTGAATCCAGTCTGAAAGAAAAAAGATTTTAAATGATCATCTTTAAAATGATACTATAAATAGTCAATTAATTTTTAGACTGGTCAACAAAATTTCCAAATTTCCAAAAGAGTCACCATTGTACGGTGGCATATAGGGGACATCAGAAATATGTTATCTATCACGTGTGCAAGCAATAAATACTACATGCGCATGCAATAGCCCCTACTTTGGTCAATTATTATGTGCGCACACATTGCATACGCAATTGGTAGCTATCTCATGCGCACGTAGTAACTATCCCGTGGGCACATGATAGATAAAATATTTCTGATGTCCCCTTTATGCCACCATACCATTGTGAGTCTGGTTTCCACAAAAGTTTCTTAGTTTGAAAAGGGAGCTTACTCTTTCCTGTTCTGAGTTAGACAGACTGTGTCCATTTGTCTGTGAGATAGGAACCAGGACTTCTTCTCCTTGTACAGTCCCAACATCATCTTCATATGCTAAAAATAGAAAATAAATTTTATTAGATTTCTGAATGTCGAGGATGAGTTTGACATGAAATTAAAATATCTTTATTGACTATTATAAATACATTGTTGAGTTGAATAAATTGGTACCATTGCCTTTAAGGAAATATTTTTTCATTAAATTGACCAATTTATTAAATTATTTCATTAATTCACAAAAAATATTTTTTGAACAACTTCCAACTTTTACTGGTGGAGATTAACCCTAAAATTTTACATTACTTCAGCCTTGGGTGGAAAAATTATCATACATCTATAACATGGCTGGACAGCTTTCTCACTTGAAAGAATTCAACAGCCATTGTAGGAAATCAAATCAAATGTTTCAAGTTCTTTGTTACATAAATAAAACACCTAACAGTGACCAACCTATTCTGTTTCTATTATGAGATTAATAAAAATTTCGAGGACTATTTCATAACATCTATGATCTTTATATTGTATAATCTATACAGTCTTGAATCATCTTGGTACAAAAAATATCATGACAAATCAAAATCTTATACACCGTATTGAATCATTTCATGCAATTATGTTTTAAATCATTATAAATGAATGCATGTCATCCGAAGCAGACGCCAATACCATAAGCTTTTAAAGTCAGCGTCTTGACATGCAAGGTTATAGAAATATAATTGCCGATAATTATTGCGAATATAAAGACTTATTTCTTACATCAGACATCAATCTAACTTGGCAGAGGACGCATTTAAAGTTTTATCGTAAT
Organism: Ruditapes philippinarum; assembly: GCF_026571515.1. NCBI lineage: Eukaryota > Metazoa > Mollusca > Bivalvia > Venerida > Veneridae > Ruditapes > Ruditapes philippinarum. The sequence continues at coordinate 156,739 of NW_026864141.1, forward strand.
TGTGGTCCACAAAATCAATGACCAAATTGAAAAGATGCGCCAACAAAAGAGACAAATTATCTTATTCTTGGTGTATTTTAAGTGTACCTAAAACGCTATGCATGTTCTATTCATACCCACATTTTATCAATACTATTATTTCAAATTGAAGATGTCCAAATTGATAACAGATAGTGGGAAGCCAAAAAATTGAACACAATTTTAAATCTAAATACTTATGCAACTTCTGAAAACCTAGTGAGAAATGTTGCACATTTTAGCATCTGCTGATACTTTGTGAGAAAAGTGACACTGCCTATCAGTGTACATGTACTAAGCTCACGTCAACTGAACACTTTGATAACCTTATATTAATATTATGCTAAAGAAATCATTTGTTGCAAACAATTTCAGAAGTCTGAGAGATAACCTAGTTCTATTGTGGCCACAAACTGTCACAGATAAGATGGTGATGTGGAGGGACTTATTTTAACAGATAGTGTATGAATATCAGTGAAAGTAGTCCCCATCAGCTGTCCAAACTCCCAGGGCAGACGTAAAAATTTTCACCACAACTTGCATCGGGCAGACGACACTGCACCTGGTAAGTTTTGATAAGCTCTTCAGTATCTGGAGGTTAAATGTGACCTTCTAGTATGATACAGACCATGCAGGTTCTATATTTAGACAATTTTGAGGCGCAATTCTTATAGAAACTTCTGTCCTTTACAACTGCACCTTTTGACGGCATTCTTTAGTATTCTTGAACAATGCTTAATAACATAGAAACAACACAATGTCAAAGTGATATAAAAATAAATATTCAATATTTCAATAGAACTTTGTCATAGCTTGGTAAAATCAGCGTGCACTGTTTCTATAGTCCCACCATTAATATCATTTAACAAAAAACATCACCACACCTTTTTCACATAGCAGAAAATTACCTGCAAAGAATTTTTCCCACAAAATTGAAATCATTGGGGAAAAAAATGGAAACATTTTTTTAAGTGTTGCAACACAAAATTCAATATAACACTGAACAGTTTCTGAAGATAAATATTTACATTTGTGCAATTCATCAATTCAATGCAGCTGCGTAAGTAGTCATAAATTCTTTCACGACTTCAAATAAAACGTTACAATCTTGCGCTAGAGAAATTCTTCAGAAACGGAAAAATTGTCAACATCTTTCGTTCATGTTTTCAAAGATCTTAAGGTAATTGAATAGTTTTGACAGGAAATTCAATAAACCTTTCATACACTTGTTTGTTTTATCTAATAAAAAAAAGCGCTTAAACATCATTTGGCTTGTCTCACGCAAAGAGACTGGTTATCGAACAAGTTGAAACGTGGGCTAAAAAAAACCCCTCTTACAATCAAAATGAGCTGTAACCCAGTCAGTATCTATGGAATGCTGGTATTTAAGATCAGACCTCGCTAAATCACATCAATAAATTTGGGATACAAGATACTTGTTCGATGTCCCCAAGTGCTGAAATTGATTTTGCAAGTACAAGTTATGATAAATTATATCACAAGGATAAAATCTTATTGAACGCGAGCACAAACAAATTACTTCAAAACTATGCTGTCAGACTGCGTCACCTCTTTACTCTCAAAGATGATTTTAAGAACAGACTGGCTCCATAAAATTTTAATGATAAAACCTTTCAAAAATTATCTCCCAACAAAATCGCACAATAATCCATTTAATGTACTTGGGGAAGTAACGCATATAAAACAAGGATATCTGGTAATATACTAAGTGTTTGTTCATATCCAACAACCTGCTGCCCACTAAAACATCTTAAAATGCCCTAATACCACATTTTAAAATAGCCTCTACCATTTACACTTAAATCACAATAAAATATTAAACATTCATATATTGATATATACACAATATACCCAGACAACTAAAATACTTTTATATTTTTGCACATCAGATCCAACTGCATCCCATTAAATTTTCCAATTCTAATCATCTTTCAAGCTCTTAAACATCTTTTTGCTCTTCAAACATCTTCTATTAGACTTTTATAAAAGCAATAACTTTGACTGTTGGATTATCCCACTTTGGGCAAAGGCTCCAATAGTTAATAAAATACCTACTTAGTGCTCTTCCACTTTTGAGATGGAAATATTCTATCAAAATATAGACACAACTGTGCAGAGACAAACTACGCTTATTCCCCCCGATTCTTCCGCACTGCCAAAGTGATGGTGGAGTTGGAGTCATGTTTGACTGGTGCACAACTGTACATACCATATTAAAATTGACTGACAATTTCTTAGTTTGTACAATTTATCTTAGTTTGGATTTTGTAGGAAACTATAAGCTTATAAACAAACTTTTGAATCAATCTACTGTTTAATCAATGTACATACTTCATGTCTACTAAGAAATAATCATCAATTACTAAAATGTCTTGACAATATCATCTTCTAAAATCATACCAGTGCCTTAATTACTTTAAAAATTGACAGATTTATACCAAATACCTAAGTTTCATAAGCTTCTACTAAATAAATGAATCAGAATTTTTTAGGCAATTCAACATTAACAGGGTCATACATCATCAAAAAGTTCATGATTTCAATATAGTAATGATAGTCAGCTGAAATGTTGTCAAGTTTCACCATCTTTAATTTTTCGTGAAAAGTGACAATGGTGCCCATGATTACTTTCATTATAAATGGGAAGAAGATATTAAATCAGCGACTCCCGTTTAAACATGCCCCAGCCTCCTCAACGCATTCATCTGTCGTAGATAATACAAACTTATTCAATACCATTGAGAACGACCACTTGAAAAAATCCATTGAAATATGTACGTTTATTGTAAAGTACGTATGAAATTTCATTTTATAGATTAGATGCCATTTTATACTACAATACCTGATGAGTAAAGATGCTAATCTGTTGTATATTCAGAATTCTAAACTGAAATCTCTTAAATCAACGTCTTTATATACGAAAAAAAAAATATTGAAAAAAAATCTATACAAGATGTGTAATTTTGTGACTTGAAATTGAAGCCTGCCAAATGATTAAAAAAAGACCTCGGCAAGTCGTAATCTGAAGGATTTCAAATCGTTCTTCATAGTTTATTCTTAAATTTGACATCAATAAAATAACGTTATCTTGTTCTAAATCAAACTAATTCTTTTTTTTTTCTTTAATTTAGAAGCATTTCCCAGGAGGCAACATTTATAACTAATTATCTTTTCACAAATTATGACGCTGTTTTTTTTCTATCGTTATAAAGAAATTTGATCTACTTCAATATTGAAGGCTGCATTCGAAGGTTTTCAAATGAGGGGCGTATCAATAAACAAAGAATGGCTCAGTGTCGCATCTCTCTCTAGCGATTGATGTCGAACTCATCTTTTATGGGAGTAAAATATAATTGTTCGCCTAAAAAGTAGTCCATTATAACTTTTGTTAACCAACTCTATAGTAAAATATATTTTTTCATCATTGAAAAATGAATTTTCGGTTAAAATCAATATTTCATATTGATTCTGGCTGAATAGTAAAGATGAGAAATTTTATTTAATTTACAATTTCTTTTGTCAACCTCTTCGTATTAATGCACCAAGTTCACGAAATCGGAGATTGAATTCGAGACGAAGCAATATTTTCTTCATATTATGATAAATGATGTCATTACAATGTAGTCTATAATGAAAACTATCCCAGGATGCTACGCACAGTCTATCCTATATAACTACATTGATGCTACACAGTCTATCCTATATAACTACATGTACATGTATTCTCATGATGTCAATGGAAACTACTCCATGATGCTCCGCAATGATTTATCATATATTTCTAAATAATATTCTTTGTTACGATTTCTTCCTTAATATACATGATGCATACTTTGATTATTTCTTCATTATATTGAAACAACGTTTAAACAATATAATATATTGAATAATACTTTTTCTTCTCTCTTAAGTTCAGAACCTTGCGGTCAAACGCCCTCAAGTTGTGTGCACACAGAATTGTCATCGGATAGCATTTAACACACCTTTACCATACGACGGTTTCATGGTCGGTGCAAAACAAGTGCACAAAAAAAAAATCAACGCCTTAAACAACTTGCATGTATCAGACGTATCAGTTTACATGACCGGACATATTTTACACCAGACTCCCAATTATACATCCTCTTTAAAACGCCACTTTTTCAAAACATAATTACAAGTATCAAATTTGCTCGCAACGTGAACATCCAAAAACATATCTTGATCAAAGCAAGATTCGTTCAGAATTTGAAATGACAATCGCCACGGCAACTTCATTTAATTGTAAAGTGAAAGAAACCATATATTAGAGGTGGGGTTGACATCAAAGCTTTAAGTCAGAACCTCCTACGGGCCCAGCTTCATTTCGTTAATTCTCAACTAACAAAAAAAAAAACCCAAACAATATCTGAGTTTTAAATACATACATTTATTCCTCAATGCCCTAAGATTGGCATTTATCAGTTATTGGGATATAATTAATGAAAAATCAGTCTGCAAATTTAAAAGTAACCCACTGGCCGAGGCCTTGAAATGATCCAAGTTATGAGTCAGACTGACTGGTTCTTCAAAATTAGCAGCTGATCACCTTATTTTCTGAAATTGAAATTTCTATATTTCAAATAATAAAACAATTAATTATCCTCGGACAAAGGAATAAAATTACAAATCAACTGTTTAAATCATTATTCTTGACTTTTCCTTTAACTATAAACATTTAATATTTCTGGGCTTGTAAAGACCAATTCCTGTTAGCAGATATCTCCCATCACTGGCCAGAATAATTTTCCGGCCCTCCCTGAATTCTTGAACTAAATAACCCTAAATAAAATTTTATTGGGATGCGGATTGCTCCTAAAATAAATGAAAATGGAGAAGTTTAGGATAATTTATTAAACAATGAACTTGAACAAAGATCTTAAATTGCTTTTCTTTTAATATATGACCCTCTCATTTATGACACTTTTGAACTATGGCGTGGACAAAAACATCCCAATTGAAAATGTCAGACTCCAAAAATAATATTTTTCCTCTGTGTGGTAGACTTGATGTAATCTACTTTTTGAACGAAACAACATGAGTCATTTCTGTCAGTCTTTATTGTATGATTTGTTTGAATATCACTAAAGACTCCTAAATCTAAGTCAAGATTTCGGGTAAAGATAACATTGTGGGCGATTGTAGGCAGCCTCACAACACCGGCTTAGACCGTATCAACTAGAAGTCGCCTTCACGGATGAAAGCTGATCTCCTAGAAGACTTTAAGTGGTTTTCACTCACTGAAGAGTACTGGAATGAACAAACAGAACATCAGTACTATAAAAGGGGCCTGACTACATCAGTTAACAGCAAAAGGTAGAGTACAAAAGAATCTCCAAACTAGCGGGAGATCTTTATCTTATACAACAAATAATGGTAATAAACCAAGGTAAATAGTACCGCAATCAAGGACTCTGGGGTTGTCAAGGATTAATAATTATGTAACGTTAGAGATATTCTCGTATAATATCAAGATCAGATAACTGATTGTTGTTATTGAAATGATGTCAAGAAAATGGGGGAGGGGCAATTAAATCATCAAGTTGCAGAAAATTTTGGTGACTATACGTTGAATACATTTCCCGTTTAAACGACATTATCAAGGTGGGAATCTAAAAAGTATTACTGAGCTTACAAGATCTGAAAGATTCTGTAATAAAAGAATAAAGAGGGCAAGGAGGGGGGGGGAGGGTTTAGTTTGGATTGACAGCATCATTTTAATGTCTCAAGGACTCGAATAATCAAGTGCTCAAAGGAAATGACATCTCGAAATAACTCTTTATTCCCCATAAATAACTGATAACACAGAATATTAATGATAGCAACATGTTAAGATGGAGGGGTAGGTCAGGTGTTTCAAGTGCAAAGTTTTTGTTTTTTTCTCAGCAACTCAACCAATTATATCTATACAACAACATGGCACTAAACTGTTAACAAATTTTATTTTGAAAATCATGATTGATTTTATATAGCACCTGCAAATATTATTGTCAAGTGACTGTTTTACAGAAAACTATTTTATGTGGGAGAACCTCTTTAACTGTGGAAGTATCATGTCAGATCACCCATACCAAATTAAGATGTGGTAAAGTTTAAATTGATCCAAAAATGCGGTAAAATTTAAATTTATCAAAAATGAGATAAAAATTAGTTTTAGCAAAAACAAAAAGATGATAAAATTTAAACCGAGAAAGTGGTAAAGCTTCAATTGGTCAAAAAAGGAAAAAAAGAAAAAAGTTAAAATTATCCAAATGAGTGTCAAGTTTTAACTATTTAAATTAATCTAAAAAAGCTTCATTTGGTCAAAAAAGGTGTTGAAGTTTAAACTGAATGAAATATATAAAATCAAATTTAATATTTCAGTGATTGTTTAAGACTAGATCTGCATTTGAATATCTTATTTTTGTAACATAACTTCTAAGTTTTTTTGTATAAGGAATTTAGTAAACTTTCTTAAAAATATTTATCAAATAAATAAAAACAAATTTGACAATTGTTTTATAGCCTTTTTAATTTTTTTTTTTATTTTCAAATTTTTTAATTTCATCATTTTAAAACTGTGTTCTTTTGTTTCATTTTGTTTTTGGTCCATATTTATGATAATTTTCATCCTAATAATTTGAGTTATAACAATCATTAACAATCAGTAACATGTAAATGCTTTATGTAAAGTAAGATTAAAAGCATCTAAATAACTCTGACTTTCTTGACCAAATTACCATTAAAAATTTAAATTGATCAGCCCACCTCTGTGTTTCTGTCCGGCGGGTCAAAACATGTCCATACGGTCAAAAAAATGTCTACAGGGTCAAATTATACAATAGTGTATCGTAATCTACAAGTTATCTGGTGACTTATTTAATTGCATCATTAACAAACAATTTCTTTTTGCTCTCATCTTTTTATTTTATCAACAACAATATTGTAAAACAGCTTCAAGAAATATTCACCCAGATAGCAATCAGGAGAAAATTGAAGAAAATTGGACTTATGTCAGACCAATTAACTGCATCAAGTACCCGAGGGTGTCAATTTAACAATATCAATTAAACCAATCACACATTCCAACTTCAAAATTATATCTAATAAAAGGTTGCTGAAATAAACAGACAAGTGCTGTGATTGGTCAGAATTACTGACAGTAGTTTAACCTCTCATCCAATCTAAACATCTCTTACTTTCAAAGAATGCAAAAAAAAAAAAAAAATTTGCATCACAATTTCAAACATACTTTACACATCATAAAACTTTACTAGGAAAAAAAAACACTTCTTTTTATTAAGCTACCATTTTGGTATTTGTTTTTGGTTGAACTTCCTGGATGGCAACAAAGTAGCTTTAAGTGCAGGACAAGAAATCAACATGAAATTTACCGGCACAAAAAATATTATCAGTAGAATAAAGGACCCTCAACGATGCCTCAAGAGTATTTCTGAGGCTTTTTATCTTTACTTTGACCATAAAATACTTATAAATTATCATCCATATCTTTTTAATAAATTCTAAAAATCAGAATACAAACTTTTAAAGTGGTTTCATGAAAACATCTTCCGCGTTTCATTTTTTACTACATCAATGATTTATAAATTTACAGGTTAAAACAAAAATGTCATAGAATATTTCCTCTCTGTACTGAAATAAGGCAAAATAAAAGATAACGTCTAACCTGTGCACACACACGCAAAAAAACCACCCACAATATAAAATATATAATTTCTAATTTTTTTTACAATTTTTATTCAAGGACAGCTTCATAATGAAACCCCCCCGAAAAAGAGGTAATACAACTATAAGAAAAGGAGATAATACAGCTTTTAGAATATGAGATAACACATCTATTAAACAATTAACTGTGTCCTATATAATGACCTTCTCCACTAAGATCATGTGACACATTACAAGTCTTGCTGAAGTCATGTGACATAAAAAAATCTTGCTTCAGCAACAGTGCTCGTAACCCTACACTGTGATTATCATATTTCGGTTTCTATTTATAGAAACTTTCATGACAAAACACGACTGTATACATGCATTATAAAACCAGACATCCTTCAGTATTCGTAACAAGATTTTCAGATGATATTATAACACTATATAAACATAATACATCAACTATTTCATCACCATAAACATGACATTATACATTGTATAAGATCTTATTGTATATAATGATGGATAACTTCTTATAGACTTGTCAACATCCTTGATTCAAACGAACAAAAAAAACCCCAAAACAGATGCATTGAATCTATATTAGAAATCAACAATTAAATCACTCACTCCAACAGGCTATTTCTTCTATGTTCATAATACTATCCTCTTTATATCCCTAAAGTTAGCTTTCATTTAATTATGTAATTCTTTAAAACACTAATCCCAATCTTGTAGTTTTAAATGTACCAAATATGGCCGCCTCTCGTCTGTATCAGCGACCGTGACGTTGATACACCAGCAGCCCACCAAATACATTACCATCTTCATCTTCACCTTTATTTACCTGAATCTCTGTTAAACTACATTATCTCATTAAGAAGTTTACCTGTATTTACAGGTGTATAGCGGAGAGCGTGAAGTTACGCCTGAATGCTGGCTGTATCAGTAGTTATCCTCGTCAAGCTTTTCAAACCATGAGATTATGGGAGGCTGGCCTGTCATATCTGACCTTTTATTTAAACATTTAAACAGTCACCTTTTATGACTTTGTAGTTATTAACCTTTAATCTTTTTTTTTTCTTCTTTGAATTCATAATTAAACCAAACTAAACATTTCGAAATTGTCGACCAGTTTATGAAATATTTTACAATATTGAAATTTCTATACATTTAAGTAAAACATTTCCTACAATCTTTAAAATCTAAATATCACAGGACAGTTGTAAAAATAAAAATACCAAAATTTCATCACATATTTTAACATGTATTTTCGGTAACATTACATAATAAATTTTTCTCCCCATCAGTTAACAAGTTTCATATTTAATACTTCCTGAAAACTTATGTCAATCAAATCCATCCATCTTTTTCCCCATACTTGGTTTTCTAGGTGTGTATTTCTAAACACCCTTGTATTATGGATGATGTACAAAGTTACAGCCAAAATTCTTTCTTGTCTAACATGTACCAGTAACTCAGCAGCCGTACCCCTTCTATCAGTATAATAACCTTAATTACCAGACTTGAGTACTCTTCAAAATGAAGGTTTGTTTGTTTGTTAGAGGGAATTTAAATATTTATCAGTTAGAAATGCCGTGACATCCTGTCAACGATGGATGGGATGCTGGGATTGTAATGTGACGATGGTACACAAAGCAGGCAGATTTGTTTATCTCCAGGTGTATACAAGAAGATTCATTCCATGTCAACATCAATATAGCTTTATTACAACTTGATGACAAAACATTGTGGATAATATCCTTACATACACTAGATAGTACATTTCTGTGTTGAACGAACATTCACAGCATCATGGTGACAAGATCAGGCTTGCACAGCGGTCATCAACGTGTCATAATTCAAACTCTTGTCAAAGATGCTGCTGTTGCTAAGAAGATATGAACATCACTGTTGTTGTCCTTGGTAATTTAATCATTCATAACAAAAAATGCATCTTTCATTTTATTCTTTTAGAAAAACAATCAGATATACGAATTGCCAAAAAAGAAAAAAATTAGTATCTTAATTGTTGATCAATAAATTTACATAATTGTCGTGTATAAAGTGAGTGATCAATTAAAAACAGTTCTAGAAATCAGGTACTTATACATGTATGTGAAAATAACATTTTACGCAAAAATAATTGATTTAAATATCTCGTTTCTCTAATGTCTGAAACTCGATACATCATCAGCATCTAAAATATAGATGATTCTAGAAAAGCAATGCTCTTTTGCCTAAACAAATAAGACAGATATACAAAATGTACAGGACAACGCTGCTGCCAGAACAATAGAGAAACGAAAGCATCGTTTTTAATTTCTCGATGTCGCAGCAGAAAACTAATTAAACATTAAAGCATCTAGATCGTCAGACAATGATCGGACAAGAATTCTAACATCCTGAACGTCATGTTTACCCATCCGCGATCTATACTAGACCCCCAGCTTTTAATTGTCAGCTTCTTTTATCGCAGAATGTGGGTAAATACAGAACAAAGGAATAGTCGATGTTCACCATCAATAAATGATGCTTACGTTGTAGAGGATGCTATGGAACAAACAGCATCAGACAAGAGGCTCCTTAAAATACATAATTGATCTTTTAATGGATTCTACTTTTGTTACTAGTCCCAGTGGTTTAAAACAAATAGAACAAATCAAAGCTATCAAAGAACACAGAAACAAATGTTTTGAATAGAATTAAAACTGTAGCAATCCTGCCTTTAGAGAAAATAGACAGCATCCATTATCTAACGAAGATAAGGAAACAAAATTTTTACATTTTTTAACAAAACAATACAGTCTCTACTTAAGTAAAATGTCCTTGCTCCAAATATTTCAAACTCAATTAAATTTTAAATCTTGCCATGCTAATTATCTTAAATGGACTAATCCAAATTTAATCTGGACAAAACCATTTATCATTTATAGGGATAATTTCATAGTATGTATGGTTGCCTGAATAGCAAATAGTGCAGACCATGGTTAGACAGCAGACGGCCAGTCTTGTTCTGCATTGGTCTTCTGGGAAAATTAAATGGTTAAGATTTAAAATCATTTATAATCATATAATGTTTAAAGAATTTGGAGAAAAAAATATAATTTAAAGCAAAAATGGTTAACTGTTGTGTTACCCTCTTTTTAACAAAAACATCATTCTGTGAGACAGAGTTTGGTCTGTACTATACATGTTTAATGCACCTGCCTGTAGATCTAAAGGGGCTAACTTACTTTTTTATTTTCTTTATTGTTCATAAAAAATGCAATCAGACACAATAGTTTAAGTTTAAACATGCTGCACTACTAATCCCCTACAGTCGTTTTTATACTAATAATCTTAGTTTAAATGGTCAGCTAGTAAAATGAAGTAGTGGTAGCATTTTTGTAACATTTAACACCTTTAAGAGGATGAAATCTTCTATAATTACATGGGTACATTAAAGTAGCAAGGCTCTCTTGTATATCGTAAAGATTATTTCAGAAAATTGTGTGTATACATAGCAGATTTACTATAACTACAATGAACCCCCTCGCACTGAAGTGAAAATGACATCAATAAAGGCTACGCAATTTTTGTTATTATAACGGAATACCCAATCAAAACAAATTATCAATCGGCCATGCTGCTACATAAAAGAACGGCACAAAACTATCATCCACGGCTTTCATTGAAAATGGGTTTACCATTCACTGTATAAATAGCTTCGACCATCTTAAATATAAACAAAATAATCAGTCGAGAAACACTCTTGTATAATACAACATTTAAGATGCAATAAAAACAAGGAAGGCTTTCCATAAACCCTGAAGGAGAGTATTTTTAAAGTCCTTAACGATAAGTGTTTACTATTTACTTTGTTCAAAATTTCTAAAACTATTTAAATTCTGAGTAAGCCTTGAAAAATTTCAAAAATTGCAAAATCATCTTCTGAAACGGATCTTTCATATATTTACATAAATCTGAATTTTTCAATTCATTTGTCTTGAATCTTTTTGTTTTCTTTCTTAATTAGGTTTATTAAAACACGCAAATACAGTACAGGTCTCTTCATCCCTAACATCTAAAAATAATGCTTTAACTTTAAAATTCATATTTATCCCTTTGCCAGTTGGAGGGCAAATGATTCCGCCTATGTGACCCGAAGATCAGCTAACTTATCCTTGCCATCTATTCAGTCAGTACCAAGTACAAGCCTTTGGATCATGGTTTGCATTGCTTGATGCTCAGTCAGTACTTATTTTAAAATAATAAAGTCTATTTAAGATATTAAAGTGTGCTAAGAGTGTAACAAAAACCCAGAAAGGAACAATAACAATATATTGATCTTACTGTTAACACTGGTCTGACTGTATCTTGATGGACAGAAATCATCTATTCTATAATTGCTTACTTTGTATGCTTCTAAATTATCATAAAAACACCTAGATCTATGAGTTCATTAATTTATCTTTTTGACATCAAAATGGATATGAAAATCATTATTCAAGTATTGTGGTTGCCATGTTGGAAAGACAATTTTCCAAGTTCTATTGCAATATGAATAATCTTTAATTCTCGAATGCTGCAATTTTCATTTACAACCTACTTCAAGATCATTTTCACCTTGATAACTTTAACAAGCCACAAGCCTCCCCTCCTCCCATCTAACACACCACTTCCCTTCTTCCCTCTACACAAAACTTCTCACCTCTTCTACTTTAATTTTTTCTGTATCATTTTTAACTTCTACCTGTCATCTCAAAAAAGAAAAGATTTTAGTCGGACCGCTTTTCTCGTCTGTACCATAAAATACGATGTCCAGTGACAAGTTGATATCAATATCGACTAATTTCTTAAAACCAGTAAAAACTATAACAATGACTATAATCATTAGTACAAGAATGTTCCCGCGGACAGCTTTATTACATTTTCCGTTAGTGTAATCATACTATAATATAATATATTACAATCTTTATTATCATTGTCCCATCAAGGTGAGTCACCGACGGTTGCTCTGCCTTTTGGTTGCTCCGCCTTTTGTTACCTCTCATACTATCATCGTTCTGTATCGCACTTCAATATAACAAAAGATTTATCTTCACCTTTCATTCTGAATCTTTTCAAAAATCTTCCCTATTTAAGCATCATTACTAAAATTTCTTTAAATGACCAAAACATCATTAGAAAGGTATGCAAACTTTTCAATGCAAAAAAAAAATTAACGGAAAAAATATAGCAATATTTCTTTCTACTTCTTTTCATTGAATGCTACAAAAAAATTTGACTAACACAGATAAACCTTCCTGATATTATCTATAGAATTCTGCCGTAATGGACGTGTAATAATGTTAATTATCTGTAATTTTCTATCACATTATTTGCTATTTTTCATAACCTTTGGTTCAGATAATCTTAAATGATGGACCCCTAGCATTTATCAAATATTTATAAAGTATCGGTAAAGTTCTTTGGCCTCCTTTCCATTGCTACTACTTGTAAAATCATATTATTTGACTTTCTACTTTTAAATGTGCAGTCAAATTAATATGACTTGTCAAAATTCTTGTAGATAGGTATCAATTTAGCTATCACACCTTGCAGATCTAGGAAAATGTCATAATTCATGGAATATCTCAATATATGTATCTTGGAAAAGCTGAACCCAGCTTTGTTATAAACATGTATGGTGATTCTAATCAATGGTCTGTCTTGCACTATAGCTAATTGTAACAAGCAACACTGGCACCAAAGGGTTTAACTTTGAATTTCAAACCTGTGGAAGTTGGCCAATGCTATACTTTGCCCTTCAGTTAAAGAAATTACTTGAATTTTGCAATCTAACCAGTATATTGTTGCACTATTAATTATTACACAATTAAGGTTTATGAGGAACTAAATGTTGCAAAATGATAATTACTAAGTCTTGTTTTCATTACATAATTTTGACGTACTCTCATATACAAGTTGTTTTTTCTACAATACAAAAACACACACACACAGTGTCATGTATTTTACACTGACATGTACCATATTTACCAGTCTCAACATTTATGGAATAACAATGTATATACATGTATGGTATTGTTTATACATGTACTTCACTTGTCCAATTATTGTTAATTAAACAACTGACCTTGTGGTTGATCAGTTTTACTCTATTTTACTCATTCAAGTTGACAAGTGCAACCATTATGCATCCATCATGTGTTTTGAGGTTGACAGATTCGCTATTTGCCATAAGTGCACCAAACACTTTGTATAATGACAGTATTAATTAGCAATTAAGAATCATTATTACAAGATGTAAGGAATGCAGCAGGAGACAGCGAGCTGGACATAACAACGCAACACATACACACACATGACACATGCATCATTAGTAATACAAATCATGATGTAATTAACGAGGGTTAATGAGGTCAGAGTCTCCTCTAGTATCCTTAAATGGTATAAAAATATATATACTTCATGCAGCTTACACTTAACAATAAACATGTTCCTTCTAAAGGAACTTGTCCGAAGTCATTAAATCTGTCTTTTTTTTCAATTTTTATGTACATTTGAAACAAGTGTATTACAGTAATAGAGCCCAACTGTCATCTCCTTGAGTTACATTGGCAGACAATAACATGTTAAAACAATAGTTAGAATAACCTACATTCCTTTCTATTGTTTCAACAATTAACTACTTAATCGCCAAATAATTTCTCTATTCATTTATCTAATGATCAATGTATTGACAACTTTGTGTATTACCGATCACTTAATACAATAAAACAAAAGAACACAGAAACCCCGGGCAACCAAAAACATCTCAATGTTAGAAAGTGCTGATGACAATCTCATTTCAAATGGTCCGTAAATTAGACAATACCATTTTTTAAGACTGGCTCACCATCTTATCTTAAAAAGTTTTGTCCCTTCCAGACTAGAGGCTGCTACCAGTCCATGGATAAAAATCTTTTTAAATTCTTTATCTCATTGTGGTATTGTTATGAATAATATTTAATTGTAATGGAGACAAGTTCTTGTTTCCCTTTCAAACAATGGTCCACATTTGGTTATCTAATACCATCTCTTTTGCCATCATGCCAACAAGGAGTTAAAAGATCGAAGAATACGAGCAATCATGCATTGAGAAAACAATGAGCAAAGGATACCAAATTGCTTCAACTATACATTAACATAAGAATCAACTTGCATTAGGTGTTAAACATTAACAATAGACGCCCATTCTGCTATTGTTTCGTTAAATACCTACATCGATTCATGTTCAAGCTACCCATGACCTTCTATTATCTATCGCCAAATGTTTTAAAGAAGAGGGGGAAAGTTAGAGATCACTTCAACAGTTCTTTATAGATTCAATGAAGCTCCCCACACACCGAACAATAGTGCGACAATGTGATAAACTGTATCTTATTACTTACTTTTTTTTCTCTTCTTCCGATTGAATTGCTACGTATTTTCATGATCTCTCACATGAGCTTGCAAAAATTGTATTTGCAGAATGTCAATTTGATCTTTCTCATTTTTGGCAATAAGTAATGCTATTTGTTTATGTAGATAAAATCTTATCGCTTTTATTTTATAAAAAAATTGTTTTAACAACTCCAATAGCAGAAAGCATTTATCTTTTACAAATGTTCATTTTTTACAAATCTTCATCATTATTTAATTTATGTTATATCCTTTCATAAATTTTTTTAATTACTTAATAGTACATTGATATAGGTATAACTACAAATCAAACCTAACATTATAAACTAGATGAAGGTAAATTATAGTATTGTCTTTATTAGCAGATTTTCTATAAATATTTACATGTATGTGTTGAAATTAGGCCTACAGCACAAGTTTGACTGCATTGAAATACCATTTATTTTATCCTAAATAATCATCATCATCATCTTTATTTTCATCATAACTGTAATTTTTTTTTTTTGAAACATAACTCATGACAATTCATCATCATCATCATCATCATGACACCCAATATGATTTTGATTTATAAAATAAATTAACTCAAGATGGGACAAGCAAATCTTTAATACATTAATATGCCAAAAACTGCTTGACCAAATAACTTATTCACCAAACTGCTTAACGAAGTGATGAAAATTGTAATAAGCCGTTGATGTGTGTATATGTATACTGAATTCAATAAATCTTAATCCGTAAAAGTTTAATCTTTAATAATAATAGTCGGGATGGATTGTTTTCATACTCCAGCGAACAAAAGTGGCATTAACGTCTTCATACATTTGGCAGTGAAAATAAGATGTCCGGTAATATAATAGGATCAAAATTTTACATCAGCTTTTGACAAATGTATTGGTCAAATAATAAAAAGATGGACATGTCACGGCAGGTTGTATTGACCATTATAATAACTGACCATAACAACAAACACAAACTGTAGCATAAACAAACACTACATACCTATGAATGGAGGAAAAAACAGATGTACTTTTTATGATCTTTATAGAAAAATTGCCCACTAAAAAAAATTGTTGACTTATTTCCAAATGGTTGCAAGATGCCCTTTTTTAAACTTGGCATTAAACTTCTGTGAGCCAAATAATGATAATTATACATAATGATGTATATAATCAAATAATTTAACAAAATTTAATGTAGAGCAGAGGGACTATTTTTTTCTTTTTTTCTTTTTTTTTAAGACCCCAACTGGGTAACCTCGTTTATTCACCCCGTAATAGGTATGAGAGGGTCTATTTTCTTATTCATCATTAACATCAAAATGTCATGGCAGTATACTTATATCAATGGTCAGATTCCGTAATATATCTTCAACCCCAACATCAAATTTGTTTAATTTTTTTATTTAGTACATGTATCCATTTAAAATAATCTAAGTTATGAAATATAAATATTCACCAATTAAACAATACTATTAATTTAACATTAACTAAGTTTGATTAGTGTTGAAAATGTTCAGCTTGTATTGTTTAAATGAGCCGCGTCACGACAAAACCAACATAAAGGGTTTACGACCAGCATGGATCCAGATCAGCCTGCGCATCCGCGAAGTCTGATCAGGATCCATGCTGTTCGCTATCATTTTCTTTACATGTAATAGGGTTGGTAAGCGAACAGCATGGATCCTGATCAGACTGCGCGAATGCGCAGGCTGGTCTGGATCGATGCTGGGCGCAAACCCATTATGTTGGTTTTGTCATGACGCGGCTCAAATATCTTTGTTAGAAGGGACTGAGTTATGGCTCGGGTGATGGGGTCGACATTTAATTGTTTTTTTAATCAATATCCCTAATTTTGCAGTAATGACATTTTAAACATACCAAGTAATTCGCAAGCAATATTATACTTTAATCTGTTACTTTTCATTTACTCTTAATTATGAATGTTTAAATATACAAAACAGATTCTGTATCAAATTATAACTTTTGAAATTTAATTATGACTTCAAGCTTTTAGAAATTTTCAATAAAGTCTTCATCGATATGAAAGTAAACATAGGAAAATATTCAACAGAAACCAGCGTGAGTTTAATATGGTTAAGCATTTTTATAAGTATCACTTAAAAGGGGAAAGAAAAATCTTTCAAATTAAAGGAATCTTTTTATTAAATATTTCTGGCCCGCTCAAACATGTCAACGTTTTCGGATAATTGCTCAGTATCTTCCAATTTTCCGTTATTGTAATTTGAATGACTGGGTAGCCATATTAAATTGAATGGACTTAAGATTTTAATTGCAATACTATCTTTCACATCTTCGATGGGGGACCTTGCTCAAGTGATAAAATAACAAGAAATTAAATAGCTACAATAAGAAATACAAATTAGAATAGGACAATATGATGTGTTGATAATTTGTAACCCTGGGGCATTGAAAATTGATGATCATAGTACAGATGGTATAAATAAGTTATTGTTGGTTACACATCACGGCAAAAATTGTAATAACTTTAGACATCTTTAACTTCTTGTTAATAGCATTATTACATCAAATAATGGGAAAACTTCCTATTTTTATTATCACGTACAATTCTGAAGCAATTTTACAACCTGTCATACTGATAACAAAAATCTAAGAACACTCAGGACAATAAAAATTTAATTTCCATTTTTTAAATTATTTTCAGTTTCAGGCATCACAATAAAAATAAATTGTGATTAATTCTGAAAGTTTCTGTCATTGTTAAACAATTGAGCAAACAGAGGAAGGTTTCTATAATACTTGATATAATATTTAATTATATGTCATGATGTGGGCAGTTTCAGTTTTTGAGTGTCGAAAGAAAAAAAAATAATTACAATGTTGATTAAAGCTGCATGCCTCCAGATGAGCCAAAATATTTCAAGAAAATCAAACTTCACAAAAATTGTACTAAGATTCTAGATTTAAGTAATAATTTACATTTTATTTGCGATTAATGACTGATTGTGCAGTATTTATCACCAAACATGTACTTCTGCTGCGTTACTAACACAGGAAAGACTATTTTAGCATATATATTTTGATATCTTTTTGGCTATTGAAGTGGAATGTTAATTTTATTCCATTTGCAAAATGTTAATAACTTTCTTTGTTCAGTACATAATATTTGACTTTTTAAATACATTTTCAAAATTTTCATAAAAATATCATGAATCTGGAGGCATGCTGCTTTAATATAAAAGTTCTAAGGTGCATAATCTGATTTATCTGTAATTACACTAAAACCTTTTTTCACTGCAAAATTTTTGTCAAAATTGAGGATGCAATTATTGGCAACAGGAAAAATAAGAAGTAATCATCCAGCACACATAATACATTAAGCTCCAAGGTCTGGAATTATTTTTTCAATGTTTATATATTTAGATAAAATATTAAATAAACAAAGAAAATCTTCAATCATTTTAAAAAAAGTGTTAAAAGTGTTGATAAAGGCATCAAATTCTAAATCTTTAATTTGACAACCTGACCACAATTTCCTGGAGAAATAAATTATCTTCTGAATAAATTTCCCAATTGTTATTAGAACTTCCAGCAATATTTCAATCAAACATGCCTTGTAACGAAACAAAAACAGGCCCTTTGATGAGGCAAACATTTTATAAATAAAGAAATATTTATACATTTAAGTTTCAACTGTTTTTTGATGGCATTGCTTAAAATTTTAACCACATTTTCAAAAAATGTCCATTAACTTCTATACATTGTACCAATAAAGCATAAAATGCACATGGAATGCATGTACATATAAAAAGAATGATAATGCGATTTTTTTTACATCAGGTCATAACAGGATGTTAAAACAGTACATTAACAACACTTCAACCAACAGCAACGATTTATTTTATGGTACAAATATTGGTATGATGATATCAAAAACTTGTAGAAAAAATCTGACAATGAAAAAAATAAGTTACAATTTTCATACCATTAAGGCAGACATATAAATGCACTCAGTATTACTGTTGAATGGAAAAAAATCTACTAGTACGTGCAAGAAAATTTAAAATATGGCGACAATTTCAGACACAACTGCAACAATACTGTTATACGGTTATTTTAGATGACTGTGTTACGCTTAAACTGTTCTTGACTGATATGTATAAAATTTTGGTTGAATTTTTCAAATTTCAAACACATCACACGTTCACATTTAAAATAACGATTCAAACAGAACAGCCTCTGAAACTAATCAATCAAGCATGAGATGCTAATATACAAAATAAATTCACGATATATGCAAATCCCGCGGTTTTTCAACATCCTTGCCTCCGACGGTCTTTTTTTTCCTCAAGTTATACATTTTTACAATAAAACCGAAACGGAATTTTCACATCAATTCATCGAAGCATTTCTTGCTAAGCTTCTTTTTACTTAAGATTACATACAGATGACACATACAGAAATATAACGGTAGGTTTTAAAACTTCAAAATGTTCGCAACATCTCAATTTATTCATCCTTCAGTCACATGTACATCTACTTATTCAAAATTCAACATCTTTTTATGAATGGTATAAGCCTCTATTGAGCTAGTTTAGCAGGATTTACGCGACCATTAAAACATAATGATGCAGAACCTATGTTATGAGATTCAAATTCTTTTTTTTAAATATTTAATGTCATTTTAATAGAAATTTTATGTAGATAAAAGTGAAACTGGTTCTTTTCAATAAGTGTTTTTACTATGGCCACACTTAAGTACATGACCTCTAACCCCTATTCCCCAAGTCTTTACGAAGTTGGATAAAAATGTTGTATTAACAGAATTGTCACCTCTTACCGGAATAAAATACTTAAAATAGTCACATGTGGGCAGTTTATAATACTATTCTTTTATCAAATGACTTTAAAAATGTTTTTAATTGTTTATTCATAAAAACAGCAGAGAAAAAATTGATGTAAATATGTTAAACCATTCTTAAATCCGGAATCAAATCAAAGTGGATAGCAATTATTCAGGCATGTCTCAATTTTCTCAAAATGCATGATAAAAACATCTATTCATATTCAATTACAATTTGGTTTATTAAAAACATGTATTTGAATAGATTGCAAAATGATAATAATGTCCATCAATGTGATTGTGTCTTTAAATTGAACAACAATTAAAACCACGCAAGAATCTCTGATGTAAGCGATCAAGTTAATACATTATGATGTTTTATATCATTCTAGATAAACCTTAGACAAGCATGCTACACAAAGAGTATTCAACCTCTCAACTGACGATCATAGTTTTTTTAAGACAGAGATGTTTGAACTAGATGTCTAGATCGCAGATTGGCAGGATTACGATGTATCAAAGTATCGACTTCCAACCATCCAAATCTTCGTTATAGACAATACACTGCAATCATTGCCGTGTGTGTTTTTTTTCCGCGTATTGTTTTAAAAGTATGAGGGTGTTCCAAATAAGATGTAGTGTATTAGGGTAGCAAACAATGCTACGATCTAGTGAGCCGTTTAAAGTATCAAAATATCTATCTTGATTGACTACAGGACGGCCATTGTGTGTGCGCAACTACATCCCTGTAATGATAATCTGATTTTGGCAACTGATGAACGAATAGCTGTGAGAATTAAAGCTCCGTTATTGAACAACAGTTGCGGGATGAGGTCTGTCTATATAAATATCTTCCTCGGATAACTGAATGACAATCGGGACAGAAACTCGAGCCAAGATCGTTGAAATATGAAAGGAGTGCTTCTGTCAGGTGATGGATAAAAGATAACATAGATTCTGCTATATATTATGATCGTTTCAAAATATCTTCAATACACAAGTACTTCATCATGACAATTATATCTGTAATTAACTGCATATTTCAATACAAAATACTTAATAAATTGCCAATCCAGTGATCATATTTCAATATCTAGCAAATCTTTTGAAAGTCTTGACACTTTTTTTTCAATAAAAACTTTAAACTATCCATAATGCTTAAATATAAATAACAAAAATTGCTTTTTGTTTCCATTTCTTAACTTTTAAGTATACTTTTTTATATTACTCTAAAAATGACTCAAAATCTCCTTAATCTCACAAATGGACATGATTACAGCTTCAATTTAAGGCATTGTTCTTTTAATTGTTCAAGAAATATCATGATGAAAACTCCTCATTCAGCAGTATAGAATCTAGTCAGACTGCATACTCATGGAAACTGGTCTGGTTCCACACAAGTGACAATAACTTTTTAGTTCCAGAAGGTGTTAAAGGTTAACTCTTGGACACAGTCTATGGCTAACAATTAATCCTAGAAGGGCCTCCCACTTTTCAAGTTTTCCCGTATAACTTAAATCTTTAATCATACTCCTGTATCAATACATTCAAGGGCCTACTATCAACTCTCTTAAATACAAAAAAAGAAAATCATGCAATTTATATTTTCCTACGTATTAAGTTGACACTGGATATGACATGTTTCTATTTACATTTTGATACTAGATTTCTACAATTATATTGATCCTGCCGGCTCAGATTTCTCTTCTTCCTCCATCTTAAACTTCTAAACTTTATTATATTTTTTCTCTCAAATACTTGTATCTTTTTTCTTTTTTTTTCGGGGGGGGGGGGGGGGGGGGGGGGGGGGGGGCATGTTCTCTTAAAAAAATTATTATCTTAGTTCTGCATTTAGAAAACTAATATGGGAAAATGACATCATCGGACAGTATCTTGTAACAATCAGCCATTTATCTAAATTTATTATGCCCATCACTCAGAGTATCTTAAAATAAGTGTAACACATTTTAAATTCAACATAATCATCATCATCTTCAAAATCATCATCAACTCCATTTTCATCAAAACTAATCATCATCATCATCATTATCATCACCTTGTTCATTATTGTCAATCTTTTATCATCATCATCATTACTGAACATCACCAACAATCAGTGATCATTATTATCATTACTTATCATCATCACTATCATCATCAAACCATTATCATCAACCATATATCAATATCATCATCATCATAAATCATCAATCATTATCAAAACAATCATCAACATATCATCAATCATTTTATGAATCATTTCTATCATAACCAATTCAATAAATATTTATAATTTCAACTGCATAATATTTAAATAGTCTGTGAGCCATGTTTTTTTCTGAATCTTCAAAACGAAAAAAAAGTCTTATGTAAACAAGCAATATCTAAATTTCTCAATTCAAAATAATATACGGGCACTCAATGATGCATGGTCTATATCTAGTTTTTCAAGAGCTTGAAACTTCATCTTATCTCAGCAAGCACAGCTATGTAAACGTTAAGATTTAATGGATGTCCAATTGTAAAGTGTTCAGTTTGAATCACTATGTTTGCAAAGTTATACATTTTACCAATATTTGTTTTCCACGAATGCTGTTTAAGAATGTGTACTTAAACTGATGGACTGATTCAATATTAGATAGATAAATTTGGCAACCATTACTCAAAAGGGGAAAACCTTAAGAATAATGTATGATAGTTATATCATAGATCTTAACTGACTAAATCCAGACTTCCAATTAAAATCAGTGAAAACTAACCTTGAATTTTATCATTGATATCTTATTGATTCTTTGAATAACTGTTTAAAACACTCAAAAACTGAATTTTATACATTGTATAACTGTTAAAACTTAGACACAAAACCACCAAGATTTCAACAGAAAAAGTATCAATTGCCTGTTCAAATTATGCATGTTTCATGAAATTTAGCATCACACTCAACAATAAATCAGTTTCACATATTGTTGCCTACTTGAAGTAGTAGCAGTTACCAAAAAGCCTTACTTTAATAGTTTAATAGCGCTGTTTCAATATATTTATATAAAACAGAAGACACATCGACAGGAGAAGGTATCCAGTCATAGAAAATTGCCATCAACCTAATAAGCCTGAAAGTATTTTAATTGTAAAGGTCACGCCTACGCTAATTAAAATCTAGAAAAGTTTACAATGTAGCACTTTTGTAGAAGTCTTTTATAAATCATATGAAATGGAGAAAAAAAAATCTGTGAAGAATGCCCAAAATGGCAATATTGAAAGTGTTGCAGGCTTACAGTGATTTTCCTAATTATATATCAGACTCCGAAAAAAGGCCTCTCCCCAATAGAAATTTTCTTTAAAATGATGCAGGTTTCCCCAAAATCTGAACTTTACCAGCTTTTTAACTTCCCAAAATCAGCAATTTTAGCAATAATTTTTCCTAAAATCAAGAGGCTAAGGCCTCTTCCCAATTAAGTGAGAAAAATCACAGGGTGTAATTGAGCTAGTTCAGGGACTGTAATGGCAAGTGCAAAGCTACCATCCACACCCCATATCACGGGTGCTAATTAAACATGCTGTCCTTAATAATACACTGTTATACTTGCTAGTCCTTGCCCTATGTGCCCCCGGCATTAAAAGGACTAGGTAGGTACTGTGCAATGCTTACTGACTTCCTTTATCATAGTAACTTTTTTTTTTACTTAATTATAATTTTCAAATAACATTAATATAAAAACATCTACCTTTAAAAAAAATGAAAGAATATTACAAAATACCAAAATGTCACAGTGATGTTGCATTATTTTAAAAGGGGATATAATACTTCACATTTTCAATATATTCATCAAATTTACTTTCATACCGAACAAGATATTCATGTTTAAGTTTACACAGCAATTCAAATAATCATGCACTGCTTAAAATTGTGATGACCGTCAAAGTAATTATGATGTGGTTTGGGATAGCGTTTTACATACTCTTTTTTCAAACATCTCAAGGATACTCTACTTTACTATAATCACAAGTCATTTCTGCCCAATTTTCTACTTCAACAAAAGATGGTGAAATTATGATTTAACGACGAAATCTTGGTGACAAGGTTTAGGTAATCAGTGGTTGCTAAAAACAGATATAGACACCTGGGTAATTGACAACCATGATATAGGGATTATCGCATTTAGACTGAATAATGATGCAAAAAATATAACATGAAACATTTTCATTCTCTTAGAAGTTAAGATATTAGAAATATAATATTTTAATGTGCAGTATAATTTGTATTATAAATCAGCATGATTCAATGTCAGTAAAATATTTATCATTTTGTGTCCCAACACATCAATTTTTGCCCCGGTATAGAGAGGAATCCTGATCAATTATCATGAACCAAAGTTATGTTTATAGCGAGCTCGACGAGCTGGCCCGAAGGGCCTGCTCGCAAAGCGAGCTTTACGGTAACGCGAGTACCTGCTAAGTGATGGTTTTGAAAACTTTCGTCCAAAGTACCGAATTGGACACATCGCAACCTTTCGAATTTAAAGATAACGATAAAAACTGAGGAATTCTGACTGAAAACGGATGTGCATGTAGACTGGTCACCCGCGCACGTCTATTGGAACCATAATTGGACAGGGAACCAGAATAACGGAAGCTGTGTATTAAAAATGAAAATCGAAGGCGCCATTTTGTTTGAAATCTGATAAATAAAAACAATTTTTTTGTCGAATTTTGTTGTGAAAACTATCTAGAATGAAAGAAAATGGTCTAACTAAGAAAATGAATCCGAACACCAATATCTTTTATTCAGTCGTTAACGCTATACAGACGTTTAAAGTATTGTTTACGTGACGTCACAATGTAGCGCCAAACAACGCGTGCAAAACAAACAAATCAAGTACGCTATTTTAATGTCGCAAACGTTTTAAGTTTTACATTTATTTCACTTTAAATAATCTTTATTTCGCTTGAAAAATTATAGAGTGAAATAAAATAAACATAGTTTTATAAACGTTTTCAAAACTCGTTATTCATTTCACGACAGGGGCGGGGCCATATCTAACACAGTACGTGTGACGTCACACGCACTCGTCACTGCATTTGAAATAAAAATGAGCGATTATTTCATACTATTTCACGTAAAAACATCGAGCTCGCTTTGAGGCTTTGCCTTTTTCATATTAAATTTATTTCAAACTGTATTTCCTACAATGTAATTAAACAGTAGTAAACTCAAGTTAAAAATTGTGCTTCGTGAGTGTCAATGCTTTATGGTATATATTTTTTTCAACGATACAGTATTTTCTGTAAGCACGAAATGTATGAGAAGGCACGAATGTATGAGAAAAGGGGATATTTATAACTTTAGTAAGAGTAAAGCACTCTAAAACGAAATTATATGGACAAAATTGTCTAAAAGGTTAAAGCAAAAGTCAATTGTGAAAAATGAAATATCAACTGAAAATATTTCCTTCGATTCTACCTCTGCAAACAACTAAGCAATATCTGTGATGCAAACTCAAACAAGTGGTCATTTTCCAGGAAGTTGCAGCATACTCATTCCCGCCATGTGTCAGACGCTTGAATGCCACTAACAATATATAAGGCAAGCTTTTGGGCGATGCAGAGTGATGCTGGACGGAACAGGGTTGTCGTTCTTTGTAAGGACTGTCTCAAAAGTAGGCGCCTCTTAATTTTCCATACGGAAATACAGGGAAGCAGCTTAACAGTTGTGCCCTGATTGATATAACTAAAGGATGATGAGAAAAATAAGTCATTAAGGAAGGAAAGAAAAAATAACTTTTTACATCTTTGTGTCGTGTGTTGTTTTCTCTTTAAAATAATAGTGCATTTTACTAAGTCTGATTAGGCCGACCGCTTTCAATTAAAGCAAGCATGGCCTGGTTTGATTAACATGTTCATATTGATGTCCTTTAGCGTATACTGATAACTTAGTACGATATAAAATAAACGAAAATGGATCACAAGGTTGCTAAATTGCCTGCTTGTCCAGGCTCGTTTTTGTGCCAACAAAACTTTTATAATTTCATATCTGAAATCGAATCATTAGAATTCTTATACATCATTTAAGCTGCATGTTTGGCAAAGGCCAACACAAACTTTCAATTAAATTCAAAGTCAAGCACTACTGTAAATATTACAGTCAATTTATTTTATGAAATCGATGCAAGATAAAAGATGAAACGCGGTATATTTCTGCGATAACGCCTCGCCATCATCTTCCCGGAGAGACTTCTAGAACCTCTTGAAAAGGCTCGATAAACTCGTGCTAAAATAATGTAAATTATAATACCCTTGTCTGGAGATAAAACTTTTATAAAACTGCAGTGCAAGCATAACACACAATTCTCTTTCTTCACTGAATAATTTAGACACTTTTTTCTCTTAACATAATGGGACCTTGTATCGAATGAAAGACGCGCACATGGGATATGTAACTTGTTTCCCATCGTATGTGACACTTGGTAAACAATAGCATCTTAGCGCTTTGATCCCACCGACAGAGTGTAAATACTGCTCTATAAAGACTCACATTGAGGCTTACTATTGTAAACATCCCATCAGATATGGATTTCAATTTTCATTTTCAAAAAGTTTCTGAAGGGATCGATAGATACCCGCTAAGCACTGTATAGATTAAGGTTCCAGGATCTGCGATCGAATTTTGGACATCATTCAGACGCTTGTTTGGAAAACTTTTAGCAAAATATGGTTATCGTAATCAACAAATCGTTCCATTCAGCAAGAAGGAGGAAGATTCATCTTAATTTGTAAGCTAGCTGTTATAAAGGTCAAGCTGTAACGCAATGCCCGATGTCGCGTCGATAGGCACCATGATGAGGAGAAGCAACAGTCAGTCTAATGCACTTTTTTAAAAGTGCCAGATCAAGTTTGAGTAGACACTGGTACCTTATCAACTAGCTATATTGAGTCAAAACCGTTGTATGCTCACTTCTTAGTCGGACAACCCTAACGGTGTTACTTGACGTGGTGCGTTACAGGACTTGAATAGTCCTTAAATAATTTCTTCCTACAATTCCCTTTCACTAAAGTATACACTAAAGAAGGGAACATCAAAGATTACCAACCCCTTTATCGCTGCTGTATCCCCATTATCAGCAATGAGGCAATTCAGTTGTTTGTCGACTTCAGAACAGGATATCGTAACCATGGTCCTTTATTGACAAAGATCGTGAATTTGATATTTATATAAGTAATATAGCGACGTATCAGTACCACAATTCGGGGAGCTGTTTAATAAAACTAATAAATGTTCGTGCCATATCTTCAGTTACGTCATCGTCTCGTACTAAATCAGTAAAACCCTTCGTCAAGGATGGTGAACATCCTCTTAAGTACCTAATTAATTGTTGTAAATTCTTGTTGTCAAATTCAAAGCGAAAGATTTCGATGAGTTATAAAAAATCATTGTAAAAATAGCAGACAAAACTTAATTTATTGTATAAAAACTTTTATTAAATAACACAAATTTCTATTTTTAAATTTCTTTACTATTGTTCCATATTATATGTTGCAAGAAGCTTTGAGAAGAATTAGCTCACGTGCGTTATGCAGCCTTACTTCCGGTATCATGCAGCAAACATTTTTTTCTTTTGCAAAAATATTTCATCAGGACGCATTGCTTGTGATACTGCGGAAGGGAACTTTTATCAGTGAAAATCAATGCTGTACCGAAATCTAGGGATTAAATGCTGAGATAAATTTATTGAAAGTCTGGATTGAAATTCCGAGGCAGACGACAACCCTGAACACAACATTGATTTTAGGATGCTTGATAATGTTTACATAAACCGGCGAAATGACAATTGACGTGATTTACAGCGATTTAGTACGTCTCATCAACTCATTTGTGGCCCATCCAGGGGTCTTTACTTTCCAACTTCAAACGAACTTACAATGTTATACCTTAAGTATGGGGAACGCGTCGCGCCATTTTCATGTTTCTTACATTGTATTTAAAGAGTCCGGGTAAAGAATGGTGACAAATTAAATATCTCTTGCAGAAAAACAGGGTTTGTTGACAATAACTTCCAAAATGAATGTAATAGTTAAATAATATCTAATAATGTTACTTAGATACACTCTCTAAGATTTATAAAGGCCCTAATGGCTGTTAGCATGCTACGCATATATAAACCATCTACATTTTCTTGAAGAAATGCCATTCAAATATTAATAGCTAAGCTACTAGTATATGGAAACATACACAATAAAAGAACGAAGTTTATGGGGTTTTAATTTAAAACCCGCTTTCATATTCCTACATAATAATGTATAATTGCAAAAGCATACTACATAGTCAAATTGTCGATGCAATATATTTAGATTTTTATCTACACAAAAGTTTGTTTGAAATTTCTATGGTAACCACTATCTTACAGAATCAATAAACTTAGGTTAAAAAGTTATCGAACTTATCGGCCGACACAAACATTTATAACAGTTCCATCTAATTAGAGTTTATTAAAATACCAATATCTTTAACGGTTTTAGAAGAAACTAACTGACGATCGATGGAATGTTTTCAATTGATCTAGATTAAGGCCCAGGTCATGTAATGGCCCGTCCACCATCCAAGATGTTTATATCGAATATCCGATTAGTTTAGTCTTTTGTTCGATTTCAGAGCATTCAGTAAAACTGCTTTCAACATCACCCTGAGACGGTAAATTAGTTTACTTTACTAGGTAAACATTGTGCATAGGAATTTTGTGCGATAATTCAACATCAGAGCGGCAATACAAACAAAGGAAACAAATTTTGTTTAATCCTGTACTTAGCGATTGGTGCGTGAAAAAGACGCTGACTTCTTTAAGGTTGCTATGCATCCAGTGTTAGGGAAACTATAATAATTTTGTATGATTTTGATAACATATGTGCAGTAATATATGTTGAAACTGAAAGTACTGTGTTCTTTTTCATCTCAAAAGGCCATATATACATTTAACATATCCATCCTTGGACATGCATTTAATTTCATTGCATGCATGTCATCAGGTTTTTTTTTGTGTTGTCCTGTTTAATTGTAAACGAAAAGTCTTGAAATGTTTAAACCCGCACGTGTTTTTCTCGTCATCTACGCATAATAATGGTTGCATTACATATATTTAATTCAAAGATGCAGTTATTTATCTAATTGTGGATGCAGATCTAAAACATTCGAGCGTTCTTCGCGCGTGCGAATACATAATGCAACAGCGCATCCGGATGCAGGGAGCGGTCAGATTTATTTTTTCTTTAATCTACTAACAGATAACTAAAGTAACAGTATTACAGTCAATGAGTAGGCCTATAGTTTAAAAGAACATTCATTTATATGTATAGGAGTAAAGAATTTTAACACTTACTTAATTTTATTAGAAATACCTATCTATTATCCCCCATCGCGAGGACGAAGACACATTTGGTCTTCAAGTTTAATAAATATCATGTTATCTAAACTTTAACCGTAGGATTTGATTTTATATTTGATCATACATATCAGTGCAATAAAACATCTCGTCTACAAATCACAACGAAAAAAAACAACAAATATATAGATTGCATGATGCATGTTTTCAGTGAGTACAGTTCAACTGTAAAAACTTTCTAACACCGTAACATCACTACAGCATCAACATTCGGCGCGTTTCTACAGTAACTGAATCCCGAGTTCTAGTATCAGAGTACAATGCTGAGCCAATAAGCCGATTACATCCTGGTCTGGACAAATTAGTTTAAATTGATACGTAAATTATATAATCATTTATAATAACAACGGTTATACATGTATGTTTTTCGTGAACGTACATGTACAAGTATATACTGAGACAAATCCTACTATTGATAAACCCTTTGATCTACATGTACAAGATATACCGTCCTCATTCAATAATAAACCAATCAACAGATAAAATCAATATTCAAAGTTATAAATTATATTTTTACAGAAAAAAAGCCATTGATTTTTAAAATAACTCACCGAAAATGGGTCTCGGTTTAGCCTGTTTCCTCCGCGACATGTTTAAATGATGCGGTGCCGAGTGTCAACACAACTCTACTGAACGCTATCGGTAATTTCCTACAGCACCAGGTATACATATTGGAGGTTTTACCTGATGAATTAGGAGGGCCACAGAGGGGTTTAAAGATAAGTAGCAACTTGTTTAACAAAGAACTGTAAAATCCAATTATAAACATTATTGGACAAATTGTTAGGGTTTAAAAGCATGACATAATACTGTCTTTGATAATTTTAGAATGATATAAAGGTTTTGTCTGTAAAATCTATTTTTCGTGTATTAGCTAGATACATTTAAAGATGGGTTATGTAAAGACGTTCAACATTTATCGTAAGAAAAGCTGTTTCAGATTGAAAACTTAACTCCAGCATTGATCGGAAAATATCCATAAATTTAAATTGAAATATATTTTTTTCGGCGATGATGATGATCGATTAACATCGTCATCATCATCATCATTATCATTATCCACTTTGACAAAATTATTTGACTGATTCAAAACTTAAACTTTAACGTTTAAATTATAGCTGATTATTATTATTTTTTATTATCATTTTTTAATAGTATTATTATTTTATTATCTATTTATGTATTTTTATTTTTTCATATTTTCTATCTTTTATTTATTTAATTATTTTTTTTAAAATTATTTTTGGTGCGGTGGGGTGGGGGTTTGCAATAGAGATATTTGATGTCGTTATTTTTCACCACTGGGATTGTTAAAAAGGTACAATGGTCTTTCTCTAATACATAACTTGTAACGTAATGAATTTGTTCCAAACATTGGATTCATGGTTTTATCCGAGAGAGTCTACATTTTCTTCATCAGACTATTTTAGAGGAGGGATTAACGGACGGGATAATCCAGGATTTGCGATAAGCAATGTTTCAGCTTAGAAATGTTTTCAATATCCCCACGATACACACATCTTTGCAGCGGATAAACTCGAATAATACTGCGGCATTTTATTTGTTCACTTTCTTCCCGCTATACTTAAAGTATATAAATCGGATTATTTTTTTAATATAGATGAAATTATGGTGTGTAATTCGGTCAGGGTTAATCATAATATAAACATAATTAAAGAAGAAAAAGAATAAAAACAAAAACGCGACAAATTAAAAACCAGACCGAATGTTAAAGCATCAACATAAGTTGTTATATTTTTGTTTCCTTTAGTCTTTTTTTAGTATTTGTCAAACAACCCTATTTGCGCCTCATTTGTATTCGTCTTAAAGATTCAGACAACAATTTCGTCAGCTGACTATGTTAACTATTATAACGGTAAAATTCGTGTGATTTTTTTTGCTGAGCAATGTTAACAGAAAAAAAGCGGAGGGAAACCCGTGCATGTTTTGGCTCCCCTATGATTCGCCCCCGTATGTATAGACTATAGCAGATTCTTATCTCAGAAGAAACAAAAGGAATCGTATCAGGCTACAGCGTGACAAAAGGTCCCGTCACCTGTTTAGTACCGTCTTTTATCAGTTTACTTTAAGACCGAGTCATTTTCGATTTCAGTCATTTCAAAAATTTGGAACTTGTTCAAAAGCTCGACCATCCAATCAAGTGTAAAGTAAGAAAAGTAAGAGGCAGATAACGCTCTCGTGGTTTTTTTCTTTTTCTTCTTCAAGTATACTTCTCCTTTATTTGAACTTCGATTTCAGTTTCTTAAAGAAATTTGGTCCACAACTTATACGCTCATCAAATAGGGAAGTTGATGTTTAAAAGTTTAATAAAGCTATCGATACCGTGTATTATTAAGAATGCAGCTACATGCAATATGATATACAAGCGTCGAGATCGAACATGTTCTTAAAAAATCGACTATCTCATAATCAAATAGATATATTTAAGGATGTAGATTTCTGTGGTTTTGATTTTCAAGCAATTAATCTTCAGATGATATCAGTAACGTCACATGGGACAATCGTATTTTAACTCTTATAGCATACGCGTTTGTTTGCGTTCTCAGCTCTGAGCTGTTGCAGACGACAGTTTGTGCGTTTTGAAGTTCATTATTTTATTATTGCATATGCAATTTGCATTTCTTTTTAAACATACTGAATTTTGAACTTTTAAATAAATTAAAAAATGAGGATGTCAAAAGTTCAAAGGATGATAACTGCATTTCAGTTACTGTTGTGAAAAAAAAGGTTCTCGAATATATTTTTTAGCTGGAAAATAAAATCACCCGCCAATTAATCTGACATCATGAGAACATAAATTTTAAATTGCATACTTTAAATATATATTATAGCCCGAGCTTCAGAAGCGACATAAATCACAAATCTATATGGACTCACATCGCCGTAAAAAGTCAACATCATTATCGGGACGCTTTCATTCAGCACAATTCATACGCGCATCAGAAGTCAAAACAATATAAAACGAGGTTGTCAGAAGTCTATTGCTTTTGACCCCGTATCCAAAACCATTTAAAACGATCATTTATCTGACATAAAAGATGCTATTTCATGCTCACAAAAGTCCGCTTTTCACAAAAAGATTTGGTTTAGAGATTTTCTTGTTCAGTTCAAGTACCAGTCAATTAAGATGTAGAGAACCCATTTAACTTGGGCAACTCAAAGGACCAACATCCTTAAAATGCTTCAAAACATGAAAACTAGAGTATGGAACGGTAAGTTTGTTTAAGGGATCGGGTATCAGTAAAACAACGGGTGCTATTGTGTGAGCGCATCTTTTAGAGCCCGTTAATTTGTCGCCGGGGTGAAGATGGGGGCTCCTGTTGCCCCTGAACAGATAACAAGGGACGATAAGCTGCCGAGATAACGGGAATAAAATATCGGGGATTATATGTTTGTCGTTTTATGAAAGGTTGTCAAGAAACAAAATCTTTTTACTATTGGTGAAATAAAACAGGGCTGTAATAAAACGGGTCATCAATCAAACCGATTTAATGCACGCTGAAAACTTCCCTGCCATATTGTTAAACAAAGATCTAAACTGGTTTTTCACATTTTGAGTATAAGCTGCAATATGAGGTTGATAATGGTTTGTAGGGTATCAGAAACTTTAGAAATGCAATTGCAACCAGTCAGCTAGTTTTTAAACAATATCAAAAACGTAAAGTTTTTGTTACTAAAAATACTTAAAACTGATTCATGCACATTTTGACAGCTTTTGAAAATTATCATGATTATGTTTTCTGAAAGTATATTAGTATTTAACTTAAACTTAAATTAACACGTAAACAGTCTAGTGCGGAATGGCGCGAATCTTGCAGCACGTGCGCGTTCTACCAGAATTAGAATATGCGTCTTAATTATACTGAATTGATGGCGCGGGATTATAAACTAAAATCTTGAGACTATTTCTAAATTGTCGCTCTCCCTATGATCAACTTGTACAGCATTATACATTTTATTCCGTCTCCGATATATAACTTTGGCCGAGAGTCAATTTTTTTCCTATATCAAAACTATTTCGTTTACTTTTTAAAGAATCGCAGACCTCTTTGAGCATTCTACAAGAAATATTCATTACTTTATTAGCTCTGTAAAAGTGCAGGCCACAATCAGTAAATATATATGATTTTCTAAGGATTTCAAAATCCAGACTTTTACGTGACCATCAAATGACTGGTGACCATGTGCGTTTTCTAACGGTGTCATCTAACCAGCTGTACACAATACAAGGGAGGTAACTTGTACAAGTTTACTGATACTTTACTGAGCAACTTGTTATCGATCACTATTTCAATTCTCAACTGAATAAAAAGTTTTCCCCTCAGATATATTCTATGTTTTTATAATTTTTCAGTGATACCTGGGTCTTAAATAAACCACGGAGTTTTAATTTACAAGTAATTACAGTCCCTGTATTTATTTAGGGTGACTGTCCTAAATAAGAATGTTGTAGGACTGGTCAGGCTCTGTGATAGCCATACATCTGAGATCATATACCAATCTAAACGAAGATTCAATATTTATTTCTTCATCTAAGAACGAAAGTAAAACATTTAGTAACTATGTTGCTGTTTTGAATCTAATAAAGTCATCAAAGCGGATAATTGATATATTAGTACAATTAGTTTTAATGGCCAAAATACTATGTCTGTGTGACAGATGTGGCATGATCACAATAACACATTTATTTTTCTTCCCCCCCCCCCTCATAATTCTTGCTTTCATTAACCAGTCACAAACTAAAACAGACACACTGAACACTGTTTATCTAAAATATAGCTTACATTTGTAAGGATTCTGAACATTTTTGAAAAAGATACTCTTGCCCTATCAAGAAATATATCAAGCATTTTTTCTTCTTAAAATTGAAGGTAATTTCAGAACAACATAAAGTAAAACATATGTCATATTTGATGAGTAACAAAAGGGGAAAAAAAGGAGAAAACTAACTAGTCTGTATTTATAATTCAATTTATTTACAATGCCCTTGAAGGACTGAAGTAGAAAAAAGGTAAAATAAATATACATAATATTTAACATAGCACA
Organism: Ruditapes philippinarum; assembly: GCF_026571515.1. Classification (NCBI taxonomy): domain Eukaryota; kingdom Metazoa; phylum Mollusca; class Bivalvia; order Venerida; family Veneridae; genus Ruditapes; species Ruditapes philippinarum. The sequence continues at coordinate 191,193 of NW_026864141.1, forward strand.
CAACTCACTTCTCTGCATGGAATCATTTAGAGTTTAAATAAGATTTTCTTGGAATGTTAATATCATTATTATATGTCTAGTTATTTACCTAGTCTAATGTATGTTTTTATCCTAGTTTGATATTATTATTCTGATATCAAATATTACAAATTTTACCCTTGGTCAATCTATAAACTGTGTTTTACATACATCAATCAGGAATACAAACAACAACAGATTAACAGAAAATTAAGTCTCAATTTTAGAAACAAAATCACTTTGGTTTGAACTTAAATATAAGTAAATCAAAAATTCAGTATATGACTGGATTACATATCTCTCATAATAAAAAACTTGAAAACATTTTGGCCAGTCTGAATAGCCATCACCTAATAGGTAGATTTCTACACTTATTGTAAACTGACCAATGGCAAAGATGAAACTTTAGTTAACACATTTTCCATCACAATAACATTAACAACTTGAAGTATAGATCAAAATCATGACATTTTTCCAGCAATACAAACAGCATAAGAAAGATTCAAACTAAATGAGAATGATCGTGTTTAGATAAAATAACAATCACAAATTTTGAGACCAAAATTGGTTATTCTAGCACATCAAAAAATTTAATTTTATAAATACAGCACAACCTTTGGGTCCTATAAATTTCGTAACTAATTTTGTAAGCTCAATCTAGAATTTTCAGCATTTGATTGGTTCTAAGTGATCTTCTGTCATAAATGAACCAATGTTAAGCCTGTATTATTAGACTGGTCTCTTTTATCTGTATTTTGTTGACAAAAATGGTTTTTAATTATATTATCATAACTCTTTGGAGTAGTAACTTGTAACAACTCTTGCACTGAGAAAGAATGATGGGTTTCTGACTGAGAAAAGGGCATATAACTGGCAAAGTATTTTATATTTCCTGCAATGCCCTACAGCAGGGGTGTTTTAAATGATTTGTGTGTTCTATATAACATTGTTTAAGAGATATAATTTAACTATTTGTATACATATGTGAGATCACAACTTTGAGTGAGATTAAGTAAAGAATACAAAGATAAGTTACAATATAGGTGAAAGTAAAATAATACAAGATCTCACTAGGACGGAGTTTTAATTCATGGATATGTTTCATGTAAACAATTATGCAACAACATTAGTATGAGCAATAAGATGATGTTTAAAATCACACCAACACTTAAAAGGTCATTAGTGACTTTCTAGCTTTATTAATGGCGGAAGACCTTAGGTGCGCATTTAAGCAATATTTCAGCCACAAGAAGACACCTATGTAGAGCCACAAATCTTCTGTAAGCTAAGTGGATAACTTCCTTAGTTATAGAATCCTACGTTGATGAAAGGAGTCTAACCTAAAGCAGTGAGGGGACAAGTGATCAAACTTAACCACTTGGATAGGGTGACAACCATTATGAGATGATATGATAAAATATATTAAATAATCTTGCAAAATAATCTGTTTCCCTTCAGAAATAGTAGGCATAATAATTGTATTCAAAACAACAGAAACAGCAATTTTGGCTTTTAACTAAGTAATGAATAGATAGATAAACTGATCAGAATTGTACATATATAAAAAAGCCATACATAAGCAAGATAGAAAATTAAAAGTGAATTTTGAAGTCTAATATTTACTTTTTTAAATCTCTTTAGAAAAAGTATATGAAATATTCAGGTATTATTTTTTTTTTCAAATGTACATAAACCATATCTTTAATGGTTTCTCACAAAACATGAGAGAACTGATATTGAAAATCTCAAAAAACATATTCATGTTAATCTGAATCAAACACTTCATGAATGCAAACAACAACAACAAAATGTTTATGAACACTTAACATCAATTCACATTCTTTCATACCAAAGGGCAGATTAGCTCTAAAGACATTAGGAGTCTTGAGAGTCAAATTAAATACTATAAATTCCAGTGTAAATAAGAGACCTTGTCCTATAAATTAAAGGATCTGTCTTATTAGCAAAAAAAAAGAATATATGGTACATTAGCAATAACTAATTATAAATTAACTAATTATAATTAATAATTAAGTTGCTACTTTGTTCCAGAAAAAAAGTTTATCTTTTCATTCAATTTTATTGTTCCCAAAATTTCAATTCCTTCCATTATAGCTAGAAAATAATAGATCTAAAGAGAACAATCATGTTATTCACTATCATGCTTGAAAAAAAAAGAAAGAGATACTTTTCTTGTACTGAACACTTAATTTTACAAACATGTAAGAAAAAAGTTTGAACAATTTTTTTGGAAGAAAACTGATAAAATATTTTTTATAAAGATATAAATTATCTAAATGTATAATCGGCACTGTGTAAATCATGAACAATTTCAAAAACATTTTATAACAAGTTTAAAGCCTTCTAAAACTGCCATGCTCATGCACGAGGTATTATAACTTTCAGTGTTGTCCATTCCTTACATATCCCGTGTATCTGAACAACTAGATTAATACACTATGTGTCACAAGGTGGGTGGGGTACGTTAATGTTGTGATGGGTCGTTTCCATTGAAAGAATGTCCAGTGAGAGAGAATCCCGAGGCGCCTAAACACAGATCAGCACCCAAGTTTGTTACAGTTATACCAGCACTAAAATCTACAGTCCTTCCCTCTTTCTCCTGTCATATATAACATCATAACATATAATATGTAGGGTATAACAAGAATCTTATATATATCTAAGTTGTGTTCATAATAAACATATTTCATTATCAAACAAAAATATAACATTGCTAAATGTTTACATTAGAGGAGATTGCAGGCAACTTTTTTGTTCAATAACATGTCTAATAACAAATTCATGCAGCCTTTTTTTCCTTGTCAACAATGAAATAGAAAAGGTGATTTGCCTTGTATTCTTATGAACATTTACATGCTTTAGAAAAGGAAAACAAATGTGGAAAGCAGAAAAATAACTTCTGCCCTTACTGACAATTTATTTAGGGTTTCCATGGAAATGGAAATCAGGCAACTTTCAAAATTAACCATGATTGATCACATATTAAAATAATTTTGTACAGGCATCGAAAAATATTTTCAGAGTCACTCGTTTGCAGGACGAGTTGCTTCTAAATCCAATGTACAGGCAACATTTTTCTACTGGTCCTGCATCAAATTCTCTAAAATTCTACTTGTTATTACGAGAGAATATGTGGAATTTTCGATCTCTGTTATATGAAGATTTCAGTGAACATCTAACTCTATGGACCTGAGTAATGTGATCTTTACCTCATCACCATACAATAATTGTATATCATATTCATTACTTCTATTATATAAAAATATCTTCTATGATTTCATTAAAATCTTAAAGAATCATCAAGGTAGACCTGTTTTACAGATGTGAAATTTCAAGTCTTTAGATTAAGAAGATATTTTTTCCAACTCTTAGTCTCTATTTCCTTTCGTATCTTTTATAAATTTCAAAAACCTGAACAATACATATCTAGTGTGTAATACTTACAGCTTTGAAATCTAGGAACATTTCTTTGAAAGTCATAAAATCACTAAAGGTAAGCAACATTTCAAATATTTCCCCATCCAATTCATCTTTTCTTTCCCTGAAAAAAAATTTAATCAAATTAATTTTAACCATCATAATTTGCATGTCTACTCAAACATATCAAACATAAAACAACAAAATGTCTGGATTTATTATCTTGTAATAAGTAACAAAGTAAATATGGTGAAATGTCCTGACTGTTGAAAATTTCACCATAAAGGTCATGGTTATATTCAAATACGTCGGAATGAAAATCTTGATTATGGGTTTCTTGTTTCCCAACATGCAAGCTGTAGCTGCTAGAATTAGGCTGTTACTGTCAATGTTGACCACACAGAGACAGGACAACAACATGTTCTAGATCAATTGAAGCTTTAAAGCTTAAAACAAGAAATAAAATGATAATACTGAAATTCATGTTTATACATGTACAGTCTGTTTTAAACTTAACATTTTAACAAGCTTCACACAAGTCATCTATCAAACAGATAGGGCAATCAAGTGTATTACTACACAATATATGCATAGCATAAAAAAAGGAAGGCTTACACGTCATATGATGTCATATATGACGTCAATAAACCAAATGACGTCAGGAAAATTACCTCTACACTCAATGTAGTTCAACATATTTTATTTATCAATTCTTTATTTTATAAGCAAGTTAGAATGGAAATAGACATTAATTGTTTGTGCATAATAGTATAACAATGCACAGTTTATAATTCAAATGCTTTGTAAATAATCACCCAGGGCAATCAGCCCTCCTGACTATATTCCTGTGCATTTGAACTTAAAAAATGCATTATTCTATAACAATGCACTCAGAAGTGGTATCTAATTCCTGAGTAAACATTATTCCTTCACCTGCTGGATTCATTAAATGGACTTTTACAGCTTCCATTTTTGAGCTATTCACTATTAATTTCAGGATACCAAGTTATTGTATTCAAGTATTGAGTCTGGTTATACTGCATGGATGTGCAGGCTGGCCCGGTTCTATACTGGTGGTAAAGGCTCAACACCTAGGTTCCAGCAGGTTAAAATCTTCAAATCTTTATATATTAATTACAAAAAATTCTATAAATAATTCATAAAATTGACACTTACAAAATCTGTTTGGAGAATTCATTCATACAAAAACCTGGCAATCGTTTAGCTAATTCCTCTTCTAAATAATGTTCTACTAAACTTACCTGAAAAAAAAAATTAATTTACTGATGTAATTTGTAAAGTTTGTCTGATAATATAACTAGTCTACAATATAAATAAATCATTTTAAAATCATGACAAGGCAGTCAATACCATAAAATTTTTAACATTACTAATCAAACAGCAAACATTGATTTTTTTAAAGATGTTTGTGCATCAAGGTCAGACTTTTTTGCTTGAGCAGTAATATGGAAGTGTTTGCTGTTTTCTGCATGCCATTAGGTCTGACCAGGGAGGGCTTCCATTAATGGAAGTTTGGGAGTCATTTGCACCTTGATTTTTGGTTTGTGACTTCCAAAATCTAATACTTTTCCTTCTACACCTATATAATGAAACTTCCAATGTCAGACATTTTGCAGTCTCTGACTTCCAAATTTTGGAACTTAATGGAAGCCCTGTCTGACCAGGCTCAGACCAGGTACTGTTGGTAGCTCAATTTTTTGTATTTTGAGATTGAAATTCCTTAAACATTCAATGGACAACAGGGTAAATCTACTACCCAATTTCAGGAAGTTCTGGATAAATGTACTTACATATTCTCTATGAATGTCTGTATATATAAACTTATTTTCTTCCGTATCATCAAACTCATTGTAATATTTTTCTAAGAAATCATGCTGCATTGTTTGAAACTCATCTTCTGTAAAAACAAGAAAAAATAGATATATAAATATATGTTGACATTGTATACTGTACATGTATGTATTATACTAAATTCTTGTATAAACATATATTCTGCAGTGATTTCAGTTATGTTCCAGCTGACACAATGCAGTGTATGTATACCAATTAAAACAAATTTTCTACTTTTTAGGATGTATCTCATTAATTGCCACAGGAAACATTTCATTTGTGAAAGTATGAACTTGTGTCATAATAAATCTCTTCACTTACATTGCTAGCAAATTTTTACATTTTATGAATGTTTTTTTCTATTTTTTTGTTTTTGAATTTACGAGCATACAAAACAAAAAGACACTTACCCATGATAATATCTTCTATGTGACCAATGACTAGATCAAATTTAGTGTCTGATATACTTGAGCTGAAACAAATACAATCATGTTTGTTGAAAATTGAATGTGTCATTTAAATTGAGCCTACATTTTCATGCATCTTTAATATCTGAAATCATTAGCCCTTACCTTAGGAGATAAAGTTATATAAGAAATAATTATTGCGAAGATTGGCTGATTGTATGCAATAAAAAGCAAATAACGCAATCAGTGTTCGCGTTTACTGAGTAAACATATCAATTTACTCGCTAAAATTGCCAGGGAGGAAACAAAAAAAGGGCTGTTGAGTCCCTGGGACGAAACACTTTTTCCCCGATAATTGGTCAATTCTCTCTTAAGTTTTTTTGCTCTGCTTGAAAATGATTTTCTATTCACTTTAAATAAATTGTATTATAAGAACTTGACCTTCACCTCATTTTCATTTGTTCCTTTCTCATTAGCAATGCAGATTTATATCCCAAACGTAGACTAGGAGCAAGTGCTCGGCCTCGTTTTGGGCCAACCTATCAATGGTATCCGCGAACATCAACAGTCACAAATTTGATTGTATTATGAAGTTATGCAAATGTTGACATTTTTGTAATTGAGGACTCGTTCCATTTGAATTGGGACGTAACAGATCTATTAGCACTGAGTCCCAGGTACTCAGTAAAGTTAGGGAAAATCGCTAACACTGGCAATTGATGACAAAGATTAAAATAAATTTCATTATATAAAAGTAAACCAAAATCAAACTAAGTGTGAATCTTACTTACTTGAATATATACTCATTTTTTTATCAGTCATAAATTATCATTATCATTTCTTTTTTTTTTCAAATAAACCGATATACAATTAACGAATTACCCAGTTCTGTCTCTCCTACATACATAATATCAACAACAATTTAATATTTTTTTCTATGTAATAAAAATTTAAGGGTCTACCTTGATGTTGCTAAATCTTCCTCTTCAAACATCAAATCTTCCACCTCCATAGCATCTGCATGAAACAACATTAAAATGTTTTACTCTTTACTTACTTTTCAATATTTAAAGCTGAACTTAATTTACATGTGATAAGAACTTAAAATATAACAATTGCATTATTGAATGAATAACCCTTTTCAGACTTTTAAAAGAGAAATTGATATCTACATTTTATTTTATTTTTTTTTTTATAAGAGAGAAAATTATGACAGAAGACTTTGTGTATGTCTACTATGACAACCTTAAATAAAGACCATCAAAGATTTTTACAACTACATTGTGTACATGTATGTGCATAAAAACATCTAAGTTTGAGTTACTGTAAGTTAGTGTCTTTTAAATTACCCTAAATTGCACTAGTCATCACTGCAATATTATAAATTTACAAAATAAAATGTGCATAAAAAATGAACACTTCATTTTTCTAATTTATCACATTGACCGGACATTTTCTACCAAAGCTGTAATTCAGGTATGATAAAAATACTTAATAGTAATAATACTCCACCCATACTTGTGATTTAAATGCTTCTTAACAACACTAAACAAATGAAATACAAATAAAAATAGACAAGTTCATGATCATTGAAAAATGTCTTAATAAGTTTTCAAACTACTTACATGACATACACATAGTACTCATCCTTTCAAATATTTCTAGAAACTGGCACTATAAAGTTAACAGATAATCTTTAAATATTTATAACAGAAGTACCCGCTCGTGTTTTAACAGGTATTTCTGTATCTTGATTGTCGTTCTTGAGCAATGAATTGCCCGAGGTAATCCGAATTTAATTTCTGATCAAGGTGTGAAAAATATCTCAGCAAACTGGCCGATGATAGTTTACGGCAGGTGATTGCCAGATAAATATTGTAAAGGTCTTTAATCAAGCAAATCTGAACCGAAAATAACACGTTTGCTTTGATATTAATCTTTTAAACTGCAATAACTGTGATCGGACAAGGGAGACAATCCTTTTGTTTACATCTTTTCCGTTAAAATTTTAACTTTAATAAGCCTGTGCCAAACACATGTCTATAAACTTCGGTTAAAATGGAAGGAATAAATGTTAAATATTAGGATATTTCTAAACATTGTCTTGCAAAGTTAAGGAATTTAAAATATCACCATTTTGGTTAGAATTCTGGTCACCGTCGCCAAAATTGGAAGCCATTTTTAAACAGGAAGTAGCGACATATCCCATGATTCAATAGGCGCCACGCGATGCTATCTTTTTAATAATTAATTGAGCCCAGTGTCGACATGAAGCATCGGTGGTGTAAAGGTCAGCATGGTTGCCTTCCAAGCAATCGATCCGGGTTCGATTCCCGGCCGATGCACGCCTTTTTTTCGTATAGACAATACAAGCACTAACACATATTAATTAATAAATATACGTGAAGTATTTATGCAGAAAAAAACACTCGCTCTTTGTTCATACATCAAAAGTACTAGTCAATTGTTGCCACAGAGCTCTTCCAACCTGGCCCCAGGAGGATACTTTTAGATACTTTAACAATTGGTACAAACCTCTCATTGGAACTTTCTGTATGTATCAAAAATAAAAGCCCCTGACATACCACTGGTCATTTTCTTGGAACTTAACACCACAAAATTGACCTTGCATTCTGGACACATGGAAAGTATCCCCTGGGTTTGGTCTTGGTTCCCCTGGGTAAGGGTTGTAATTCACTGGTTCAGATAAATTTTATGGCAGTCATTTTATAACAATGCATCCCCTGGTCATTGAGTGGTACCTTGAAACCATTCTAAGATTTACTAAAATTTACATGAATAACCATCAAACATTTAAATTTTTTTAATTTGTTTGGGGTCATCTCCCGAAATTTCAAAAACCCTAAAGTTTTCTTTTTTTGAAAATGCCAAAAGTAGCCCAAAAACCCCTTCTGAACCCAGTTATTTCCCTTAAACATTTTAAAATTAACAACAAAAAATTTAAGGGGGAGATCTTTTGCGTAAAGTTTGGGTCAAATGAAAAAGGGCGCTTTTTTTTCCAAAAAAAAAAAATTTCCCCTTTTTGGTTTCGAAGTTTTTCAAATATTGTGTTATTCTTAGATATAAAATGCTTATATTAAGTCCATGATTTTTTAAATTTTAAGTTTTGAACAACGGGTTTTAAACCTGAACAAAAATATACGAAATTAATAAGCCCCGGGTTTACAAACTTTTATTTAAAAATTAATTTTGGTATTCTTAAAGCTGTTATCTTAGAACCCACTGTGGTCGAGGGGTTAACACTTGCTTTGGAAGCGAGAGGTCTGGAGTTCAAATCCCAGTTAGCAATTTATGTTTTTGTTTTTTAATTGTTTAAGCCAAATAAACATGAAAATTGAATATCAGTATTGCAATTAGTCTTATAGCCAATTTACTATTGTTATAACACTGGAAATAGCATTGGTGACACTATACAAACAAATTGGTTTATAATCTCACAACCTTCACCTTCTGACATTCTGAGACCCTAAACAAATTCAGCGCCTTCTGTGCTTAAATTTTCTGACTGGGTTTGAAATGACACCATCATATTTCATGGTGTTCAGCCATTACCATCACATTTCATGATGTCCAGCCATTACCATCACATTTCATGGTTCTGTTCAGCCATTACCATCACATTTCATGGTGTTCAGCCATTACCATCACATTTCATGGTGTTCAGCCATTACCATCACATTTCATGGTGTTCAGCCATTACCATCACATTTCATGGTGTTCAGCCATTACCATCACATTTCATGGTGTTCAGCCATTACCATCACATTTCATGGTGTTCAGCCATTACCATCATATTTCATGGTGTTCAGCCATTACCATCACATTTCATGGTGTTCAGCCATTACCATCACATTTCATGGTGTTCAGCCATTACCATCATAATTATTTCATGGTGATCCCAGCCATTAACCATCACATTTCATGGTGTTCAGCCATTAACCAATCACATTTCATGGGTGGTTCAGCCATTACCATCACAATTTCATAGTTTTTCAGCGCATTAACATCACATCAAATGGTGTTCAGCCATTACCGTCACATTTCATGGTTTTTCAGCCATTACCATCATATTTCATGGTGTCCAGCCATTACCATTACATCACATGGTGTTCAGCCATTAACATCACATTTCATAGTTTTTCAGCCATTAACATCACATTTAATAGTTTTTCAGCCATTACCATCACATTTCATGGTGTTCAGCCATTACCATCACATCACATGGTGTTCAGCCATTACCATCACATTTCATGGTGTTCAGCCATTACCATCACATTTCATAGTTTTTCAGCCATTACCATCATATTTCATGGTGTTCAGCCATTACCATCACATTTCATGGTGTTCAGCCATTACCATCACATTTCATGGTGTTCAGCCATTACCATCACATTACATGGTGTTCATTTCAAGTATTTGGACCTGAAAGTTAGCTGGACAGACTGCTGACATTTGTAAATTTAATATTCCTAAAGTGATTCAAATTCAAAACAACTGGGGGCATATGACTCAAAAATCAGAAATCTTACCCATTTTTATCATACCAATAAAAGAACAATCCACTTTTATCATAACAATAAAAGAACAAATAGTTAAAAAACATGTTTTGTACTTTTATTCCAATTTATAAAATATCATAATTGTTTTTCCCATATTGACAGAATTTCATAACAACAATATAAATGAAACACCATAAATGAAACAACAATATTTATCAGCATCACAACAACAGCAACAACAACAACAAAGTTATACTACAGGCTGGAAAATCAGCCATATTTAATTTGACTGTTATAACACAAAATGAGGATTTAATAATTATAACAAGGCTTTATATGCTTATGCATCAGTCAATTGTAATACCAGCTTAATATTCCTCAGGGGAATAGGGGGTCTTTAATTTTTGGAACAAAAATAATGAATACATTGAAATGATGTTGAGACAGCAGCTAAAAACTTGCTTCATACAGAATATAGAAACGGGCTTAAATAACAAGAGCTGTCAATGGGACAGCATGCTCAACTAGTAATCTCAGTGCTTGATAATAAAACAAGAGTCTTAGTAATGTTAACAAATTTAAGTTAAAAAAGGGTCATAATTTTGTCCAAATCTATGTCATGGTAATTAAGGAAAGTGACCGCTCTCAATTAAGTGTGTAAAGTTTCAACCCATTCCCATCAATAGTTTTGAAGATACCAACTTGCATGCAAAACATAACCAAATTGCGACACCATGCCAAGGTGACTACAACAGCTCTCCCTATTTTTCCAATATAGTCGAGCTAAAAACAAAACAAAAATGCAGAAAGTTATAAAATATGAGATTATAAACCAGTTTTGAACTGTGAGTAAATAATGATTCAATGTAACAAATGTTAGATGTTTCACTCCTGGACTTATTCCAGTTACAACTTGTACTTTGTAAAACAAATTTGAATATAATATAAATACCCATCAGGCAAATATTTCACATCTCACAGGGACTACACCAAGGTTTTTTGACTTGACAAAACTGAAAATATTTTTTCGAGATTTATGTACCATTTCGTGGTAGGTAAAGACCAATAACTTGTGTGCAAAATTTCTAGTCATTCAACTGCTTGTATTCCTTGAATTATTATTCAATAGGGAAAAATGACCCAAGTATGAAAAGCATTTAAACCCCTTTGAACACAAATCAGGCTAGAATTTGCGCAAAAAATACAATTTCAAATTTGATTCTGAGTATATTTATGAGAATATTATCTTATGTATAATCTTTCAGCTTTAAGTGTCTGTGCTGATACAGTCAAACATGTGTTTAAGACCACCTCTGAATTAAGACCACCTTGTAAGTTATGGTAACTTTTTGCCAACTAACTCATCATTGACTGAATATAACAGAGCAACCTCCAAATAAAGACCTCTTGTCTATTAAGACCATGTCCAGTTTCTACCTTAGATGACCTTTACTCACAGGTTTGACTGTAAATGCAAGAAATTCAAATTTTATGTTTGTATGCTTTTCGAACCTTGGTTGAGTTCCTTTAAAATTATGTACCAATTATACAACTGAAACAAGAATTATATAAAAAATATTTATATAATAAAATTATTATGTGATAACACTAGGTAAAGAATTTCATAACATAACTATGAAGCTTAAATAACAGGCAATTTTTAAAATACTAAAATAAAGCTTAACTAAATGAAAATATAAAACAATGGATTGTCTAATTATTGATTAACAAAGACGAAAGAAAGTATATACATGCACTTATATAAGATAACAGGATTTCAAATCAGTAAAATTGTGTTTAAACAAATGCAACAATATAACAAGATCTGTTCATAGACTGACATCACACTCCACTTCTCGCTGTCCTACATAACATAATTAAAGCCAAGTAGAAAAGGGGGCATAATTCTGATTTAAGAAAAAAAGTTTTAAGCATACCTTTGCAAAAATCAAGTTTAAGATTGTATGCTCTTTTTTGCTGTTGAAAAGTTGCTACATTTAGATAATGAACAAGTAAGTATGTCAAGTTTGAAGTGCATAGCTTTGATAGTTTCTTACAAATGGATTGAGGATCATGACAATAACTCCATTAATTTCAGAGAGAGTGAAGCAAAAAATGATAAAAGAAAATAAATTTATTTATCTTTATATATTTACATGATTCAGGCGCTGTTAATTTCTTAATATGCAAGTTCACAAATAAGCTATAATACATTTTGATATTTTCATATTTATTTTTGATACTAACTACAAATGGAGAAAGCTCAAAGTAAGAAAAAAACCCTCACCCTCTGCAAAGCACCTTCCTTAAAGTTTAAGATTTCTTGATAATATCAACATCACTGGAAATTTCCATCAAAGTAAAAACATTGAAATATTTTAATTCAGTATAAATCTTGAATAAAAGACAAATGATGCAAATTATACATTTCATTTGATATATGTATTTGTTACGTCCATTTTCATTGGATAATCCTGTTTTATATGATTTGCATTAAAATTGCACATTTGTTACATCCAGTCTTATTGGATAATCCTGTTTTATATGATTTGCATAAATACTGCACATTTTGTGACACTGATTTTCATTATCATGATAATCATGATATTCATATTATTCATATACACACAGCAATTAACATTAACACAAGCATGACAGCAAGGCACTGGCAGATTTTCTCTCTCACTGTTTACAATGAAAACTGCTTTGAAAATAGTTCAAATTGCTTGTAAATCTTTATCCTAATTTTTATGACTGAGTCACAGCTGCTGCAGATTTATGAATCAATATCCTTTTTTATCAAAGAAAGACTTTAGGCATTAGTTAAGTATCATTATGATAATACATATGACAGCTAAGGTGTTCCAGAGCAGACTTTAATTTATAGGACATGATGTTATTAATTGTTAATACAACAGCTGTGGTCTTCCATAGTATACAGGTAATAATGCCTCATACACTTTCGGTATAAAATAAATATCGTATAATACTGTATTTTCTATTTGGAATGTTTTAAGAAACTGGCTCTTGGACAGTATATAAATCATGCCGTGGTTATCTTTATTAAGGTAATTTAAGCAAGAATAAGGCCTGTAATTTGTAAATCTTTACTTTAAATTTAGGGAAAATATGGGTCTTGTATGTGCCTTATGCTAGCTTAAATTACTTTATTTTTTCCAAATAACAATTGTTTAACAAATTAGCAAATGCATTTTAATTTGTTCATAAAAATTAGCAATACACTGGTTCCAGGCTGCTTCAAAGTATAACATGACAACCTTTAAACCCTTAACCTGTAGATTTTCTACAATGGACTTGCTTAGTTATTTATTTTTGGGACTGCCCATTATCAATTTTAGGGATATCAAGATGAAAATTGAAGTCAACCAACAGTATAAGGTATCAGAGTGCAGGCTGGCCTGGCTCTATACTGCTGGTGGCTACGACTCATCAATTTTGGTTCAGGCAGACTGAAGGGTTAAGCTGCTATAAGAAACAAAAAATCTTTTCTACAAAGTGGAATCATTTCAATTGAGAATTATATCAATAATAATGCTGGAATGCCTTCATGTGAAAAAAAAATGCCAAGCAAAAATACAAGAAAGATCAATACAACTGTAGAAAAATACAAATTATTTGAAAACCCAAAAAACAACAACTTGGGAGTTTCTTACAGGAATGTTATTTTGAAACACTCATTAATCAAACAAGTACATATAGTAGTCTAAATAAAAGTAAAATCAATACATTTTAAAAATTAGCATGATGGTCTGCTGAAAAACCATTCTTAACTATAATCAGCACTGTTAGGTAATGTAATCCAAGGACTCTTGGCGGGATTTGAACCAAAAGCGGTGAAGGGCAAGTGGTTTTAAGTCAATAACCTAACCACTCAGCCATGGACACTCCCATAATGCTTTCTTTCATTTGTTCACTTGAGTCTATATGCAGTGACAATACATATAAAATCATTTATATAATGATATAATTTCAAGACATCTGAATGAACACAACCTCAAATAAACAAGAGTACCACAAAGATAGAGCAATATAAGCCTGAATGTTAATTTATTTGAGTAATCAAAAATAATCTTTCAATTAGGGCAGATACCCATCCAAGAAACTTGTCTGAAAAATACTTTATCTAAATCATCCTTATCATACTTTATGACTTCCTAATTGGAGGCATTTTTGACTCTAAGTGCATGATTCATAAAACTTTCATAGAGGTCTACTAGGCAATGCTATAAGCTAAATATATAGGCATAGTATATTTCCACAAAAAGATAAGATGTGTATTTCTATACCTTAGTCTACATAAAGAAAGTGACTACTGGGCAGGGCCAATTTTGAACTGAGGGTCATAATAAATATCACTTTTGTAGAAATCTACAAAAATATGCTACATGCCAATTATCTAAGCTCTAGGTATTGTAGTTTCATCATGTGACTCTCATTCTAATATAGTAATATTCCTGCCAATTTTTTTTTTTCAATTAGTTCAAAAGATATGGAGCAACACAAAATTTGAAATTAATACAATAAGACAAAGTGTGACATTGACCTTGACCTGAGAAAGAACAAACCTGCACTCTGCACACTGTCTCATTATAGGTAACATATTTGCCATGTAGTTTCAATTTCCCTCCACCGGTTTAAAAGATACAGACTGGACACGAAAACTGCTAACAAATGGACATAATGATGAACAACCAAGTGCAAAACATTTATATACACCGAAATTGTTTTGGGTATATAAAAATATCAACATAAACAACATAAAATTACAACAACTTATATAAATAAACCAAAACAACGAAAAAAAAAAAAAACTGGATTTCTTGAACACTTCAGCTCACTTTTGTATACAATGTGAACAGAAAATAAGTATGGATTCAAGGCAAGAAAAAAACCCTGTAAAACATAATATTTCAACAAGTAATATACATGTACAAACAAAAGTAACAAATAGCTGAGATGGATTCAAACCTACAACTACCAATACCTTCATAATATATTCATTTCAGTTAATTTAACCACAAATGCCCTAAAACTTCATAAACAGTTTATGCATAACGCACATTTGTTTCCAAATAATTTATTACCAAAAAACTGGACCCATTCTTATACCTTAGCTTATAGAAGCCTTAGAAATATATCAGAACACATCTAATATATACTTTTACTGTAATAATTGTCCTTTTTTCTTCATTGTAATTTTAGTCACCATGGCATCATAGCTACAAAAGTTAAGAAATTTAATTGTTTAAACATTTTTTCTTTTAATTTTCAGAACCCTTGTTTTTGATGCTTGTTGATATTTCAAATAAATTCACAACTTGTCTATGCTCATGCACTGGTAAAACTAAAAATACAAAAAAAAAAAAAAAAAAAAAAAATTGAACAGACCTTGAAAAAATATAAAATATTCTTTTTAAATAACAAGAATCATATTAACATACATATATTTAAAACAAATTACAAAATACATAACAATGGATAAATAAAAGCATCTAGAAAACAAAATGACAATTTATCAAAATGAGCACTGAAACAGAAATATGTTTCTCCAGTAAAGAAACATTATAACACACTTCATTATAATTACTTCTCTAACAAACAGATAGGGCAATAAAATTCAATATTTCATAGGGGTGTCACGGTTAGAAAAATTGCTAACCATTTAAAACGGTGACACAATAACTGTGTTAAACATTTAACCAACCATACTAATAAAATCCTTAGATTTTCAACATTAACTTTGTTTCTTTATGACAAGATATGCCATTTTATTCATATTTTGTTGTACGCAAAATGATTACAATACATATCCGAATATGGAGTAACTATTTTCTGCTAGGGTTGTACTGAATTCAATCAGATCGGAAAAAATACATTGTTAAGTGCAACTAAAATACAAACAATTGTCATATCTTGTCATAAAAAACTAAGGAAATGTTTAGAATCAATTTACAACTTTTCCGCCTCTTAGTCAAATACTAACCTCAGTTACCAGTTATTGAATTTTTTTTAAGCTAAAAACTGACCGGACCCGTTTAAACATGACCCCTCTTATATCATATGATATATGCACAGCATAAAAAAGGAATGCTTAACAAGTCATATCATGTCAGATATGACATCAATAATCAAAATGAAATCAGCAAAATTACTTTTATACTCAATGTAGATCAACATATATTTAACAATTGTCTTCTTTATAAGCATGTTAGAATGGAAATAGATATATTAATTTTTCTTGCATTATAGAATGATAATACACTGTTTAACCTTCAAATGCTTTGTAATTATTCACTCGGGCCGATATTATATTCCCATGCATTTTGAAATTAAACATTGCATTATTCTACAACAATGCACTCAAAATTGATATCTATTTCTTAAATGAAAAATCATCATCCAAGTTTCACAATTTACAAAAAAAATTAATACCCCACCCACCCTGTTCCATTTGTTTCTTTAGAGAAGTCAAATAAAAACTTTAAAATTTTAGTCAGAGTAGATATGAAGCTTTCTTCAACAAAACTTTTAAGTATTCATAACATGACCAGAAGATGTACAGGCATAATTTATACCCAACAGATAGGCATGATTTATGCCTTTACAAATATATGGACCCTCATTTTACATACAGGTAGGTATGATTAATTATTATGTCATGGTACTACTTTTTATAATCTCATTAAATTATATAGCCCTCAAAAATGCTTTTATAACATGCATTTTATAAAACATAAGATTAAAAATACTTTCATAAAAAGCACATTCATAAACATATTTAAATATAATATCATTCACTCAAATGCAATTAAGTTCTTTGTTGTTAAAAATTCAATAAAGCCTGCAAGTACAGTTTCTGGAAAACTAGTCAAACTAAATTAACTAATTTACAATGCAACAATAGTTCTCATATTTTTGTGAACACTTTTTAGTTTGAGAAAAAAAATCTAAACAGTAACAATACTCACTCACTCCCTCACTCAATAAATTCTTAAAAGTTTACTGATGAAAAACTTATAAAAAATAATTATCGAAGAAAACGATGAAAACCAAGAAAAATCCGAACAACCATTCTGTTATTTTGTTATTTATGCTGGGAAGCTTATAGGTGCCTATAACTATAAATTGTTGAAACTACTGATTACTTTCTCTATCACAGAACAAAAGTCTATGAAAAAAATCAATAAATTGTAACATTTAATAGAATTAAATCAAAGAAAATTTTTTTATGGAAAAACTAGAATAAATATAATTATATATGGAACAGATTAAATATCATGAGCAAATATCCTTGCAGCACATATTTTTGTTGTCATATTTTGATGGCAGAGTAGAAGCTGTCTTTAATCTCTATTATCAAATAGAATCTGACTGCATTTTTTGACTGAACACATTATGAAGGAATTAGCTGATTATTGTAACAAAGGCTCGTTACTCTCGGAGTTGTGCCGTGAGTTAATAAACAACGTTTCTTCCTCCTCTTCTGAAGATTCTGAGGGCGCGGCACGTACGTCGTTAAACCACTGCTTCGTTAAGTTTGTCATCTGTGTCTTAGCATCTCTTACCTCCTACACGTCACATGGGAAATATAAAAATATCATTTCAGTTCATCAAATTAAATTAATTAAATAGAGGATATTTGTTTGTTTTGCATGTAAGATTGAAATATAATTTCACTGAGTGAACACCAGATGCAATATTTTCACGAGTGGCGTAGCCACGAGTGAAAATATAATAGCTGGTGTTCACGAATGAAATATATTTCAATCTTATATGTAAAACAAATAAATTTTCTTTTTATTTTATGCTTTTTCAGCGATTTTAAGTAATTTTTACTGATTTTGCCGCGTAACATCACGCATTCTCCTTTGTGACGTCATATATATCATGACGTCACATCATCAGTTTTGAAATCTAGTTCCGTTGAATTTCTCTAATTTTGTTAAATTTCTAACATGATCTATGATGAACATTGACTTTCTTTTCCTAAAGAAGCAAAATTTACGTATGACGGCATTTATTTCTGCCTGTTATTCCATTTAGTTATGATTTTCTGTTCATCCGCATTCAGATATAGTCCGGCTACAGTGAAAATTATATTTTATAAATTTCACTAGTGGTTTATCAGAATATAATCATCTGATATATTACAATAAAACACTGGAAAGCATGAAATAAACATTAATATGAACATAAAATTTGATTTAAATGAAATATTGAAACATATTAATATTTTCAGGCGATTGAATGCTGTGTATTTTCTCCTTCCACGTCTTCCATATTTAGATAAAAATTGCCAAGTTCTGTCACCTACTTTAAAGTTTTAATTTAGACTTAATATTTCACAAACCTATTGAGTAAATTGTATTGTGAAAATTGCTCACAGTCTACAGTATCACCCTCCCCCCATCATTTCTCTGATTATAAATTTATCTCCTTAAAGGAACTCAACTTAGGTTTTTTGACTTGACGGCATTGATTTTTTTTTGTTTGAGATTAATATTCCATCTGATGCAAGTTAAGACCAAAAGCTTATGTGCAACATTTCAGAAAAATAATTCTAGTTGTGAACAAGAGCTGTCGGTAGGACAGCATGCTCGACTATTCTTAGTGCTTGATAGTAAAAAAAATGCCTGATACAGTTACCTCCTCCTGTTTACAGGTTGGGATCATGATGGTGAACAAGTGTGCAAAGTTTCAAAGCCATATGTCAATGGACTTTAAAAATATTTGAACTATTACAAAAACTTTAACGTAAATTCTAAGTCGAAAAAGGGGCATAATTCTGTCAAAATGCTTGATAGAGTTACCTCCTCCTGTTTACAGGTTGGGGTCATGATGTTGAAACAAGCGTGCAAGTTTCAAAGCCATATGTCAATGGACTTTGAAAATATTTGAACTATTAAAAAACTTTAACGTAAATTCTAAGTCGAAAAAGGGGCATAATTCTGTCAAAATGCTTAATAGAGTTACCTCCTGCTGTCTACAGGTTGGGGTCATGATGTTGAACAAGTGTGCAAAGTTTCAAAGCCATATGTCTATGGACTTTGAAAATATTTGAACTATTACAAAAACTTTAACGTAAATTCTAAGTCGAAAAAGGGGCATAATTCTGTCAAAATGCTTGATAGAGTTACCTCCTCCTGTCTACAGGTTGGGGTCATGATGGTGAACAAGTGTGCAAAGTTTCAAAGCCATATGTCAATGGACTTTGAAAATATTTGAACTATTACAAAAACTTTAACGTAAATTCTAAGTCGTAAAAGGGGCATAATTCTGTCAAAATGCTTGATAGAGTTACCTCCTCCTGTCTACAGGTTGGGGTCATGATGGTGAACAAGTGTGCAAAGTTTCAAAGCCATATGTCAATGGACTTTGAAAATATTTGAACTATTACAAAAACTTTAACATAAGTGGTTACGCCGACGCCGACGCCGACGCCGACGCTCGGGTGACTGCAATAGCTCTACTTATTCTTATCGAATAGTCGAGCTAAAAATGACTTAAAGCAATGCTTTTCGCTGAAATTGAAAAAAGTTTTTTAATTTATATCTTATATCTGAGTACAGTGTATTTCTTATTTATTTCTTGCATATCTTACTATTTTTATTACCTCAGGTAAGACTTAAAATTTATGTGTTTTTTTTAAGGATTCTAGACTTTTAAATACCAGTAAATAAAATTGAGGCTTAATTGTCATACCTGTTGAGTAAATTTCCTTGTGAAGAATGGTATCAAATATCTAGCATCAACTCTCACAAAACCTTTATGTGACGGCTTGGCAAAGCTCACCTCCGCCTCACTCTCTGTATATTCTGATAAATGCTCGCTGTCTACTGTATCACCCTATAATAACACAATGACATAGTTGTATCACCCTATTATAACATAATAACATGTATATTCTGATAAATGCTCGCTGTCTACTGTATCACCCTATAATAACATATTTGTATCACCCTATATTAACACAATAACATGTATATTCTGATAAATGCTCACTGTCTACTGTATCACCCTATAATTACATATTTGTATCAACCTATATTAACACAATAACATGTATATTCTGATAAATGCTCACTGTCTACTGTATCACCCTATAATAACATATTTGTATCACCCTATATTAACATAATAACATGTATATTCTGATAAATGCTCACTGTCTACTGTATCACCCTATAATAACATATTTGTATCACCCTATATTAACATAATAACATGTATATTCTGATAAATGCTCACTGTCTTCTGTATCACCCTATACTAACATATTTGTATCACCCTATATTAACACAATAACATGTATATTCTGATAAATGCTCACTGTCTACTGTATCACCCTATAAAAATATATTTGTATCACCCTATATTAACATAATAACATGTATATTCTGATAAATGCTCACTGTCTACCGTATCACCCTATAATAACATAATTGTATCACCCTATTATAACATAATAACATGTATATTCTGATAAATGCTCGCTGTCTACTGTATCACCCTATAATAACATATTTGAATCACCCTATAATAACATGTATATTCTGATAAATGCTCGCTGTCTACTGTATCACCCTATAATAACATATTTGAATCACCCTATAATAACATGTATATTCTGATAAATGCTCGCTGTCTACTGTATCACCCTATAATAACATATTTGAATAACCCTATAGTAACATAATTGTATCATCCTATAATAACATTATAACATATTTGTATCACCCTATAAAGATATTGTGGATATTACATGAATGTAACATAAATGTTACACAAATGTTACACGAATGTTACACGAATGTAACACGAATGTGCTATTCTGATGGTTTGGGAATGGATTTTCATGTTTTTACAGTCGAAAATTACTGTATTTTCACACACAAAAACTGATAATATGTATTACACTATAATGACATTACAGTATTTTCCACTATTTCATTACACAATATCATCTAATAAAAGCATTTATTTCACTGTAGTGTATGAACATAACAATATAATATTTTATCATGGATCCAGGACATGTAATCACAAAACAACTATATAGATAATTATTTAGTTCTTGACTTTACTTTCCCATATAATGTTTACTATATAATATTATGTTTTAGATTTCTTTAATTCTATATCTTATATTCTTCTGAATTATTCTTGCATGTTAGTCATTATGCCAGAGTCTAATTTTTCTGTAAAAATAAAAACAAAGTAAGTGGTTTCATTGTAATAATTTTCAAACTATGATGTTACAGCCACTACATACTGTAGAGGCATTAAAAGATTACTTCACTGATTACTGAACTACAGTAATTCAGGTTGTCAAGCAATTTTCATGTAATTTTTTGTTGTACATGGAGTTAATATATTTTGATTATAAATTACACATATAATAATATTAAATTGGTTTATAAAATATAAATTTTATGATTCCTACTGCTCCTGAATAAAGGAAGATATTATTTATTTACTAAAATCAGTGTGATTTTTTTGTTCAATCAACATAGTAGTGAAATTTTAACCCAAAATCTATATTTAATTACCTCCCTTTTATTTTACATATGAAATATTATTTTTGTTACCTCCCTTTTAAAAATTTGAACAATTTTACTATAATATGATTGTGTAAACCATACGTTATTTTCTATAAAGATTTTACATCAAGGACTGATGCCTATAAAATATCAGCATCCACTTCATAATAGCTGCTTACAGATCAAATCAGAATTCTAAAATTTGTTCAACATTACCACATCACATTGTGTACTTCAAAATTGAATAAAGTCATTAAATACATTAATTTCTACACAATTTTGATGTAACACTCAATTCTAACACGACCCTCATTTTTGCCAATTGAACCAATAGAAGAACCGAAAGTGTGTGTTATTTAAGAAATAATATATCCCAAACTGTGATTTTATTGCTCAATAACATCACTGTTTGGAGTTCGGATGCGGGGAATTAATAAAAAATTATCACGAGGGCGTAGCCCGAGTGATATAATGATGCGCATCCGAACGACAAACAGTGATGTTATCAAGCAATAAAATCACCGATTTGGATATATTATTTCGATTCTAACACGACATCAACAAATAAATGCTACCGTACATGATAATTAGCTAAATTGCGTCTGATTTGTTTCCGTACATTGTCAGCGCGTCATATTTTTAGTGGTTACGTCACGTGTATAATGATTACGTCACATGTCTAAATATAGAACGTCAAACAGTGATTTTATAGCATAATAACACAAACTTTAGGTTCCTCTATGTTCAATAGGGAAAAATGCGGGTCGTGTTAGAATATGCTATAAAGTCACTGTTTGAAGTTCTATATTTAGACGTTTGATGTAATCATTATACACTTGACGTAACCACTAAAAATGTGACGCTTTAAAAATAAGTACAGAAACAAATCAGGCGCAATTTTGATTAATATCAGGTACAGCAGCATTTATTTGTTGATGTCTTGTAAGAATCAAAATAATATATCCAAACAAAACAGTGATTTTATCACATGATAACATCACTGTTTGTGGTTCGGATGCGCATCATTATATCACTCGGGCTACGCCCTCGTGATATAATTCGTCGCATCCGAACTCAAAACAGTGATGTTATTTAGCAATAAAATCACTGTTTTGGATGAATCAAATGTACAAACATCATTTCAAACAAGCTGAAAAACAAACAACTTCTACCGTTACCTTTAAGTCTGGGATAGGATTTTGTTAATAACAATGTTAATATTTTGTCAAAGTTAGTAATAATATTAGAGTTCAAACAGGAATTTCACCCCCATGCTTAAAAACATAATTCAGTATTGTATGAAAGCATATTTTAGATTTCTTATATTCTGTAGATTTGTTCTTGAATATACAGTTAATAATTTTTGATATTTTATGTTTATAAATGGTCAGAAGATAAATCCTGAAGGTTGCCTGGCATGAGAGAGGTTTGGTGCAAGTACAGTGGTTTTTTCAAGTCATCATTAATGCCCTGCTTCTAAGTGCACCCTTCAGTAGAATTTAATATTTATTATATATGAAAATGCTGAAATTCATAGTCCAGAAATATCTGCAGAATTATTAAAACACTGGTGATCATGGAACCTCCAATGTGCCATATTTGTATATACTATTATTCCATCTACATTAACATTTTCAAAATTGAAGCCATACGGCAGCATTCCTACATTACTGAGACAGGAAGATCCAGAATGATGCTCCTCAAGCATCATTTTAAATGGACAGTCACTTTGTTATAGAAACTGACAGAAAAACTGGCATTCTGCTGTAAACTTCAAACAGCTCTATGCCAATGATTTATTAAACATTTGCCAATTTACTCAACTATATGTCTCTGAATTATCTACATGATATCCCTAAGATAATAACATGATATCCCTGAATTATCTACATGATATCCCTGAATTATCAATATGATGTCAGGGTTTTCAATTTTTTGTTTTGTTCAGAGATGGTCTGTTTTGAATCTTAGTGTGTGTTGAGTTTTGAGGAGGACCATATAACATTTGAGTATAGGAAATCGACAGAGTAAGAGGTCTTTCTGTTTAGGAAAGACCTGGTCACGAATTTCATGTGACACCGAGAGCGCGTAGCGCTCGAGGTGTTTCATGAAATTCGTGACCAAGTCTTTCCTAAACAGAAAGATCGATGTATGAGGCCGATATCCAACTTACACACCGTAAAACAATAATGGCTTGAGCAATGGCTGATCCGAAACTTTTGATGTAATTCACAAATATTATTTTAACACAACGCATATACTGGTAAGCTTTTATTAACATTCTCCTTAAATTGCATTTAACTTTGCTTTTCCCTTTAAAATAATAATCAAAAAGCTAAATGTGAAATTTGTCAATAATAAAGTGAATAGGTCTGTAATTGAAGGTATGTTAAAGAATGAATAATTATGTTGATCGTATTTCGTATCAGACAATGCAGATTCCAGGACATTATTGACCGGTCAGTTCCCCCCGAACGTTTACCCCTTTTTGCTGTTGTGACTTGCCACTAGTGAGAGGTCATCTCATGTATATATTTTTTGTATGCCAATGGAAACATTAAAGTTCATTTATTTATGGAAGCTATTTTGACGTTTACAAATTTGCGCAACAGTTTTTGTGTATTTAAACACAATGAAATTTCGACAATAGGCAATGAATTTTGGTAGCAAACAATTCAACAATTTAACATTTTTAAAACAATGAGGGGGGGGGGAGGGGATGACTGCCCCTTCCAAAGATATGAGGGAGCAAATGAAAAGGCAAACTTCCGAGGGGCCCAACTGTCCGAATGGCAATGTCCGGATACCCAGCCGACCACGAAAGACTTACCTATGTATATTGTTGGCTAGTGTGAGGTACATGAACCGAAACTATATTTTATATGGCAGATTATAAATTGTTCTAGAACAAAATATGATCGTTCATTATAAATATTTTATACTTAATCACTTATAACTTTATTAACATTTTACATCGTAATATGTATGCTGTGATTACTGCTATATAGTTTCACAGTTATGAACTTGAAGCGTTCATTTTGTTACATTGTGAACTTAATGACAGAAGAACCATTTAGATTACAATGATGCGATTAAATAAATGTTAAATGTGTCCTGACTTTGATATGCTATCCATTATTTTTATTCAAAGATTTAATATAGGGATGCTGGAATAATTGCTTAGTGCAGTCAATTAACATTATCCTGTTTAAAAAATGTATCCCGATTTTGTAAAACAGGAACATTATGACAATCATTTACATTTTATTGCAACTTTTAATTTTTTTTATTGCATTTCATGCTTTCTTTATCTGGGCATTGGCAGGTCTATTTTTTCACGTGTATTTCATGACCGGTCTGTCTGACTAGAACAGACCTGTCCACGTGCAAAAGATAGACCTCATAATGGACTTTCTTTATTAAAACAGGTCTATCCGAAAAATATAGACCTGTCACACACAATAGAGGAGGTGTGTAAAACCTAATAACAACCATGAATGTCCCTGAATAATCAACATGAATTCTAAACACTATCAAGCTGATATAAAGAAGATAATGAAACATTTTGAATATACATATATATCAACATGTACACATGAAATGTTGATACATTGTATTTTGATAGTATTACCAGAATAGAACATGCTCCCAGTAGTTCAACAAGATATCCTGTAGGTTTCCACCTGATGTTTCCCACATATCAACATGATATCAACATAGATATCCGCCATATATCAACATGATAATAGTGACCCTGTCACAGTATCAGTTTTGCTGTAGATATCAGTTTATGTATACTTACAACTCTGTGTGTCAATGACATACCGCTCAAATTTAAATTTTGTATTTTAATCTGTAAAGTCAATCAACTATATATGAAATTTCTTTTTTTTCTAATTTATTACAATCCAGACCTTTTCATATCTCCAAAAAATACATTTAAAGTTCGACTTAACTAACTATAGTGTTGGAGAAATACCTCTGGACGCTTGTCACAAAATAGAAAAATATTGCTTTTTTCGGCAATTCTTTCATTTTCTATTCATGATTATATTTAAATAGGTGTGAGGAGATGAATAAATTGTCCTAAAGAGCATTCAAAAGTGAAAAGGCAAGATTTTAGCTTTTGATTATTTAACTTTTGTAATTATATGATACTATAATTAAATATCAAGTCAACTGAAATATTTTCTTCACTGATATTCTCCAACTTTAGGCCATCAAAAATACATTTGGATTTCTAAACTATGATATTCTAAAGGTCTAAAAGAACTAAATGGCTATGAAAATATTCAATAAAAAATATCAAATACACCAATACCAAGCAAACAAACATACAGTCCCTTAAAAAAAATCAAAATAAAAAACTATTAAAATGTCAAACATATAAAATCAATACCTTCAAATAAAACTATTTAAGACTGTAGCCTGCACACCATACTATATTCTTGTATTGTTGACAATTATTGATAAAATGAGAAATAAAATAAGACTATAATTATTTACCATTTCTTTAGTTTTACTAAGAGATATCTCCCTCTCTGATTTTCTCCTCTTTTTCTCCTTCTTCTCTGCTTTAAGAAGCTGAAAGTAAATAAGTTCAATCATAAAACTGTGAATAATTCTCACCCTTTAATTTTGTACAGGGGTTAATCATTATGACCCTGTAGCCAAGTAAAACCCCCTGCAACATCTTACATATAACAGATAACCAACTTCTTTTTGATATCTATTTTTCTGCATTCCTATTTTACTATCAGAAATGACCAATCTTGTTTCTTCCTAATCTGTGTTATGAACTTGCCCAGTTATAATTTTGAAACTATTTACTTTTAACTATCCAATGTTAAATTGCCATTTTTGAGAAGCTAATTTTTATATGATATTGTTAGACAGCAAAGAATGTTTTACCTGCTGTTAGCACTCAAGGATTTAATACATGATGCATGAAATGTTAAATATCCATTCAAATATTTATAATTTAGAGTTTAAACAGTCCAATATTGGCCTTGTTTTTTAAAAACACACTGACACTATGGTAATAAGACTTTTTACAAAGCAATACACAATCAACAAATGTATAATAGGATTAACATTGACATAGAATTTATTGGAACATTATATTACTGTAAGGATGTTTGTCCCAGCATACTCAGCCGGGTTCAAGTTTTAGTATGTAGTATGACATGATGAATCTACGCTTTTGTTTCAACATCTTGACAATAACTTAACAATGTTACAATGAAACTTATGATAATCTATTTCCTTTATTATGTGTTTGGGTAAACTTTATATCCAGTTCAACCATTATACTACAAAAACTTATTTATTTAATATCATATCATGAAGCAGATTGCCTTTTGTTTTCTAAGTGGCTTCATATATAATTTGGTTATGGAGGGTTTGTTTTTTTTTTCAGGAAAACTTTTAGCCAGAATTTGTTACAGTTCACCAAAGGGAATAATTCAGATAAAATTTAAACTATAAATTCAATTCAATTCAGACATTATATTCTTGTAATACTGTAAGTTATACAGTATAATATGAAAAATCCTTTTTCTAAATACTATAAGTATATAACATACCTTCATCATAGGCATGGTTGAGCCACCTAGGAACAAGATTGTAAACAATACAATAATAAGTGTTGTAGTGACCAGTACATAACGCTTCTCCGGGGTATCAAACTCTAGATGAAGGCTGAGAGCAAAGGCAATGGCACCACGTAACCCTGAAATACATATAGAACAACTTCTACACTTGAAAATTCTCTCTACAACATCACATATCTTCAGTTATAATACATGTACATACAAAATTATATTTTGTCAGTAATTAAAATATGTGCAAAGTTTATATCAGAATAGATATATATTTACAATTGCATACAGTTAATTGTTTTAAACAAAACTACTACTCTAACTTTCTTTCTAGAAAAAAATATTTCACTGTAATTTTGTCACAAAACTTTAAATTTCATTAAACACAAAAAATAAAATTAAGAACGATTTCTTATTTCTTTTCAAAGCCCCTTTTTTGTACCAACAATGGAACAATTTGCTCAATAGATTTCTACATTTAATAAGAAAGGACCAGATAAATAAGCTGCCTGACCAGGTACTTTTTTGTTCAGTTATACAAATTCTAAAAGGTAAAGATTACTGCAGGATGTTAAAAATCTTTGGATATCTTATTTGGTCAATATATAAATAAAAGATATATCTTAACTTACCACTAAACCACATAATAAACTGCTGTTTTTTGGTGATTTTATGCTCACGAAAATAATTTGAAATGAAAGACAGCGGGAAAATGTTGACAGCCCTGCCGATTAATATCAGAGTCTGAAATATATAAATATAAAAAAATTACAAGTATTCACTTAAAGAAAAACCATCAAAATTTATTATAATTAATTCATCAATTGTGTTTTACAAGTTTGTTTTAATACATATGGTGCAACTGGAGTGGCAATTTAATACTGAATTTATTTAAGTGAATTAAAAAAATCATATTTACAGGCTATAAGAAAAGTTCAAATAAAATTACATACATTTATACCTGCTAAAAGGAAGTCAATTAAACTTCAATTATGACAATGCAATAATCAATTATTTTTTGAATCAGAATAATAAAATTGACATACTGGAATTCACTAGTAATACATGCAAGTTATATACATCTTTAAATGATTTATTTTAAAAACATATATTTTACTGAAATTTATAAATTAAACATGTATATTGTATTTCAAATTTGTTTTTTGCTACTAGTTAATAAGCCATGCTTCTATTTACAGCCAAATAAAGCTAAACTAATATAAAAATTGTGTACTAGAAATGTGTTACAGTAAAACTATGTGTGCAATGAACTGGTTAACAGCAATTAATACAAAATTCAATTAGTGCAATTAATTAATAAGCAGCCATTAAATTCTTTTGACTATACAAAATATCTGGTAAGGAAACAATCAACAAAAGAAAATCAAGTGCAAGTTAATCTCAGTAGTGTCCTCTTATTAGTGCTACCATCCTCATTACAAACGGAAAATTAGAAGAATTATCGAATGCCAGCGATTGACATACAATATGTCTTTGACATGGACCAACAACCAGTCCTGTCAATGGCCTATGCAATGTCTTTTTTTAGAAAATC
Source organism: Ruditapes philippinarum (assembly GCF_026571515.1). Classification (NCBI taxonomy): domain Eukaryota; kingdom Metazoa; phylum Mollusca; class Bivalvia; order Venerida; family Veneridae; genus Ruditapes; species Ruditapes philippinarum. The sequence goes on from NW_026864141.1 coordinate 220,143, forward strand.
AACTTGAATTGGGAAATAAAAAAGGTACATACAATGATTAGATTAAAAATCATCAAAGTTTTAAAATTTACTTTAATTAATTTTATTAATAAAGCATTTTTTACTGAAGAAAATGACTGCTTTTTTACAATAACTAGTAGTTTTAGGTGACTTACTATGCTCCATATTACTAAAGCAGGCTTGAACACAAATTTGAAACTAAAAAATGCCATGCCTATGTAGGCAAACACACATGTTTCTGGAAGCAAACAATACAGCATTAGAATATATTACAACACACAGGTCATGCTACCTGACATAACTAACCATTCAGGTCACGTTTATCAACATTCAGGTCACAATTAACAACATTCAGGTCATGTTAACTGATATTCACTTTCTGGTCATATCATATCATATCAACTAACATCACCAACAATCAGGTCATGTTTAACAACATTCAGGTCATGTTTATCAACTTTCAGGCCATGTTTATCAACATTCAGGTCATGTTTAACAACATTCAGGTCATGTTTAACAACATTCAGGTCATGTTTATCAACATAACCAACATTCAGGTCATGTTTAACAACATTCTGGTCTTGTTTATCAACATTCAGGTCATGTTTAACAACATTCAGATCATGTTTATCAACATTCAGGTCATGTTTAACAACATTCAGGTCATGTTTAACAACATTCAGGTCATGTTTATCAACATAACCAACATTCAGGTCATGTTTACCAACATTCTGGTCTTGTTTATCAACATTCAGGTCATGTTTAACTACATTCAGATCATGTTTATCAACATTCAGGTCATGTTTAACTACATTCAGGTCATGTTTAACAACATTCAGGTCATGTTTATCAACATAACCAACATTCAGGTCATGTTTACCAACATTCTGGTCTTGTTTATCAACATTCAGGTCATGTTTAACTACATTCAGATCATGTTTATCAACATTCAGATCATGTTTATCAACATTCAGATCATGTTTATCAACATTCAGGTCATGTGAACCAACATAACCAACACCCAGGTCATATTTACAGGCATACAGATCATGTTAACCAACATTCAAGTCATGTTTACCTACACAACCAACATTCAAGTCATGTTTACCTACACAACCAACATTCAAGTCATGTTTACCTACACAACCAACATTCAAGTCATGTTTACCTACAAAACCAACATTCAGGTCATGTTAACCAATTTCAGGTCAGGTATTGAGTTTATGTTAACCAACATTCATTCCATGATAACCACTGGGGGCCAACATTTTAAAAGATAGATTCCTATAAACCAATAATATCAAGAAACTGGGGAACATGATCTTTGTATCTAATTTTTCCGTAACTTGTTATTATATTGTGTGGGAATGGAGATACAACAGGTTTTGTTTGTTTTGTTACAATTTAAAATTTCTCAGCACTTTATGTATAGTTTAAATACATATTCATGGAAAATCCAATTCATGTTTTGGTATTTTCTGACTTCAAGAAAATAATGTCCATGACATATGTAAGTCTGTATACCTTAATGAAAAATTGTTTTAAATCCCAAGTTTTCAGGTCATACACTGGTCGAGATTTCAGCTATGCTACTACACTAGTACAAAGTGTTTATCGTATGCAGGAAAATGTTCATGTCACCAATTGACAGTAATATTCTGGTATATTTCCAGATATTTGGGGCCTTTTCAATACATGGGAATGTTATGTTAGCAAAATGTTACAATAAATTACAACATTCAACAACAACCAAACTTCAACAATTTGAGGGCCATAGATTATCAAGTCAACATTTGATGGTCTATATTCTTATAATCTATTTCTATGAGAATTCTGATCTGTTTTTTATCAGTTTCAAACATGTTGTCAATTTTATAGAATATCTATCTATGCAGGGTCATAGCTCTAATCTAAACAACATGCAAACCCGAACCACTTACTAATTAATGATCTACTAATGCATTTAAATTAATTGATTTCATATTATTCAGCCAGTGCAATACATTTTGTACTCCAAATAAATCACAGAAACTAACTTCATTTGCCAATTTATTGAGGGAGGTTGCCAAAAAAATCATGTCCCATACAAAATAAAAAAAATTATGTTGTGACATAAACAAAAGTGAATCCTTTATCCAGCTTTGATAAACAAAATAATCACAGGTTGTTCATAACGAGGCTGTATTTCTTATCAAAAATCCAAAATCTATCTAAACTAATTCTTCTATGTTAATTGAAAGTATTATTTTTTATTTTACAATTTTTCTATTCCCATTAGATATTGTAAACTTGATTTTATTCCCATTCCTTAAGCTTAAGCAAAGTATTCTACATGTATGTAAAATGACCAGATGGTGTGTTAACTTATGCTGTATGTGTGTGTAATTACATGTATGTAAGAATTGTAAAAGCTTGGCTACACAATGCAAGAATACACAGTCAAACTAAAGATAGGCATACAACCAAATTGATCCTACTCAACTGACTTTTTACTTTATTCAATTTTTTTGTTGGTTTTTTGTTTTGTTTTTTGGGTTTTACGTCGCACCGACACAGTATAGGTCATTTGGTGACGTTCCAGCTTTACTGGTGGAGGAAGACCTCAGGTGCCCTCCCTTGCATTATTTCAGGCATGAAAGGGCACCTGAGTAGAACCACCGATGTTCCGTAAGCTAGCTGGATAGCTTCCTCACATGAAAGAATCCAAAGTCCCTGTCGGGATTTGAACCCACAGCGGTGAGGGGCAAGTGGTTTGAAGTCAACGACCTTAACCACTCAGCCACAGACGCCCCTTATTCAAATTTTAATTAAAACTTTTAACAAATATATGAATATAAGAGCATTGAGCTCAAAGAGATTGTATTACATATCAAAATTAAGTTGAACAATATATTGCATGTCTCCCTTTGAAGTATTTTCAAATATTCCAAATATTGCATGCCTTCTCTTTAGAATGAGTGGTATATTTGCATATGTGTATAAACAATAAAAGTCAACACAACATGTTAAAGTACCAACACATCAATATAACAATGTCTGTCACTTACAATAGCCCATATAACCAGGGCTGGTTTAACAACCAATTTAAAACTAAATATTGCCATCCCAAGATAGGCAAACATACACGTTTCTGAAACAAAAAGTGATCCTTAAATCAATTAACGTTTTAAAGTATCTTTTTTGTATTTGTATATTTTAATCATTTTTTTTCTTCCAATAAGAATATATATATGTATAAAATTATTCACGTTTCCCATTGTTATTTCATTCTAGTCCGTAGTTTTGTTTATGCTTTGATAAGTCTACAACATATTTTGTTTCATGCATATTTTATTACATTGCACGGTTTTCACGTGTTTTGTACCAGTGTGTAGGTATATATTCGGTGTTTTACTATTGTTTCTCACTCGAGGCAGTATTTGACAGCTTTTAACACGTTCTTTAGAGTTATAGTTATTCCCTCTTCCCGCCCTCCCAGTTTCTAAGAAAGGATGCTATTTAGTGGTTTTCAGAGTATCGTTATAAAAAATTATGTTTTCATTTATCATTATTAATATAGTTTCAGTATATTTCAGGTTTATCGTTGGACGAATATGCATATGGCTTTCCGAATTCAGCTATACAAGATACTATCTACAGGATCCAATGGAACTGTTGTATACCTGAAGAGATTTTAACACGATCCAAACTACATGAATTTATTTGTTGAAAGTTGTCAAATACAATGCCTAAATCCTATTCTGTTGTTTTGGTTTCTTTCTAGTAAGATTATAACATGGGATAATATTGTTTTACTCACGACACAGAGTGAGTAAAGGAATTTAGATTCTCTTTTTCTTGAAAGCAATATACTGGTTTCAAAATTAATCTTATTAGTTGGGAGTTTAGGTTGTGCTTACACTTTAAAAGTTGAGGCAACTATCCAGATCTATTTATAGAGTACACTTTAAAGTTAAGGCAACTATCCAGATCTATTTATAGAGTACACTTTAAAGTTAAGGCAACTATCCAGATCCATTTATAGAGAAAGAGATCACATGGGTCTCCCTGCATTATTTCTTATACAAACTGGCACCTGGGTTGAACCACAAATCTTCTATATGCTACTTTTTCTCATATGAATGAAAATCAAAAGTTTATGATCCAACAGCTGTAAGTCAGGTCTACCCAATTTCCATTTGTAACACAAAAATGCACAAACATACACTCTGTCTTGAATTCAATAAAATAAAACATGTAATACATGTACTGATACAGGTACTTGTTATCTAAAATTTATATTTGAAAATATTTAATTATAATACATACCTGCCATAAAAGCTATGGTTCTAAATGTATGTTGTACAGTAATCTGTGTGACAGGTGAAAGATTATGATGAGTATAATGTGACATGACAATTCCACTCATTAATATTGCCATTATCCCTGTAAAATATACAAATATATGCAAAATATACAAATATGTACAAATATACAAATACATGTAAAATATACAAATATGTAAAATATAGAAATATAATTATGTAAGATTTAGTTGACATAGAATTTGAATAGAGTTTGATTGTGTAGGAAAGCTACAAGCTTATAGAACACTCTAAAATCCATTCCTGGAACCAACCAGCACTCAACAAAGAGTGTAGCTTCTTGCTCAAGGAAACAACAGCTTGCCCCTGACAGGGTTTGAACCTACACAGTCAGCTTTCCTGTAAAAGTCCAACTCATTAGCCACTTGGCCGTGCAGCCACTCATTTTTGATGAATCATTTACTATTAATTTTATCCCCTTTATTATTCCAAATGAGTACTTTGCTTGACTTAAACAAACATAATTTCTAGGTAAAGTCTTCCACAAGGAAATGATAACTCCTGTACATGCCAGAGCAGAGGTACAGTGCAAATGACTGCAGAAAAGATTTCATGATCAATCACAATTACCTCAACCATCCTGAATCACCTTATTTACAGTCCTACGCTCTACCTATTGAGCTAACTGGATAGTCAAAACAAAATGAGACTGGTTCAAGTTATTTTAACTTAAGACATGTACAGTAGGCTGGTCTAAGTTTGTTCATATAAAAAATATGACTGGTTCAAGTAATTTTAACTTAAGAGATGTAGACTGGTTTGTACACAATACACATACAGAATTAGACTGGTTCAAGTTATTTTAAGTTACCAGAGAGATGAAGCCCCTCAGCTAGACCATATGGAAGGTATGAGAACACTAACATCATTCCTATCTCCAGTGACGGAGTTTTCCTCAGATCTACAAACTTGAGTAACTAGGCAACAGTTAAAGGTTATAACATTCAGTTTATGAAACCTTTTATAGCCAGTCAATATTGTACTATTGTCTGAATGACCAATGGTCAGTTATTACCAAAACACCATTGAATATGCATAAGTTTTATTCTAACTATGAAAGCATATGTTTACATGTCAAAGCATTCTATCAGACTGGTACCAAAGAAATAAGTCTACACTGAGTTAAACTCATGTGACTAGAAAGCATATATATCATATTACACAACAAATTATTTCATCTATAATTGTAAATTTAATCCTCTATTTCATCAGCATGTTTAACCAAACATAAAACTAAAGTTTGAGTAATCTTAATTTAAGTCTCTGATAAGATTTCATTACAAAGTAACATTGCTAGTTTTTTTATATTGGTTGCTCATTCGTTTTAATTAATTAAATATTCAAGCTCAAAATTTATATTATAGTCAAATATTGTTTTAATTTTTGTAAATATGGCTAGATAAATTATAATTTGGCTAAAAGATTTCTTAATCATGTATTTATTTTTTCTTCATAATAATTATGAAATTAGAAAATCATGTAGTTTGGCTAAAAGAATATTTTAACCAGTGTGAACCCGGATTGTTACATAGTTGTATAATTTTTTCATGAATTTGAATACTTTATTCAGTATGGGGGTTTACATCGCACCTACACAGTAAAGGTCATATAGCAACTTTCTACTTTTACTAGCAGAGGAAGACATCAGGAACCCCTCCCTGCATTATTTCAGGCATGAATGGGCACCTGAGTAGAACCATCGATGTTCTGTAAGCTAGCTGGATAATTTCCTCATTAAAAGAATCCAAAGTTCCTAGTGAGATTCGAGCCCACAGCAGTGATTGACAAGTGGTTTGAAGGTTTGATAAGTCAACAAACGTAACTATACATCATAAGGTTTGAGGTCAGATATACTTAATCCCTCATAACAATATCGAAGTTTTTTCTATATAATAAAGGATACTAGAGCACTGACGAGCCCTGACACCATTCCTATGAGACTTGAACCAAAAAACATGACCAGAAATCTCAGTACAGCTTTAAAGAATGCAGCAGACCCTGTAACATTTGCCATCTCTGGATTCTCAAACTCTAATACAGTCCTGTAATATAAATAAAATAAAACATGGTTACTATAATTATAATCATTCATTGAACATGTAACTGTCCTCAAGCAGATTCAGGACTTTCAATTTTGTTTTCAAACTATAAGAATTGAGCAGTCATAAGAATAAGAGTCTGGTCTAAATAATGTTCTACATTGATTATTGATTATTTTTTCACAGTAAAATATAAAATTCAACACAATTATGGCAAATTGTCAAGTTATTTTTATTTTTACCTGTTAACTGACAATTGCCACATGGATGGGCATAATGCCACTTTTACCAGACTTATTCTAGTGGATTTCAAGGTTATACCGTCTTACATTGTTAACACTCGGTATTTCACTGACGTCGCTATCATTACATCAGGATAATATAACAATTTATACTTACACAGTTAAAGTAATGGCTACAGCATCATTAAGTATACTCTCTCCAAACACCAACATGTATAGCACTTCATCTACATTCAGTGAGTGAAATATAGCTAGTGTTGCGACAGGATCTACTGCAGATATCAGTGAACCAAACGCAAAACTCTCTACTACAGTAAACTCATATGCTACCTGTGCCTGAAACAAATTGTATGCGTATATAGCTATTTATTAGTTAATACAAATTTATTTTTGTTTGATGGTGTTGGAAGCTATAAGCTTATTGAAACACTATCAAATCCATTCCTGGAATTAACCAGTACTAAGCAATGAGGGTAAAGTTTCTTGCTCAAGGAAACACAGCTTGCCCCTGACAGGGTTTGAACACACGTGGCCAGAAATCCTTGGATTACTTGTCATGCATTAACCACTCAGCCATGCCAACACTCCATCTATCTATATGGGTATAATGTTGATTAAAAGATGAAAGTATTATTTGTCTTTTCTGATCTTTTAATTCAGGGTGTTGGTTTAAACTTGTTTTAAATCTGTCTTTCATCAATGACTGTTATCAGTCTCCTTAAATATTTATCAGAATCGTAGAAATCACATTGAAACAAGAGCCATCACAAGGCAACACCGCCACTACAACACAACACCGCAATGACTGTAACAATACCTCTAATATTTTTCTTCCATTAAAAGTCGAGCTAAAAATTGACTTGTTTTCAATCTGTTCATGATTTTTTTAATTAAATCTATAATGTAATTTGAAAAGGCATTATTTCTTATTTCATCCTCTGAATCTAATCTTTTAATAGTTTGTTTGCTCTATATTATTGGGTAACTACATAGAACTGCAAGATATGCTTTATTGCAGCAAACATTTTCAGAAACATTTAGTTTGGGTTTGATATGGGTTTGGTAAGGGGTAATGGCTGAGAAGTGTGTTTGTGTTGGAAATCAACATAGATGTCAATGATATGTGTAATAATATAACTTACTAGTATAAATGTTATCAAATAGTTTATATACCTGTCCCAGTAATATAACTTACTAGTATAAATGTTATTAAATAGTTTATATACCTGTCCCAGTAATATAACTTACTAGTATAAATGTTATTAAATAGTTTATATACCTGTCCCAGTAATATAACTTACTAGTATAAATGTTATCAAATAGTTTATATACCTGTCCCAGTAATATAACTTACTAGTATAAATGTTATTAAATAGTTTATATACCTGTCCCAGTAATATAACTTACTAGTATAAATGTTATTAAATAGTTTATATACCTGTCCCAGTAATATAACTTACTAGTATAAATGTTATAAAATAGTTTATATACCTGTCCCAGTAATATAACTTACTAGTATAAATGTTATCAAATAGTTTATATACCTGTCCCAGTAATATAACTTACTAGTATAAATGTTATAAAATAGTTTATATACCTGTCCCAGTAATATAACTTACTAGTATAAATGTTATCAAATAGTTTATATACCTGTCCCAGTAATATAACTTACTAGTATAAATGTTATAAAATAGTTTATATACCTGTCCCAGTAATATAACTTACTAGTATAAATGTTATCAAATAGTTTATATACCTGTCCCAGTAGATAGATTCCACCTCCTACAACCATAGCTGATATAGCTGTACCTATTATAGCAAACACTAAAATTGTTCCTATGTTCTGGAAAAAATTGCCCTGAAAATGAAAATAGATAAGTTTTTATATATTTCCTGCCCCGAAACTGCCAAATAAATGTGGCTGTCACACCAAAACTAGACAGGAATATAGCCTTACCTGTGGTGCTGGGCAGACATTTACCAAGTATATTATTATCTTAATATCACCATTAGGTAGAAATTTCACCATGATATCAAACTGCTTTTACACTGTGCTATTCTTTAAAGGTAGAGTGGAGGGTAAATGACTGCTTTGCAAATGACTGTTGTATTACTAGGTAATGTATAAATAAATAATGCCACCCAAGGTACAACCAATGATTTTAAGAGACATCTAAATAACTTTTTAAAAAAATCCATATTCGGTGCATGACATTTGTCATTGTTATTTATGCTTTGAAATGATCACATCGAATTTCCCTTTTCTTGCACAAAAATTGTGAAATTGACAATACAGCACAAACATATGGCAGATGAAAACAATAGGTACCTTGTGAAGATTATATCCTGATTCAAATATAATAGGTGGTAACAAAACAATAAAGAATATTGTTGGTGGAAACGCCTCTTCTTTCTGAAATACATGTACATGAATATGATCATCAAATAAAATTAAAGATCCTGTAACAAAATTATTTTTTCATGATTTTATTAAATAAATATGATGCTCAAATTAAGATTTGTCAATATTGTAAGTTCAAATAAGCATTATTTATAAAGATATTATCCAATTTAACATTTCATGTAAATAAAGGGAGGTAATTAGAAATTTATTTTCTATAAATTCTAAGTCAAATTTTCCAATAAGAAATAATAGCATGTAATTTATTGATTAAATATAATGTGAACAAATATTTGCATTACACATTTTACATATTCTTTGATGTTTGAAAATTGATTTATTTGCATATTTATATACATATATAATTTTTTGCAAGTGTGGTATACACACAGTAACAATATCAATCACAAAACATACAGGATCTAATATAATCCATTAATCAAGACAGAAACAGGCATGTAACTGAGAAAATAAAATTTAATATTAATGTACTTTTTAGAATGTTAACAACTGCTCAAACTGACTACAAAAAACATTATCACTGCCTAATATCGGAGGCCTTTATAAGTACTCATCAAACACAAAGTCCTATTCAGTAATAGTACAAGTGTATATTACTTTAAAATGGACATTTTCAAAGTTTTACGTACCAATTGCCATAAGTAACAATTCTCTATATATAAACATGTATTCAAATTTCTGGTTCTATGAAATTTTTGAAATTGAAAACATGAGTTTTTTTTTGTATGTTAATAACAATAATATGTAACAACAAAACTTACACTCCAATTTCCAAATTTAAAAATCTTGAGAACTAGTCCAATCAAGGCACCTGAAAAAAAGAAGTGAAGTATTTCAATTTAAACTGGTCAAATAAACTTCAGCCATGATTGAACATTATCTATACATACATGGAGGGATGTTCCCTTATTACATTACACAGGCTTGATTCTGATTAATACATTTAAGATTATTGGTTTTAGCCTCAGGTTATTTATTTCATCTTTTCTCCATGGCTTAAAAATTGGATGTCTTGACACTTGTCACTTTCTGGAAATGACAAAGTTATCAAATCTTGTGGGAATAAAAAGACAGAGAAAATTTAAAATCTTTTTAGTAGAAATTTTACTGTAAGTTTTATATTGTGTACCACATGCTTACCAACTAATACAACAGCAATACTTTCGGGCAGGTAGTGGAACTTTGTCTGTAGCAGCATATGTGTCATCAGGATACATATTGCTGAAATCAAAATTGAGCCGTGTCACAACAAAACCAACATAATGTGTTTGCGACCAGCATGGATCCAGACCAGCCTGCGCATCCGCGCAGTCTGATCAGGATCCATGCTGTTCGCTTACAAACCGGATAACAAGTAGAAAAACTGATAGCGAACAGCATGGATCCTGATCAGACTGCGCGGACGCGCAGGCTGGTCTGGATCCATGCTGGTCGCAAACCCATTATGTTGGTTTTGTCATGACACAACTCAAATCACTATAGTAATGAAACATCCAATATAAGTTATCTTTTTTATTTTCTTTCTTCAGTATATTTTTTTAAAATTCCGTTTCAATTTCTTCTTGAAAATTGAAGGGTATAAAGCTATATCTTATGATAGATTTACGTAAAATTTATCAGTAAAATTATATTGTTTATATACATGTAATCATAAGGTTGATTCTTGAGAAAGCCGTTAACATAGAAAGTCTCTATTATTTGACTCACATAAATATTGTATGTAAACAGAATAAAATGTTCCATAACAAAATATTATACTGCTATATTTACAGTTTGTCAATGATCTTATTGGTTTAAACATATTTATTTAAGCTCGATTGCGAAACAAGTTCTTGCAACTTATAGTAATCACTTTCGAGTCCGCTTCCTGGAACCAACCAGTACTGGTGTCATATGGAGAAACATGGTCGTGACCCGAGTAGGGCTCAAACCCATGATCTCTGGGTTGAGAGGCACACCTTAACCACTAGGCCACCGCTCCCCTTGAATGATTTTATTCATGTGACATTCCCTTTTAAGGCAATATTTTACCATATTTCTTTCATACAAGCATTTTGGAAGTATTCAGTTCAATTCAAATAATAATTTTTTAGTGTAAATATGAAGCTTTATATAAAGGAAACTTTAATTGTTAAAAAAAACAAAACTTTTTTTGTTTGTTCCCATCACTTTATTAGTATAAACATAAAAAAATTCATACTCACCAATGACAAGTAGAATAAAGAATATTGTCAAACTGCTTTTATGTTCTTTTTCTGATTCTCCAACATCAGGAAGATCGGGTGGACTGTTAGTCGGCTTTAACGTAGGCTTTGGTGTTGTAGTAGTAGTTGTTGTTGTTGTATTGTCACTAAAAACAAATACAACTTTGTTTAATATATGATATCAATTGTCAGTACCAATATAAAATTTCAATTTTATACAGAATAATTACGCTATATTTCAGGGACTTCTTTTAGGTCAAAGTCAGGCGGTAACTTTTCCTTAAATCTTGAATACTTTGCCCTAATTTATCTGACAAAAGAAGTCCACTTTGCCTAAAATTCCAAAATAATATATCCTTCATGTACTTAATTGTAAGTATGTGTCCATGTCCATTTTGTTAAACTGTCACAAGCAGGTAGATTTGTAAACATGTAACCGAAATTAAGCATGTACTGATCTCTAAATTTTGATAACATAGTTCCAGTCTCATGTTTCAATAACAAAAATTGCTTCAGATTTCTTTCATTTTTATGTAGAATTACAAATGTAGACTACATGCATGTAGAAAATACTTAAAATACAAAAGGTCTGTTATAATTTTTACCATAAGAAGAATATTTGGTGACTTGACTTATAAATCTAATCAGTTCACAAACATGTATGTTGAAGCTATTGATAACAAACATTAATAATGTTACATTATATTTGATGTTTCAAGTAAATCCCTTAAGAAATAAAGAAGTTACAGAGAGAAAAAATAACTTCAAACTTTAAGAGGCAGATTATTCTGGAAATATCAATTTTTTATTTTTTATTTATTTATACATTCAGGAACATGTAGCACATGATACAAATAATAAAATCATACAGTTAAGAGATAACATATAAATCATATATATGAAATGAGATCATAAAACAGCATAAAAGAGCTATAGTTATATAAAATATACCAGTAATTAAGATGCTGGAGTTGGTATGAAATATAAATTTGAAGTTTGAAGTACAGACTTTAAGAAATACTGAAGTTAGCTATTAGTTTCATATTGACTCCTGACTCCAGATCTTATTTTTGTGTCCGGACAACCAAATTAAGTTTTACAGGCAAATTCGTTGAATTCATATCCCCCGCCAAGTACTTATTATTACTAACACAACAACTGGAGGCTTTATTTACATAAATTTATCATGGCATGCAAATTTCCTTTTCATATTGATGGTTCCCAAAAAGTCTTCTTAAGTGCTCAAAAAAGTGATTCCTTTTTCGAAACTATAATGACTTCCTAGCTAAGCATCATGGTACATGTTTGTTTACTTCCTGTCTTTCATAAGCAAATTGTATTTAGGTAAACGTCCCATAATTCATACACAATTTTTTTTTTTTTGTAAAAAACAACGAATGTATAATAAACAAATAATAAGATCGCAATCCACGATCTCTGGACTGATGAATATTCGTACTCGATTTTTCATTTTGATTCGTGATTATCGGACTACTCGAATACTCGCCCCAGCCCTACAAATCAATGGCCATAACTCTGTCTTGAAGGGTCTGACCGAAACAAAACAACGATATGCACATCTCCCCTTGGTATTGAAGGTTCCCATAAAGTTTTATAGAATTCCAGCCAGTAGTTGAAGAGAAGTGAGCGAGGAAACGATGATTACTCTATATGCTTACTGCATAACTAATCAAGGGCCATAACTCTGAGTTAGAGGATCTGACCAGTTTAAAGTTTTGTTCAATTCCAGCCAATAGTTGCAGAGAAGTAGTGCGGCAACCATTATTGCTCTTATGCAATCTGCTTTACTACTCAAGGGCCATAACTCTGAGTTTAAGGGTCTGACCAGATCAAGGCTACGATATTGGCATTTTCTCTTAAAATTGAAGGTTCCCAGAAAGTCTTGTTGAATTCCAGCCAATAGGTGCAGAGAACTTGCGAGGAAACGAATTTTGGACGAATGGACGGATAACTGGAAGAACAACCAACTGGAAGAATTTTTGTTTTTCAGCAAATGCAAATTTGGCCCTGAGTCATCTCTGCCCTATACCAACTTGGCACAGGTCAACTCGACCCATAATTATTTTAATGATTATTGTTATAACTTTTAACTTATTTTTTTCATCATTGCTTTTTAATATTGTTTAACATTTTTGATTCATACTTAATGATCAGTGTTTCCGTTACTCTGCATTTCTTGCATTTTTGATGGTACAAAATATCTGCATTTACTTACAAAGTGTTAAAATGACCTGGTTTACATGTATACTGAACATGTTATGATTAATATTGAATCATTAAAGCTTTCCGTGCCATAGGCAGCACCTAATTTCATATTACTGACAGTTTAAACGATCAATTTCTGTTCTAAGTAAGATAAACTTAAAGAGATTTTATTAACCAAATATACAAAAACAAACATTTAATCTTATCAATTCTTCATTTTGATAACCTTAAGGATGATTTAAATGATTGTTTTAAAATAGGGTGAAACTTTACTTATCTGAGGTGAATCATCACTTAAGTGAAGCAAGTTGTTATTGGGTAAATCGTCAGTAGAGCGAATTGTTATCAATTCATTCTATCATAGCTCTAGATTAGTCTAGATTTGTCAATAACAAATAAATGTAACAAATCTGTGTTTGACTACAAAATGAAAAATCAATCACTACATCAGGGCTCCCACTGGCTCAAATAAAATAATAGCCAATATTTTTAACTTAAAAAAATAATAGCCAAAATTAAGTTCAGCGGACTATTGAAGATTTAGCGATAAACAACATAAGCAGTTGATTAAATTAACATTACATATACAACTTTTTCAGTTTTATAAGGATTCTCAAATAAACTGATATATTTGTGTATATTGATAACTACATTGTACCTTTTTTAGGTACCACAACTTGAATTGTTATTGTAGAACAGAATAAAAATGTAATATAGTATATTCTAACACGACCCGCATTTTTCCCTATTGAACATAGAAGAACCGAAAGTGTGTGTTATTATGCAATAGAGTCACTGTTTGACGATCTATATTTAGACATGTGACATAATCATTATACATGTGACGTAACCACTATAAAATCCGACGCGCTGACAATAAGTACGGAAAAAAATCAGGCGCAATTTTGCATAATAGCAGGTACGGCAGCATTTATTTGTTTATGTCGTGTTAGAATCGAAATAATATATCCAAATCGGTGATTTTATCGCTGGATAACATCACTGTTTGTCGTTCGTATGCGCATCATTATATCACTCGGGCTACGCCCTCGTGATATAATTCCTCGCATCCGAACTCCAAACAGTGATGTTATTGAGCGATAAAATCACAGTTTGGGATATATTGTTTCTTAAATAACTGTATGACAATAATATCAAAAATTCATTATAACTTTACATAATGATGTTATCGGACAATTTCTTTTGTTTGTTCTTATCAAATTTTGTAAGCTATAACCACTGTCAATTCCACATTTCACACAGAACTGGAGTAGATTTAGGTCATATTAGCCTATAGAAATAACTCTTGCAAACTCATTCACAGAATGCAGCCTTTTTTCTGAATTACTTACTGAAAAATGCCATCATCACCAATTTAATACAAATTTTCTGCCATAATAGTAAAGATTTTTAAACAGAACATAACTTTTTCACCTTTAAATAAATATCAAAATTATCGGTGTCGCGAAAATATGTGACAATCGGATTTTTTCCTGTTTTCTGAAGAAATATTCACAATTTTAGTTGTTGTGGAAATAGTTGTTTGGAAGTTAATACTTTTTAAATATTTTTCCATTGTTTTTCACTGGCGATTTTGTCAAGCAGCTTAAAACAACAAAAATTAAAATTTGCAATTACTGCAATTTACGGTAAATTTTGGGTTGGTCAATATCCAGTTTATCAATTTTAAAACGATTTTTGAGGCTAATTGACGAATATTTGATGGCTTTTATTATGCTGGACAATATCTTTAGAGTAAATATACAATTTTACATCTTGCATGTATTTTTATCACCTCGGGCAATATTGTAAGCAGCATGTGACCGATAAAAAGTTGACACTCAATTAAATCCACCCCGCTGGTGTTAATTGGGTCTACTGCATTCTTTATCGATTTTTACACCTTATTTATAAACACTGTTGGAAGTAGAAAATAATCGCCAGATTTTGTAGCCAAAATGCAAAAATAATCGCCAATCTTATAAAATAATTGCAAATGGCAACTATGGCAACTGACAGCTTGAGTCCTGCTACATGCTGTTAAAAACCATCCATATCTGGGAGTTGAACTAGCACAGCAAAAGCTTCTAGTACTCTTGGTTTTATCAAACGGAACTTAAAACATTGTCTGACCACAGTAAAAGAAAGAGCTTATCAAACTTTGGTTCCACCTAAACTGGAATATGCGTCACCAATTTGGAATCCTCAACAACTAAATACATCAAAGAAAATCGAACAAATACAACGAAACGCGGCAAGATTCGTCATGAATAAGCCATACAACCCTAATAATCCATCTAGCGTATCATCAATGCTACATGAACTAAAATGGCCAACACATTCAACATTCATTCTTTGCAAGAACTGTTCCTTATTGGAACAACCTACCAGCTAACATCACAACTGTGGACAACCTGGACAGTTTTAAGACTGCGTTCCAGTCTTACGCATTTGTGTAAATTATTAAACATCGCGTATAGTGTACAAACATGTTCGGATTTTACTTCACACTACATTTTCACATTATTTTAATTCGAACGCCTGGTGCCGCACATGGGGGACAGGTTTTCAGCCCACGTTTTTATGGAGCACAATTCACATCACCACTCATCGCTGATGTCTGCACAGCGGATTTACAGACTAGTTCATCATAGAAGTAGAAGAAGCCTAGACTCTAGGCTAGATAAGTTTAGAGTTTATTAGAAGGGACAAAATTACCCATCTGTTAGATTCCTTGCATCTTCTAAAATGTTTTTCAGAAATGAACTTTCATCATCGTCTGGGTCTGGTTGTACTTTTGGTTGCTGATTTTTACTGTCTACCTCCTGGGGTCCTGTGGCAGCTTTTGCAGACAGCACGGTCCCTAGCATCAGCAACAGGACAAATATCAGCGTTGAAAAGTTAAACAGAAGCATCCTTCCTGTATATTTGGAAACGAAATCTATTCTGCGTCAATAAAAAAATTGTTTAACAGCTCATGCATGATGCATATAAGCACAAATTTGTGTTGACATGTCAAATGTGTCAATGTAAATTCACCGGAAGTAAACACACATCAACCGGAACAAACTTTTTTCAACCCAAAGATTTTTATTCTCCAAACATTATGATATGCATTTTAACAGAATTCTGAATATTCTATTGCAATAATCACCGTAGAAAATGTCAAATCAAATTTAATTTTCCTTTCATTGCCATAGAATTAGGTGAGATTTAAAATAGCTTAAACATTGAATGTGATTTACAACTTTTTGTGAAAAAAAGTCTTTTTGGTAGTTTAATTAAAGTCTGACTCCTTTGAATGATTGGAAAAAGCGTTTTGTTGGACTAAGATGAAATGGAAACTGAAAATATTGTTAATGTTGTACCAACCAAACAGCAGCTTTTGACAACAAAAGGCAGAGTTTCTTGCACTGAAGATGGCTGCACAAAGAGTTTTGCACACAGTGGGGCCTTGAGAATGCACACAGTGAAATCCCATGGCCTTATAAAGGTTCGTTCATTTGTCTCTTACTTGTCTAACAGTGTCTAAGATGGTCGTCTATGAGGGTCCGGTCTATGATCTAATGATCAAGGATTAATTTTGAGTATTCACAGAGGTGTAAGAGTAAGACATACCCATGTATAGGGTAATTATCCTGCACAAGCACAGACTGCTGTTGCAGGAATGTTATAACATCAATAAAATTGACAACACTTTTATTGTTATAGTGAGGAGAGTCCTCTAAATACATACAGTAGAAAAAAAGGGCGTGGTCGAGTTCTGTAGCCTCTGGTTGATCTGTAGTTATTCAGTTCACGAAGGTCTCGACACATGGTTTGTTCAAATTGATCTGGGAATGGCGGCTACAATAATAAGGCTGATAATTGCAACAGTATTTGTTGCTGTCAAGAATGCCAATTTTTAAGTGAAATCCACATATTTCTTAGTCTCTAGGACCACTTTTGTTAATCAGGCCTCGACATTAGCGGTGGTCCGTTGGTCCGAGACCACCTGATTTTGGCAAGGACCACCTAATTTTAAAATGCACTGGTCCGTCGGACCACTTGAATTTTCTGGTTTGTGCAAGGCTCATTTGGGAGAATAGCGATTTGGTCAAGACATGTTTTATACATTTTGTTTAAAACCATTTGTCCTATGAACATGTATATGGTTCATTAATAGATTAATCTGATTAGAAGGTCTTAAATCATCAATAACTTTAATTTTAAATCGCTAAAAATTTTGTCTTTGCAAGTTAAAAGAGTTAAGAATTTGTGATATTAAGCTAGGTACAAATTGCATTCAAATAATGCTATTAATGCTGCATCGTCGGATTACCACGGCGGAACCTTTAACATTTATGTTATGTTACATGTTAATCACACGTGGGTATCCGACGATGGTAATTGTGATATTGTATGGGATACCGTATGAACTTTAAGTTTCATATACATGTACATGAATAATGGCAGCAAACTAAAGGAACTGGAAAAAATACATCTAGTAATTCTTTGCTTAAGTTATCTCCATTTTAACTGTTTAACGATAAGAGATCCATTTCTTCCAGAGTTAAAATTACTTTTTTTTTAAATAAAAGGTTAAAAATACTCATTGTAAAAAATAAATATCAACCAACAAGCAACAGGGCGGTTAATTCTGTTTTCATAATAAATCTGTGAGAAAAATAAGCTAAACTATAGTTATATATAAAGTTGTTTTTATTTTATCCTTTAGATATTTTCTTGTTTTAAGAAAATTTATTAGTTTTTATCAAAAATGTTAATCTATAAAAGATACATGTAATTATCATGATTATAAGACATACCACGTATCAGCAATGAATATTTGAATAACAGTAAGCAAAAACCAGACACAAATGGTTTCACTATTCCCTAACTTGAGTTGAGGGAGAAATCACTTCAATGTAAAAGTTAACACAAATAAGAGCCCTGTTGTGTATTTTTGAATGAGCTATGAAAAAGAAACAGATAACTTCACGACAGAATACCTATTAACTTGCTCTCCTTAATTTATAATTAGATAAAAATATTATATCTAAAATGTCTGTTTTCTTTAAAGGTTAATAATACATCTTTGTCATCAATTTTAAGCATACTTTTTTCTAAACTTGCAGTAAACTGATATAATAATAATAATTGACCACTTGACTTCTTGAAGGACCACCTTAATTTCAAATCTAGTGGTCCGGCTTACCACCTGATAAAAAAGTTAGTGTCGAGGCCTGTTAATGATGTAAATCTCTTTCTCCAAGTTTACTACCGTCTATTATCCAATTGTAAATACATGTGTATGTAGACGGTACCACCTTTCGAATATGTTTAGTTACTGTAACTATTATAGTAAGCCAATGAACAATAGCATGACATATACTGGCCAATCATAACATAGCATCTTTCTGTTGAAGTCTGTCACTCAAAGAAAAAATGTCTGCCGATTAGCAAAAGTGATATTAGTTAATGAAAATGTTTGATAAGGCACTAAAAGGAAATGAATTTTAGACCTTCGGAAAGAATGAAAATCCTCGACCCCACCTTTGCTCTGCCCTTGACCTGCATGGGGGCCTTTATAGCCCCCATGACCCCCCTTGCTTTCATTTTCCTCTTTTTTTCTCAAATCACAGTCATATTGGCATTCCTGTGTTGTCTAGGAGTAGGAACCTCCATTTTTCGTGGAAGCATTGACTAATTTACTGAAGTTTCTGGTTTAAAGTACTACAGTCCGTACCATTTATTTGATAATTTGCTGTATTTGTGGCACTTCATCCCACTAAAATATAATGACAAAACATATTATTTAAATCAGTGACATGAATGAATGATTATTTTTAGACATAACATACATGATCATTTTGGTTTGTATTTTTGGTTTAAATTTGATTGATGTGCTCATTTTTCAGTTTAGACTAATACATGTACTTAATTTTTCTATCTTTTTCCAGACTGACAATGACAAATGTTTATTCCACAAGAGAAAGTCAGCTGATAAAACAGTGTTTAGGTTTCATTGTCCAGTCAACTTGTGTATGTATGGTGAAGGATCCAAGAAGTATTTTAATGCTTACAGTTTAGTAAAACAGGTAAGGTTTCATTGTAACTAAGTTTTTGCAGGGTTGTCTTATCCATACAATTTCTTAAAAGATTTGTTTTAATATATCAATCACATACAACAAAGAGTGTTTTCTAAATTTTGAGGTCGTCCAAAATGCATGAGGCAGTCATTTTTGCTTCCAGCCGCCTGACAACTCTTCAAAACAGTGCACACACACAATCAACTTTCCAATACTTTTCCAAAGTTTGGGAAGAAACTTCATCTTACTTTTTAGCTCACCTGTCACAAAGTGACAGGGTGAGCTTTTGTGATCACTTTTCGTCCGGCGTCCGTCCGTAAACTTTTACTTTAAATGACATCTCCTCATAAACCACTAAACCAATTTCATCCAAACTTCACAGGAATGTTCCTTTGGTGGTCACCTTTAAAAATTGTTCAAAGAATTTAATTCCATGCAGAACTCTGGTTGCCATGGCAACCGAAAGTGAAAACTTAAAAAATCTTCTTTTAAAGAACCCAAAGAGCTAGAGCTGAGATATTTAGCATGAAACATATTCTAATGAGTGTCTACCAAGTTTGTTCAAATAAAAGCCCCGGGGTCAAAATTGGCCCCGCCCCAGGGGGTCATTGATTTTCCCTATAAATTATGCATATAGTAAAAACTTAAAAAATCTTCTTTTAAAGAACCCAAAGAGCTAGAGCGGAGATATTAGGCATGAAACATCTTCTAGTAAGTGTCTACAAAGTTTGTTCAAATAAAAGCCCTGGGGTCAAAATTGGCCCCGCCCATAGTAAAAACTTAAAAAATGTTTTTTTTTAAGACACCTAATGAGCTAAAGCTTAGATGTTTAGCATGAAACATCTTCTTATGGGTGTCTACCAAGTTTGTTCAAATAAAAGCCCTTGGGTTAAAATTGGCCCTGCTGGGGGTGGGGCGCTTTATACAGGTGAGCGACTTCAGGGCCATTATGGCCCACTTGTTTTAAATAAGTAAGATAATTGTTATCAGTGTACATGTATAAGTAAAACTTTAAAAACATTTTGACATACAAGTTATATAATTTTCAAATTCAATTTAACTAATTTTCACAAATTTTATATTCCAGCATTACTTGAAAGTTCATGCAGAGAGAGAATACCTGTGTAAACGTTGTGACTCGGCATTCTTAACAGATCGTGACTTGAAACAGCATCAGGAACGTTGTGGCGTGTTGTATAGCTGTGGCACATGTCCTGTGAAATATACAACAAAGGAAGCTCTACATACGCACTGTAAACGACAGACTCACTCGTACCCAGAAGAATATTTGAGACAGACTAAACAAAAGGCTGATAAGAAACAGTAAGTGAAGTAAATTTTATTACAGACTGCTATACATGTATATAATGATTGATGTTTTTTAATCTTCAGAAACTTTCACATATCAGTAAGACATTCTATAAAACATATAACATATCAACCGTGGGGCTGTTGGAATATGTTTCATCTACCAGTGTCAGTATTGATTAAAATCCTTTGTTTAAAAAAAATGAAGAAACATATATGTTGCTATTTCATGTAACAGTTTTGCAATCACCATTCTCTAATTTTCACTTGATCTAAGACTTTCATGGTTGTTTTTTTTCACAGTTTGATAAAGAGGCACTTCACTTTAATTTTGGGAAAAACAACTTAGTATTTTTGCAAAAGGGGGAAAAAAACCTTGTTGAAAGGGAAAGCTGCATTATTTTAAAGAGGGGCCTGCTATAAAAGGGGGAAAAAAGCCCTGACTTTTCCTTTCATGTGTCAATAGGAAAAAAGGTGATGATCTCTTGTTTTATCAGATGATAGGATGATATAAATAGTATTAGATGTTCTAACAGGCTTTGTAATATTTCATAATAACTTTGATATTATTATCTTTTTGTTTCAGAAATGCCATTAGTAAGCCTAGTCAGCCAACTCAGCCGGTGGTCACTATTATCACACAACCTATGTTACTAGTGCCTGTACAATCTAAGGAACCAGTCAAGCCAAATAGAAGTATACAACCAAAACCAGTCAAACAAAAACCAGTCTATTCCGGAATAAGGCCAGATGTCAAGGTCAATGAAGGTGAAGGACATGTGATATCAGCTGTACGACAGGATGTGTTGATTCAGACAGATATATATGGAGTAGATACATTGAACCTTAATAAAAATAACACAGAGGGAAATAGAACTCTCTATAGCAAAACATTAACACATCAGAACACAAAATGTGTTTCAACAAGTCCAAATGAACAGACAAAAGTCATTATTCCAATGACCCCTGACTCACATTATCTGACAGAGGGTAGCTATTCTTCAAATTGGAATGATAAAGCAAAGAAGCAAAATTTGGTCAAAAGAAGGCTAAGTCAGCAGAAAGAATTTAATCCTTCATCTCCGAGAAGAAAAAAAATGAAATCAACCACTGGTATCCAGACCTCTGTAAGTTTCATCAAGAAAAAAGGAGTGCCTACAGTAAATAGTACACAAACAACTGGTGATTATATCATAGAAACAGCTCTCAGACACGCGAATATCCAGATAGAAAAGAAGACCGTGGCATCGCAAGTCACTCCACAGAAACCTTACAAACATGACTTGTTACATGATCGACTAGGTATACAAAAGCCAAAGCCAGT
Organism: Ruditapes philippinarum; assembly: GCF_026571515.1. Classification (NCBI taxonomy): domain Eukaryota; kingdom Metazoa; phylum Mollusca; class Bivalvia; order Venerida; family Veneridae; genus Ruditapes; species Ruditapes philippinarum. The sequence goes on from NW_026864141.1 coordinate 242,343, forward strand.
TCTGGTTGATTCGTTTAGCCAAGTAAAACAACAGAACATTAGGGCGGAGACGTCACATAATTTGGCAGAGAGCCAAACCATGACCGATATACCACCATCAATTTCAACACAAACACTACAATCATATCTTGTCAACCAGCAAGAGCGACATAGCAAAGCTCCTCTTAGTAGACAAACAAGTTCTTATTATACCACTGAAACACTGCAAGAATCTCTGACTGATAATATTGGCACTGCTTTGATAGAACCTGTATGTAACGAAAATACATTGCCTGTAAACAGGACAGTCTTGAAACCTAATGATAATACAGTACAAATTTATGATGAAAATTTAACTACATCTGTGAATTACGTAATGCCATCGAAGTCAAGACAACTGCAGGGTCAAGGCTCCATGACAAATGATAAAAATGTGCAGGAAACTTCTACAGACATACCGGAATATACTGCAGTGCCTCTTCAAGGAGTACATATTGGGTCAGCTGCATCCAGACTGACTACAAAGCAAAACTCTGAACACAGTTCTTATTCTTCATCAGATGTAGATCCTTTTGAAGAAAATTTCCTAAAAGGTGAAGGCCATGTGTCAAGTGCAGAACAAGGTCACTTCACAAATATAGAACAAGGTCAAGGTCACTTCACAAATATAGAGCAAGGTCAAGGTCACTTCACCAATATAGAACAAGGGCATATGACTGATATGGGGGCACAAGCTATGTCGGCATCTGAATTTGACCATTTACTACAGTCAAGCGGAATTTTTAACAACAATGCTGATTTTCTGTTTGGTGCAGGCAACAATCAAAGTATATCAACAAGTACAAAGGACATAGGGACAGAGTCATGTGAACTAGCCAGCGAGCTTGACTTCCTGGATGCAAATACCCATACCATTGATATGAATACTCAGACAGTTGATTTCAGTTTTTTGGAAAATTTTGAGCCTATTGATTCAAATACTCAAACAGTTGGTGTGGGGGCAGGGCTTGACTTTCTTGATATGGTTATGACAAATATGGAGACCCAGACATTGAACGATGATGATTTGGCAAGTCTTGGACTTTTAGATAAACCATTATTGCCAGGCACCATCCATACATTCACAGGAGGTAATTTGGCTGATGTAGGAACCAGTAACTCCACAGGGGCGTGTGTTGGAGTTTCAATTGGCACAGATGATAATTTCAGTTACACCAAAAATGATAAATTATATAGTGAAGTTGGAATAGAAGGAAATACTGGCTCTCAAGTTTCATCTTCAACCAGTCCTTGTTTTAGGGAACCTTTATCATTAAATAAAAGTGGAACACAGTCTGTTAGAAAGATTCATGCTTCTAGAAACTCAGATCAATCAGAGTACAGTCCACTTGGTGAAAAAGATGAAAAGGTCAGAGTTCAAACAGAAACACAGACTGTGTCTCTAGATACTATAGAACCATTATTACAGACTGAGACCCAAACACAGGTAGAATCAACAGATACAGATTTTGTTACTAGTAACATGGAAACTCAAACAACCTTTGAAGATCTTCAACAATTGTGTGAATGGTTACAATGAAAAGTTTTACATATCACATGTTTTCGCGAATGCTTAATAAGGAAAACAGATTGGCACTTGTGTGATGATAACCTTATAGTAAAATCATGCCTTAAAAGATAGATCATGAAAAACTGAAACTTTGACCTTTAACAGGTGGTCATTTAAAACAGGTTATTTGTTGCTTGTTGATTTAGAGATGGCCATTTGAGCCGTGTCATGACAAAACCAACAAAGTGCGTTTGCGACCAGCATGGATCCAGACCAGCCTGCGCATCCGCGCAGTCTGATCAGGATCCATGCTGTTCGCTATCAGTTTCTCTACTTGTAATAGGGTTGGTAAGCGGACAGCATGGATCCTGATCAGACTGCGCGGATGCGCGGGCTCGTCTGGATCCATGCTGGTCGCAAACCCATTATGTTGGTTTTGTCATGGCACGGCTCATTTGTGTCAGATATTCTTTTTATTACCTTTTTGCACAGATTTTCTTTATATAACCTTTATGTTAAGGCAGTCTTTGACACAGGGTTAACTTATTTATATGTAAACAACCATCAGGTGAATTCCCATTTAGAACAAAGATGATGGCTAGGTTATAAAGATAATTTACTTTTTATGTTTTAAGCTCAAAGTACAGCTGTCAGGAGCCAAGGGTCATGTTTACAGGGTCATAATTTTACAAGCTTGGGGTCATGGTTATTATTTATTCAAATTGTTCAAAAAGTATATGTAGGTTTAAATTTTTTATATCAATATGTGTATATTGTTTGTAGGTTTCCACATAGCTGTGCACAGCTTTTAAAGATTTGACACATTGCCATATATTCAAGCTGCCATATTTACCTGAATGCCTTTCTTGTTAGCTTGCTCAAATTATAAACATTTCTTAATTTCAATTATATTTCATCAAATTTAAAGGCAATTTTTCCCTTTACCTGCTGGAATCAAAACCCAAAGTGATTAGTCTTTAACTGTAGTGTAGATCATCATCCAGGCCAGCCTGTACATGTGTAAAATCTTGACCAGGCACTGCAGTGTTGGCACTCAGTTTTTGTACTTTGTTAAAGGCACATTATGTCTCAGAAACAATACATATTTCCTTCTATAAAAAGGGCAAATAAAAGTTTTATAACGATTAGGTACTGAAGAAAGTAGTGCTGAATGTGAAATTATTGGTCATAAAAGTAGCAAAATGTAAACAAAGTAGTATTTTGACTTTCATACAAAATACTACATGTCTATTGCAATAACTGTACTTAATTATCTAGAACACAATTTTTTTTTAAAAAGATTTATGTATTAGATAATTATTAAATTACTGTTTCCAGAATGAATAACTGTACTTATTGCCAAAAAGGAACAGAAGAAAAAGATAATTCAGGTTATTGACCTTCAAATATAAAAAGCTTTTGGAAAATAAAAATAAATACATTTCTGTGGCATAATGGGCCTTTAATGAAACCACATAAAATTCAAATGGACTGGTCCAGATTCATTGGTGGGCGAGTCTTATTACATAGATTTAGCAGGTTAAGGGTTTAGTTGTCATATATGTTATGTTGCTTATCCATTATTCAGTACTTGTTTACAGCTTTGTAGATCTCATTTCAGTAAAAATGTGTGCCAAGTTCAAACTGTGCTTGACTTAAGGATTTATCTTGGGGGTGGGGGGGGGGGGGGGAGAGAGAATTATGTGTAAGTTGTTGGAGCCTTAAGAAATATTAAATTATCTGCTGGAATTGAAATACATTTACTACCAGTTTATGACACAAGTGTTTGTTAGAGTGATATTTGAGGCCATAATGAATATTCTAAACATTGCTTCACATGTGCAAATTCCATGCCCAACTTGTCTGACTCAGGGGAGGGGGGTTGTGGGGGGGGACTTTATGGTGACTTTCCATAGAACTGGTCCTTGCACAAGTGAAAATTTCAGCCAGTAGAAAAACAAAATATTCTATCTCTTAACAATTGGGGAACATTTATTTTAGTATGTTCTGTTATGAAGTCTAAGTTAACTATTAAATACACTTTTTGATAACAAAATTTTCACCCCAATGGCAATCTCCTTGACACATGCACGTCAAATGGAGGCAACCTCTCATTGTTAATGTAAATTTAAACTTGCATGTTTAGTTAAATTGTAAAGTTGTTTTGGCTTTTTTTTTTTTTACAATTTGACATATTGATTTTGTTTTAATAGATTCTGGCTTTTCATAGGTGTGTGATATCCAAGAGAATCAGTAAGTGTCCTACCAGAAAAACATCATGTGATTATATTATGTTTGTGATCATGTTATTTTCTGTTTGTTTGTGATCATGTTATTTTCTGTTTGTTTGTTTGTGATCATGTTATTTTCTGTTTGTTTGTTTGTGATCATGTCATTTTCTGTTTGTTTGTGATTATGTTAATTTCTGTTTGTTTGTTTGTGATCATGTTATTTTCTGTTTGTTTGTGATTATGTTAATTTCTGTTTGAGATATGTTTGTGATCATGTTATTTTCCTGTTTGTTTGTGATCATGTTAATTTCTGTTTGAGATATGTTTGTGATTATGTTATTTTCTGTTTGTTTGTGATCATGTTATTTTCTGTTTGTTTGTGATCATGTTAATTTGTGTTTATTGTGTTGATGATGTACATCTTTAGATCTGTTTGCTATTTTAGTGCAATATTTATTTATTACATCTATGATATTAAACATTTATTAAACAATATAAAGAAATCTAAAATGTGTTATGTTACATCTCAATATCACTAGGTTTATCCCATAAAATGAAAGTAACACAGGAATATGAAAAAAGAATTTGTGCAAAAAAATAAGGCTGAATCTGTGCATATGTATGGCAGAAACTAGTCAAAACACACAACAAATGAAAAGACCAATACATTTTGTAATGAACCAAATTGAAAGAAAACAAATTATTTTTGCAACATATGTGCCTAAGTGCAGGTATAGAGCTATGCATTAACTACAGTAAGTTGAGAACAACTGATAATGTAGATTGTCCCAATCGAATTACACCCAAACAAAAAGTACAAGATTTAAAATCATTTAAAACACACAAATTATGTTAGGATATGTTGAAACCGTTCATGTTTCAGTTTTAATACAAAGAATGTTAATTATCTAAATGATGAAATAAACAAATGAAGATTACATATATATATGACAAAAACATTGTAATAATTAATACATTTTTCTTCCGAATAACAGTGAAACACTTTATTGAATCAAAACCGAGAGTAAAAAAAGTTGAACAACAAATCATACATAAAACAGAGTAATAATTTTAAAAAATAGAGCAAGAATGCAAGTAAAAAAATAAGGAAATAACTTGTGTGAGGAAAATATGCGCTAAAATCTTTTTTTGGTGACAGAAATAATTTTAAAAATAACAATTTCTACACAAAGAAGCACACTATTGAACAATTTAAACTGCAGTTTTTTCATGTAAAATGTATTGAAATATTTCATACAATGTATATGATTATGATTTAATTTCCTTCACTTGAAAAAAAAAATGAATACTATAACATACGCATGTATCAAAGCATTTAAAACATTTAACTAAAAACTAGTGTGTACTGTATAGAAGTGTTGACTATGGTAAATCGTTTGACCGAGTTTCTTCCTATTCCTTCCAGTTATATTAATATAAACAAAAGGTCAATATTTCGGAGACTAATGATACATAGCACAAAAAGCTGAAAGATTTTTTAGCTGTAAGACAAAACAGTCGTAGTACATGATCCTGAGATTGGGCTTCAAAGCAACCATAAACTATGAATGGCAGGATTTACTAGACACTATACTACTTTATAACACAAATAAAACTATAATTCAGCGAACAAAAACAATCAAGTGACCACACACTACTTTTTAGCTTGACAAAAAAATAGAAGTATATTGTTTCAGTCATGTTGGCATTCCTGTTGCCGTCTGCAAACATTAATCTTGATCATAACTTTTTAAGTTCTTGGTGTATATCTTCATACTTGGCCACAATAATCCTTGGGACAAGACCTTTAAGTTGGACTAAACTTGACCTTCATTCATAGATGACCTTGACCTTCAAGGTTTAATGTCTAAATTTTGCTTTATTTTTGCAGGTTTTTTTCATATACTGGTACAGCTGTCGACGTTTGAACTGCTGTCTGCCCATTTGATTGTACGGTGTTAGTTGCGTAAGTAGCCGACGTTTTTCCCGCCAAAAGTTTCCGAGATAATTTATCGTCTGCATGATGCCGGTGGCTTTAGCTTGTACGGAAATCGCTGTAATTTAATCGGATACTCCCGTTCGGGTATCCCTATAGTTAGATACAATACAAGAAGACTATTGGCTGGTAATATTAGTATGTTCGTGCGCTGACCCATGCACACGCAAATGTTTATATAAGGCACGTTTTTGGAGGAGCTTAGCGTGTTCATCGCTTAGAAGGCACATGCCATCGGCAGACGATTTGAAGACTTCGGATGGCGCAAAAGATCAGAACTTGTACTAAGGATCAGCTGCCGATGTCCTGACTAATGCCGAGGGGAGTGGCCCTATAAAGTAGGCTAAGACGACGAGAATGGTGTGCCAGGGTGCGTGTGCCCCTAGCACGGGTAAACAATAGACGGGTAGAACGGCAGGCCTTTTGCTTGCATCAACAGCCTTTTTAAGGGCTACCCTTTCATATTGTCTCAGGTTACTGTACATTTAGGTTCTCATTGACCGCCGTACAGTGACCTACTTTTGGCTTAAAATTCATATATTTGGCTAACACTCCGTAGAAATTGCATGGAATGTCCGGGGTCCGTACTCGATAGCGAAAGCCTCACGAGTGGATTGACCCTCATTAAAGTTCATGTAACACAATCTTTTTTATTGTTTTATAACATAAATATGATGCTCAAATTAAGATTTATCAATATTGTAAGTTCCAAAAAGCATTTTTTATAAAGATATTACCGAATTTAACATTTCATGTAAATAAAGGGAGGTAATTAGAAATTTATTTTCTATAAAGTTAAATTTTTCAATAAGAAAATAATGCAAATATTTTAATGATTACATATAATGTGCACAGATATTTGCAGTACATATTTTACATAATTATTCTTCGATGTTTGAAAATTGTTTTATAAGCATAATTAGATTTATATATACATATGTAAAAATTCACTTAAGTGTGGTAACAACCTCAATTACAACATACAGTACAGGATCTTTAAGCATAAACTACAGGAGGAATTACTACGATTCTATCTGTAACCTCGAACATTCGACCTTCAAGAGCTACATTATAGGACATGGAAAGGTAAAAAGATTACATTTGTATATAAACTCACTACATTTGTTAAATTTATTTTCCCAAACATTTAATTCTTGAAAATGACCACTGTACGATTTATACGGGGCATAGCCTAGACAGGCAGTCGAGCCATATTTATTTCCATATACATGTACATTAAAGAGTACACCACACAAATCATCGTCTAGCACATTTAATTATATAGGATATTAATAGGATAGTGTTGTAAGTATTTGCACTATGCTTTGATATATTGTACTATTTTGTGTATTGGAAAATTGACAATTCCTCTCTAGAAGCGAGATACTGACCCAGAATAAAAAATATCTACATGTCTGCTAAAATATAGGTTACTGAAACCGAAAGAGGAAGGTTATTATCACTCGGATTATTCATATTAGGGACGCCGTGTTAGAGGTAATGATAAATTAGATATCAATTTATATGTAAACAGATAAAAATATGTAGAATCTTTAGTTATGTGATAACCGACAGTATATTATACATGTATATTATGAAAGTTTTATCAAGTACGGAAGTTCTAAACTAAACTGATCATATTATGCTAGAATTAAATGGTACGTATTAGAAATATAAATAATTGCTTATTTGCAAAGAAAGCAACCTATTTTGGGATAAAATCAACAAATAACAAAAGAAATACAAAAATTATCGGATCAAAATGAGGATCAATTTTAGGATCAAGATCAAAATTTGGATCAACTGTAAAATGCCTATATCTTGTAAAAATAAAAATAAATTTATTCTAAAATTCATAAACATGCTGTTTCAAGTCCAGTTTTATAAGTTAATACTGAATATATAATCTATGAGGATAAATACTGGAGAATATTTGAGTTTTTTAATTTGATCCTGATCTTGATCCTGATCCTTAAATCTTTGTGAACACGGGGCCTGTTGTCAATGTCTTTAAAGGGTTTGACTGTCTGTCAAAGTACTTCTTTTGTACATTATGTTCTTGTTGAAGTTTCATTCGTACATCTTTTATGTCAATTTTCTGTGGCATAAGTAAAACTGTTGCTCACTGTTTATAGGCAAAACTGTCTGTAGTCGTCTGCTCATTAATAGTTGTGATCGAGATTTACCACATTTCAAGGGGATTGTTCTGTATTCTAAAATACTTATGTAAAGGTCTGTTTAACTGTCTTTGGCTTCTCTAAATAGCCGTTTTATTGTTTGGACTATTTTCTCTACAAGTCCATTACTTTGACTGTAAAGTGGACTGCTTGTCACATGACTACTATTCCAGTCACTTTCAAATGACTTAAATTTAAACGTTTCACTTACATAATAAGGAGCATTGTCTGATATTTCTAATTATAGAAACACTTTTGCTGTAAGTCAGTAAGTCAACTTCTACTGAGATAGTCAACAGTGACTAAATAGTCATCATTTTCCCATGTGAACACGTCTGTGCCCACTACCTGCCATGGTCTATTGGGGATAGGGTGACTTTTTAAAGGCTTTTTAGTGTTTGAATTTCTGTGTTTCAAACAAATATCACATTTCAGTACATAGTCGGCAATGTCTTAACTCATTTTGGGCCAAAACATTATATCACGGGCTCGTTGTAAGAATTTATTTACGCCCATATTGCCTACATGAACAGCCTTTATCTTTTTCTGCCTAAGTGAAAGAGGTATGAGTAATTTTTGACCTCTGATAATAAGGTCTTTTCCCACGGACAATTCATCTCTGTGATTCCAGAAATCTACGATTTTGGCGGGACAATTTGCTCTAGATTCTGGCCAACCACTTAAAATTGTATCTGTTAGCAACTGACATTGTGAATCATTGCTAACTGCTTGTTTGATCTGTTCTAATTTTTGGTCGCTCACAGCTAAGCTTCATAGCACTGTGTGAATATGTAGGTCAAGATCTGCTGATAATTCAGGAAATGTTACTGACAAAGATTTTCGAGACAAGAGGTCTCCTACAGGGATATCTTTGCCTGGGACATGGACAATATTCAAATCATATTTCTGCAACTGTAACAACATTCGTTGTAACCTTGGACTTGCATTGCATAATGATTTTTTCCAAATAGATGAGATAGGCTTGTGATCAGATTCTACGGTAATTAATTTACAATTACCGTTAATATACTGATAAAAGCGCTTTTTCAGGAGAAATGACTGCCTTGATGTTATTTGATCTAAGGAAAGATTGAGTAATAAATACTAGAACCGATTTCCAAGATATGGGGGCTGGGCAGCACCGTCTGACATAAAATTGAAATATTCTCAGTTGGAAAACTAGCATGTAATTGTTTACTATTTTTTAGGTATTTTTATCTTTTTCTATCTCAAATCAATATATGCATTTAAACAACAAACTCTGATTATTATTTACACCCAAAACAAAGAACTCTGATCATTATTTACACCCAAATCAAACACACATCATTTATCAGCCACTTACTAGTATACGAAATATCTTTTCACGTATACGTCTTTTATATGAAACAATACTAGACACCTGGCGAGCCCAAACTCTAAACAAATCATGACCAAACAAAGCGATAAATTCACCACAAAATGAAGAACACAGAAATAACTATTTTTTACAAATCTAAGATACACTATAAAAATCTGGAAACAAAGTGATCCCTCGGAAGCATTAATCACAACAAAATTACATAAGAATTGCAGACTCGGTTTGATTGAGTCTGTACATGAGGGATACTGAATAAGTGTAACATCCCTCACGCCCCCTAGCACCGGCTAAACCACAAACATTCAACCAACAATATTCACTTCACAAAATCTAATCAGCATCACAAAAACAACTTAAACTAAAGCACCCAATATTTACATATATTCTCAAAACAATGCATCAACTAATATAATCTTGACAAGATAAAATCAACCAATTTCAACGAACATATCTTATCAAACAGATATAACTCAACAACCACAACAACTAATTACAACCAATAAAACCTGATCAATTAAGATCACCACAATTATATTCAACCAACTTCAACAAATCAACAAAATTCCCTTCAATATGATAAACAAGATCATCAAGAAAACAACAAATTCTCTTCTCAACCAAAAAAAATAAACGCTACACACTGTCAGCGTGTCTCTCCTAAACTGATGTAAAATCTCTCTGAAAACACGCATATTTACTATTGTACCGATTTGACATTTTAACATGTACACAGAGTTTAATATACGCATAGCAATAGTTTACATTGAAATATGATACACTTTAGTGTATCGTATCGCTGTAGAAAAACATTAACTCTTTGTAAAAAAATATCTACAGTGAATCTGTATGATTATTCTGACAGCCCCCTTTTCAAGAAAACACTCCCGTGTTTTCAAACAATTTGAATAATCTACAGTATAATTTCCCATTTCAGGTATCGAATCTACTTAGGTAATTTGCACACACGTTGTCCTTTCCTTTCACAGATACTATTCTAAACTAATAGTTCTGTAGAAATAATGCCCATCTCATTATTCGGCCACTTTCAACTTTACATTTCTGAATATACGTTAAAGGAGCATGGTCTGTATGTAGCTAAAATTCTTTCCCGTACAAATATTTGTTGAATTTCTTTATTCCAAATACCATTGCAAGACATTCCCTTTCGATAACCGAGTAGTTTCTTTCTCTATTCAACAATTTCTTACTCGCGTAAGCTATTGGAAGCAGACCATCGTCAAACTGTTGAAGAAGTGCAACCCCTACTCCTGTGTCTGAAGCATCACATTGCAAAACAATGACTTTGAAAAGTCTGGAAATCGTAGTATTGGTGATCGTGTCAATACTTGCTTCAATGTCGTAAAGGCCTTTTCATGTTCCGGTTTCCATATGATTATATTTGGCTGTCCTTTCTTCGTAAGATCTGTTAAGGGTGAAGCAATTTCTGCAAATGAAGCAATGAATTTTCTGTAGTATCCAGCTAGACCAAGAAATGATCTCAGTTACTTCTTTGACTCTGGTCGCATAGCTTCTCTTATATGATCAATTTGTTATCTTCCATTTGCATTTGTCCTTTGCCAACAACATGTCCGGTAAATGGTATACTTTCAAATCCAATCATACATTTAGAAGGTTTAACTGTGATCTTTGCTTCTTGTATTCTTTCGAACAACTGTCTCAACGTCTTCATATGTCTCTCCCATGTAACCGTATGTCCAAGCACATCGTCAACATAGTTATCAGTATCATTCAATTCGGAAAGCAACTGCCGCATCATTCTATTAAATGTTGCACCAGAATTGACCATTCCAAATGGCATCTTTCTGAATTGGTAACTACCTTCTGTTGAAGAAAATGCTGTTAGATGTCTTGATTTTGCTTCAATTGGTATTTGCCAAAAAGCTTTGGTCAAATCAATTTTTGTGAAGAACTTATCTTCTTTTAGTTTCGCCATCACATCCTCAACATTACCCATTGGTTCTGTATCAAACTTTGTTGCAGAGTTGAGTCGCCTGAAGTCAATACAAAAGCGGTTTGTATTATCCTTTTTCTTCAACAAATCAATTGGAGAATTATAATCAGAATTTGCTGGTTCAATGATACCACATTCAAGCATTTTCTTAGTTTCATCCTCTACCGCTGTCCTTTTTGCATATGGTTTCGTATATTCTCTAACACGAATTGGCGTTTTGTCAGTCAACTCAGTCTTGTGAAATTCAAGATCTGTAGTTGCAGGAACGTCAGAAAAAATATCCTCAAATTCTTGAAGCAACGGATTTATTTCTGATTTTTGTTCATTAACATTTACATCTCTGTACGTCTCTTTACTCTGTGTGTCTACAAGTTCTAAAAGTTTTTCATCATCAACTACCCCAGTATCATAGGCATTTCCTAAAAGTAACCTTTATTAATAAAGGTATCGATTTCATCGATTTACCAAGTATTTTTCGTGATAAACGTGTCACTAATTCAGTTCCTTTATACTTCAAAAACTCCGAGATACCAATTATTTGCTATAAATATAAGAAACCTGTTAGAAATATCATATTTAATTACAACAAAGTGGTTTCTGACTTGGATATTCAGTCTAATACTCCAACTACTTGAGACTGCAATACTTCTAAATTCTGTAATTCAGATTTTGGCCATATAATCACTGGTAATTTTGATATAATTGCAGACAAAAGAATTCGTAACTTATTCTTGAAAGGACCTAAATACAGAATTCCTTCTGAGATTGATTTTAATGCTTGTCGTGGTCAGATTGCTGAATCTATAGAGGATTTTTCGGTCAAATGGTGTCGCCGTGAAAATGCGGATAGTAATGCTCTAGTTACATGGAAACGTAACATCTTTAAAATTATTGATTCACGTATTAATTTTTATCGTGGAAATGAACATCTTTTGCCACCTAAACCAAGACTTACTTTAAGACATCTGAAAAAAGATATTCTAGCTTTTCATTCAAAATTTGTTTTGGTGCCAGCGGACAAGGCGGCTAATAATATTATAATTGTTTGACGAATCCATTACATTAACGTTTTGCATAAGGAACTAAATAGCACTAATGCGTATTCTAAAACCTCTGCCTCCGAAAAAGACATTGTAAACAATCATTTTACTAATATTTCTAATCTTAAAGTCCAAATTAATGAAAAAGAACTCAAACTTCCTATTATGTATTGGATTCCTAAATTACATAAAAAACCTTACAAAGCCAGATTTATTGCTAATTCTACATCTTGCACTACAAGTAAACTTTCTATTTTATTGACGTCTTGTTTGACTGCCATTAAAACACATGTAATTAGATATTGTGATAAAGTCTATGAAAACACAGGCAAACATCTCTTTTGGTCAATTAAAAATTCTGGTGAAATCTTGGATAAATTCAAAATTAATAACTTTCAAGCTTCAACTGTCAGTACATACGATTTTTCTACACTTTATACAACTTTGCCACATAAATTAATCAATGATAAACTAATTTCCCTAATTCAGAAAACTTTTGCACGGGAAAAAGTTACCTTTCTAGCATGTAATTCTAACAAAGCTTTTTTTACTAACGGTATTGTTAAACATTATACTATGTGGACCTGTGACGAGGTTTGTAGAGCACTCTCTTTTCTTTTAGACAACATTTATGTCAGGTTTGGTAATACCCTATTTAAACAGATCATAGGAATTCCTATGGGTACTAATTGTGCACCCCTGGTCGCCGATTTGTTTTTGTACTGCTATGAAAGAGACTTTATGTTGAGTCTCTCTGAAGAGAAACAACAAGATGTTATAGTCGCATTTAATAATACTTCCAGATACCTTGATGATATTTTTAATTTAGATAATCCTTATTTTGATCAAATGGTGTCTGACATTTATCCGCATGAACTACAACTTAACAAAACGAACTCTTGAAATTTTAGTACATCATTTTTGGATCTTCATATTACTATCAACAACAATTCTATTCACACGAAAATTTATGATAAAAGAGATGACTTTGACTTTTGTATAGTTAATTATCCACATTTGGATGGAGACGTACCCCATGCAACATCCTACGGGATTTATGTTTCTCAGTTAATTAGATTCGCTAGAGCTTGTAACAACGTAAAGGATTTCAACGAGCGGAATATTTTTATTACCAGCAAGCTTCTAAAACAGGGCTACCGCTATCATAAATTACGGAAATATTTTACTAAATTTTACAATCGTAATTTTGATTTAATTTCTAAATTCAATAGTGATTTAAAAACTCTTCTGCGACAAGGGATTAGCCAGCCTGGTTTTTATGGCGATGTGGTTTACAAACTTCGTAAGATTTTGGGTCATGGTAATTTTTCTGCTGTTTTTGCTAAAATCATTAAACGTTTTATTAAAAGAGGTTATGACCCTACTATTTTAAGACATACTGCATGTTTAGTGTTCAACCCTTTTACAGTTGGACACTACGCTTTCCTCTTTTGATTGCATCTGACGGACCAAGTGGGAGACTCTATGATGGATAGTTCGTAAAGCCCTTTGGGACTGAATTGTCTTAATGTTTGTCTTCTGTCTTGCTTCGTCGGGCCCTTGTAGGTGATTTTCTTGTTGCTCTGTCTTCCTTTAGGACATTGAGTACTTTTGTTATGGTCATTGGGTTTACTTTTATATGTTTCTACATGATCATTTTAGTGTTTTACTTATTTAACCTTTTGTAACCATGACAACTGTTAGAATTTCACTTGGCGGGGATTCATTTTATTTACACTGTCTCGTTTATAGGAACATGGTGGGGCTAAGAGCGAGGTTTGGTGCACCATTAACCGGTTTAAACTCCCCAGCAGTCATTATTATGCTGCTGACCGTTCCAAGGCGGCGCCCCACTGTGTTCCTCAGATGTATGTCTATGTTGTTTCATACTGTTTTGGTGACACTTTTGCTTGTGTCCCTTGTTGTTTTCTCGTCTACGGTAAGTATCTTCCCCATTGCCTCTAGTTTTTATTTCTTTGATTAACCCCCCCCCCCCTTCCCGCCGTCTCCTATCCCCTTCCCCTTTGTGGGCCTATTATTATTTTCTTTGAATTCCTAATCAGTTACAAATTATTTATCATTTAATGATTAACGTGTCGTTGCCCTGTCCTTTTTATGTTTGAGGTCCGCCTGGGCTCCTTGCCATTGGTTCTTGTTGCTGGGTCATGGGGGGGTTGCGTTCATTGAACGCCGCCTTTCCTTGTTGATCTTGTTTTTCATATTCTATTACAGCTACACTCAATTTTACAATTTTATCTTCTCGTTCTTCATATTTCTTCAGAAGATTAATGTAGTACATCCCTATTCTATCACCTACTTTGACTTTGTAGTCAAACTTGTTAACTGCTTCACTTACAACAAATGGACCTTTCCATTGTAACATCAGTTTATTGTGTGTTGAAGGCAGGAGCAATAAAACTTTGTCTCCTTTCTTAAGACTTTTTGGTCGTGTTTTCTTATCATAATGATGTTTATACTCTTCTTGTGAGTTGCTGAGATTCTCTCTAGCAATCTTGCATCTTTGTTCTAATCTATTTCTCAAATCTAGGACGTACTCATACGTATTACGTGTCTCTGGTACTTCTGTCTTTGTCCATAATTCTTTTAGTGCTTGCATTGGACCTCTAACAGTTCTGCCATATAGAAGCTCCAATGGTGAGAACCCTGTACTTGACTGAGGGACTTCTCTGCATGCAAAGAGAACCACAGACAAATGTCTGTCCCAATCCTTAGGTCTTTCTTGGTACATTTTCTTCAACATGCTTTTTAAAATACCATTCATTCTCTCACAAAGACTATTGCATTTTTGATTGTAAGGGGTAGTAAACAACTGTTTTAGTGATATAAGTCTACACACTTCTTCCATAAGTTGTGACGTGAACTGACTACCCCTATCACTAAGTATTTCCGATGGGAAACCTACTCTTGCAAAAATATCTAACAATGCTTCGGCTATATTTTTAGTCTCAATTCTTGGTAGAGCAACAGCTTCTGGGTAACGTGTAGCATAATCAACAATAGTTAATATGTACTTATTTCCCTTTTCCGATACAGGCGTTATTGGCCCTATCAAATCAACCGCAATTCTCTGGAACGGAGTGTCAATAATAGGCATTTTACCTAAAGGAGCTTTCTGAAGTCTACCCCTGTGCACCGTCTTCTGACAAATGTCACAGGAACGACAAAATCTAGTTATATCACTAGAAATACATGGCCAGTGAAAACTAGACTGCATCCTTTCTAAAGTCTTGCGTACAGACAAATGCCAACCCACTATAGATTCAAGAGCTTATGACATAACTCTTTTTTGATATTTATATGTCTTGTTTCAGACTTCAAATCACCTTTCACCGTCTCAAATATTCTATACAACACCTTCTTTTCTACTTCATATCTAAATTTGTTACCACTTTTTGTTTCATTGATCTTATATTCCCTAGCATACTGCCACAAAAGCTGTAACGTATTGTCATTTAATTGTTCCTTCTTAAGAACATCTACCGTAATTTCGTTATCTTCGACCTTTGGTACTTTAAGAGGTTTCATTGCTATCTTCTCTTTTTCAGCATGTGCTCTAGTAACAACAGCAGCTATGTTTGTTACTTCTCGGCTAACCCACTTCTCAATTGGTTTATCAAATACACCCTGAATATTGCCAAAGACTAAGTCACAAATTGCTGACTCTAAAACCATAGCTTTTATTTCACCCTTATAATAAGGCGTATCAATGTCTATTTTTGCCATAGGTACCAACCTGGCCCGACCATCTATTGCTATCATGACACAATTATTATTCAGCATTTGATCTTCTTCCACCAAATTCTTTCTAACTACTGCTAACTCAGAACTAGTGTCTCTTAGAACTTTTACCTCTTGGTTACCAACATATCCTAGTTTGAGATCCAATTGACGTTCACCTTCTAATGATTCAATTGTGCAGCTACTTGTAATGACAGGCACATAATTACCATTGGCTCATTTAAGTTTCCCCTCTTCAATACAACCATCATAAGAACTTGTTGGAGAAATTGACATACATAACCCCGATACTTTCTTATCATCTGATCTACCATCACGTCTATTTTCTCCAGGCCTACTACGCCAGTTCCTTGGTGAAGAATCCCGATTTGTTTTAAAGTTATTTCTATTTTGCTCTCCATATGACATTGCAGCAGCCCCATATCTTTTCTTAGTCTGATCTCGACAATCTCTGGCCACATGACCCTGTCTATTACATACGAAGCATGTAACTTTTCTATTTTCTCTGTGATAGTGCTGTGTTGGTTTCGATAGATTACCTTGATTAATGCGTATTAGTGATCTGTATTTATCTATTTCATGATCACATCCGTGTTATTTGTGCCGTGTGGCGGCTGTAAAAAGTCTCCCCGTACATTTAATCAATGATGTTATATTTTAGATCCTTGAAGATCGT
Organism: Ruditapes philippinarum; assembly: GCF_026571515.1. Taxonomy (NCBI): domain Eukaryota; kingdom Metazoa; phylum Mollusca; class Bivalvia; order Venerida; family Veneridae; genus Ruditapes; species Ruditapes philippinarum. Next base: position 259,082 of record NW_026864141.1, read on the forward strand.
TCAGCACGACATTATTGTTGTGCTTGTGGTATTTTTAGTTCCAACTTTTCGGCATTTTCTATATGGGTGGTTCCAATATTCCTACTTGAATAATGTTGAATCACCCTTAGGATATGTTGCCTGCTTTTTAAATTTGTCTTTTGACGTCTTATCTGTGATACGCAGGCTTCATAACCTCTGATCCCCTTTCAAAATTCCATTTTATTTAGTTCTGCCCATTGTTTACTCGTTTTGGACACACGCTTTTTATTACTTGGGGACCATACGCCGCTTTTCATGGAATGGCACGGAAGTGTCACATTGAAGGTTCCATGATAACCGCCGTATGAACACATCTGCGGATGTTTCTAAACTCAAAATTTTACTATTTCACGTTTAAATGTTGAATTCTGCTTAAGCCGGTGCTAGGGGGCGTGGACGGTAACTTGCACTTTCCAGTACCGTCCATGAACAGGCTCAATCAAACCGAGCCTGCAACATTTTCAATTTTGCCGTGTTGGGCTTTCTTTAGGGATTCTGTATTTATCTATTTCATGATCACATCCGTGTTATTTGTGCCGTGTGGCGGCTGTAAAAAGTCTCCCCGTACATTTAATCAATGATGTTATATTTTAGATCCTTGAAGATCGTTCAGCACGACATTATTGTTGTGCTTGTGGTATTTTTAGTTTCAACTTTTCGGCATTTTCTATATGGGTGGTTCCAATATTCCTACTTGAATAATGTTGAATCACCCTTAGGATATGTTGCCTGCTTTTTAAATTTGTCTTTTGACGTCTTATCTGTGATACGCAGGCTTCATAACCTCTGATCCCCTTTCAAAATTCCATTTTATTTAGTTCTGCCAATTGTTTACTCGTTTAGGACACACGCTTTTTATTACTTGGGGACCATACGCCGCTTTTCATGGAATGGCACGGAAGTGTCACATTGAAGGTTCCATGATAACCGCCGTATGAACACATCTGCGGATGTTTCTAAACTCAAAATTTTACTATTTCACGTTTAAATGTTGAATTCTGCTTAAGCCGGTGCTAGGGGGCGTGGACGGTAACTTGCACTTTCCAGTACCGTCCATGAACAGGCTCAATCAAACCGAGCCTGCAACATTTTCAATTTTGCCGTGTTGGGCTTTCTTTAGGGATTCTGTATTTATCTATTTCTATTATTTGAAAAACTGGCAACTTTTGAGCTTTTGCTATTTGTAATCGTACCGCCATGAGCCTGTAAGTATTGTGTAGCCAAAGAGATGACATCTCTACGATCCTTTGGCTTTCGTTCCTTAAGAAAAAGAGCTAGCTCCGTTGAACAAACTTTGACATATTGCTCTCTTATAATAAGATCTTTCAATTTATCTAATGTATCCGCAGCATCGGCCATTTCTGTCCATCTACTAAATTACCTATCTAAGCGAGCCATAAATTGGTTTACAGTCTCCCCTTGTTCCGGCTTACTCTCTCTTAATTTATTTTTGAAACCGTCTTCTGTTAATTGGTATCTTTTCAAAAATGCTGTTTTTAATTCTTGATAGTCTGATGCTTGCTCAGGAGGCATACTAGTGTAAACTTCAAGACCTTTCCCCGTTAATAACGAACTTAAGCTAATTGCCCATGTATCTTCTTTCCATCCTTGACTCATAGATAATCTTTCAAAACGCTCTATATAATCATCTATGTTATCTTTTGACGCTTCAAATTTAGGCAATCTTGGCCTCAAACCGGTGCTAGGTGAGGTATCAAGGCGATCCCCAGCCTCGATTTTTAACTTCATCAATTCTTTTTCTTACTCTTTCATTTTCATCTCTACTTCAGCATGAAATAAACGTTTCTTTTCTTCACGTTTGGCTTCTTTTTCTAGACGCTCGGCCTTAAAACGCCGTTTATCTTCTTCATGTCTAATATTTCTCTCTTCTCTATCAAGATATTCTGATTCTTTCTTTTGAACATAATCACGTAAATCCCCGTCCTTCAACCCAAGCCTCTCTCCCAATGATACCCATTTCTCATAATCCATAGTTGCTTAATAATGGATTACTATTCAATAAAATAATCAACTTCTACGAAACCCATTAAGTAAACACTTATCACTCAACAAAATGGTGTACCTCTGTAGTATCGACAATAATTTTTCCAAATCTAGCACCTACCGGGCACCGGCAATGAACTTGTAATAACAGTAACAACCAGGACACCGATGTAAACTTAAATTTGTCTTTTGACGTCTTATCTGTGATATGCAGGCTTCATAACCTCTGATCCCCTTCCAAAATTCCATTTTATTTAGTTCCGCCCATTGTTTTCTCGTTTAGGGTACACGCTTTTTATTACTTGGGGACCATACGCCGCTTTTCATGGAATGGCACGGAAGTGCCACATTGAAGGTTCCATGATAACCGCCGTATGAACACATCTGCGGATGTTTCTAAATTCAAAATTTTACTATTTCATGTTTAAATGTTGAATTCTGCTTAAGCCGGTGCTAGGGGGCGTGGACGGTAACTTGCACTTTCCAGTACCGTCCATGAACAGGCTCAATCAAACCGAGCCTGCAACATTTTCAATTTTGTCGTGTTGGGCTTTCTTTAGGGATTCTGTATTTATCTATTTTATGATCACATCCGTGTTATTTGTGCCGTGTGGCGGCTGTAAAAAGTCTCCCCGTACATTTAATCAATGATGTTATATTTTCGATCCTTGAAGATCGTTCAGCACGACATTATTGTTGTGCTTGTGGTATTTTTAGTTTCAACTTTTCGGCATTTTCTAGTTGGGTGGTTCCAATATTCCTACTTGAATAATGTTGAATCACCCTTAGGATATGTTGCCTGCTTTTTAAATTTGTCTTTTGACGTCTTATCTGTGATATGCAGGCTTCATAACCTCTGATCCCCTTCCAAAATTCCATTTTATTTAGTTCCGCCCATTGTTTTCTCGTTTAGGGCACACGCTTTTTATTACTTGGGGACCATACGCCGCTTTTCATGGAATGACACGGAAGTGCCACATTGAAGGTTCCATGATAACCGCCGTATGAACACATCTGCGGATGTTTCTAAATTCAAAATTTTACTATTTCATGTTTAAATGTTGAATTCTGCTTAAGCCGGTGCTAGGGGGCGTGGACGGTAACTTGCACTTTCCAGTACCGTCCATGAACAGGCTCAATCAAACCGAGCCTGCAACATTTTCAATTTTGTCGTGTTGGGCTTTCTTTAGGGATTCTGTATTTATCTATTTTATGACAACAACCAACTGAGCATCGGCGGAAAAAACTATCTATTCAACTATAACATACACTTTTACGAATAATCACCCACTGGACACCGGTTATAAACTTTTATCAATTACCGATGTTTACCTTCAACAAATTATAAGTTATATCTTTATCATTGATATAAACTTATTAACACAATGGTTCAAACTATCACAACAATGTCTCCCCAAAACCACTTAAATCTATCACCATATAAACAGTATTCAACAAAGGGTGCTATCCTGCTAAATGCATTTAATTCTTCAGTTTACATAAACTTTAAACACAGTCCGTCACCGTTTCTCTTCATATAAACCTCTATTTAAACTGTGTACAGAGAGTTTACTTGTATAAAACTACACACAGTTTACCGATTTTCGCCTAACGGATTTTACCCTGCTCTATTTTACCAACAGATTGAAAATGGTCTAAGGTTAACAAAAATTTTATCAAAGTTTAACAAACAAAATTTTGCCAGGAAAGATACCAACTTAAAGAGAATATCCCGGACGAGCCCCCAAATTGTCTGGAGAAATGACTGCCTTGATGTTATTTAATCTAAGGAAATATTTAGTAATAAATACTAGAACCGATTTCCAAGATATGGGGGCTGGGCAGCACCGCCTGACATAAAATTGAAATATTCTCAGGTGGAAAACTAGCATGTAATTGTTTAGTTTACACTATTTTTTTAGGTACTTGTTATCTTTTTCTATCTCAAATCAATATATGCATTTAAACAACAAACTCTGATTATTATTTACACCCAAAACAAACACACATCATTTATCAGCCACTTATACGAAATATCTTTTCACGTATACGTCTTTTATACGAAATAATACTAGACACCTGGCGAGCCCAAGCTCTAAACAACTTATGACCAAACAAAACAATAAAATCACCACAAAATGAAGAACACAGAAATGACTATTTTTTACAACTCTAAGATACACTATAAACCACAAACATTCAACCAACAATATTCACTTCACAAAATCTAATCAGCATCAGAAAACAACTTAAACTAAAGCACCCAATATTTACATATATTCTCAAAACAAAGCATCAACTAATATAATCTTGACCAGACAAAATCAACCAATTTCAACGAAGTATATCTTATCAAACAGATATAACTCAACAACCAAAACAACTAATTACAACCAATAAACCCTGATCAATTAAGATCACCACAATTATATTCAACCAACTTCAACAAATCAACAAAACTCCCTTCAAAACAACAAATTCTCTTCTCAACAAAAAAAAAATAAACGCTACACACTATCAGCGTGTCTCTCCTAAACTGATGTAAAATCTCTCTGAAAACAAGCATATTTACTGTTGTACCGATTTGACATTTTAACATGTATACAGAGTTTAATATACGCATAGCAATAGTTTACATTGAAATAAGATACACTTCAGTGTATCGTATTGCTGTAGATAAAACATTAACTCTTTGTAAAACATATCTTCAGTGAAACGCTTTCATGAAAAAACTATACTTAACATTTCTTTCTCTCTCAATTTGGACATAGTTTATTTCAGTTTTTGTCAGGGTTTTTGAAGCATAGATTATGGGCTATCCGTCCTGGAATAAAACGTTTGTAGCCCATCCGTCGAAGCGTCACATTGTAAAGTAATTGGCTTCGTATGATCAAAGTATGCAAGAACTGGGGCAGATGACAGAATAGTTTTGACTTCCTGAAATGCCTTATTTTGTACATCTTTCCAGTCAAATTCTACATCTTTCTTAAATAATGCACGCATAGGGGCTGAGACCGTAGCTAATTTTGATGAAAATTTTGACAAGTATGTGCATATTCCTAAGAAGGTTTGGAGCTCAGCCTTATTTTTGGGCGGTTGCATTTCAGTGATAGCACTGATCTTTTGAGGATCGGGCTTCACACAAGTTTAAGAAAGAATATGACCAAAATCGGACACTTGTGTAACTCCAATTACATATTTGTCAGGATTCAATTTAACACCACATGTCTGTGCACGCTGTAAAACCTGTCTCAAATTTGAGTCATGTTCGTCCTTTGTCTGTCCATATACCAAAATGTCGTCAACGATTCCAGTCACGCCTGATAATCTTTCAAAGGCTTCATCAAATTTCTGTTTGAATATGTCCTGTGAACATACAAGTCCAAAGATTAATCGCTTAAAACGATACCTACGAAATGGTATGTTAAAGGTTGTGTAATATGATGAAGTTTCATCCAATTTCACGCTCCAATAATCACTCGTGGCGCCAAAGACTGAGAAGTACTTTTTTTTTGGATTTTTGACCTTGTCGATTATTTCGAGCTTTTCCATCCGATCAAGTTCCTCTCGTAGTTCGTCTTTTAATGCGATAGGGACCCGTCGAGGTGGGTTTACGACTGGTAAAGAGTCGGGCCTCAAATATAATTTTACTTCACCTGATATTAAACCAATGCCATCAAAAACAGGGTTAATTTCATTGAGTATAGAGGGCTGTCTCAGGAGATATTTCCTGGCTATCTAATGAGTAAACAATTTTGATTAAATTTAGGTCAGTGGATAGCTGGAGGGATAAAAGGGGTGAGGATGTAGTTTGTACATAAAATTTAATAGGCTTAGTGATTTGTTTACAGGTTAATTGTAACGTAATTGTACCTTTGACCTTAAGGTGATTGCCAGTGTGTGATGAAAGCTTTACCTTGAGGGTTCTAAGGGGTACTTAATACCAAGGTGCTTGAATTTTGATTCTGGCAAGATATTAACCTGACTACCTGTGTCAATTTTAAATAAGATGTGGGTACAGCTTAAAGTGGCAAATGCTTGATTTTTTTTAGATAAAGAGTTATTTACCTATTAACATAGAAATCAACATCGGAATTTTCGGAACTGTCATAATCCGTATTTGCCTGAATGTCATGCACTTTTTTGAACGGCATACACTCTTGAAATGGAGTCATATTTTCCCCTTTAGTTGGGCACTCTCTGTCATTATGTTCATAACCACATTTGTCACATTTTTTACCATTGACTGCCGACTTCTTTGGTTTTCCACTTCTAGACTGCTTCTGTCTACTTTTACCAACTTCTGCACGTGCGGCGGGTGCATGGTGTCTGTACTCACGTCTGTTTGTTACAGCATGTACGTCATCGTGGCTCATTTCCTTCATTTGCTCCCTGGAATATTCATAATTTTGACAATATCTAAAATTAAGTCCTTTCCTTGATTTATTAATTCCTCTCTAATTTTGTTCGAATTTGTCCCAAATACAATCCTGTCACGTAACATTTCATCTAAATTTGAAAAATCGCAATCTTAAGCTTTAAGTGTCAATCTTGTAACAAATGAGTCTATTGATTCGTCTTTTTGGATTTCGTTGAAGAACTGGTAACTGGTATCTGGCAAAAATTGGATTAAGAGTTGGTCTCAGATAGTTTCTAAATTTTTCATAGAATGTATCTGGCTTCTTTGCGTTTTCCTCCGTTATGTCTGTCCAAGAATGACGTATGTCACAGCCTTTATCACCAAGCCACAAAAGTAGGTTTGACACCTTTTCCTTTTCTGGTTTGTCTGCTAGAGGTCAACTAAATACTAAATTTGCATGTCGTACAAATTTTATTTTTAAAATGCCTCTGGTAAGTTGCTGTCGTCCCTTCTCATAGATGGCGGTACAACTCCTTTCATATTTTTTAGTTATTATCAATTAATTAGTCCATTATTAATTATCAATCATAATAAATATTGAATAGTATTAAATCCAATATATATTAAAACATAGTATTGTTTTTATGTCCAAATTAGTTCTGACACCATGTAATATTTGGTACTTTGAATAGACAATAGTCTATAATATTCTAATGACATCTAAGTCATTGTATAAACAACTAACACAAAGTGTGTCCAGACTGTCTAATTTACTAATTCCAAGAAAAGAAAAGTTTTTGGATTGTTAAAAGTAAAAATAAAAAGTGTTTAAAAAGGGATAAAGAGAAAGTGTTCTCATAATTTCATTGTGTTTAAGACATCAACAGGTTACAAGGTAGTCAATTTGTACTACAACCGCAATAATAAGTATATAAGTAATGTACTGTTTACTGTTATATCTGTAAATTTACTTAATTAAGGCGGGCTTTTACTCGATATATTGGTATAGATATATAGTCTTCAACTCTTAGCAGTAAATTACTATTTGTTTACATGTTTACTTTCTTAGCTAAGGTTAGACCGAAATACCGTATCCGTTCTGTGTATTCTTACTATTGTGTGAAAGGGCCGAAAAGATGTGCTTGCATTGTCTCCGTACAATTATCAAAATTTGATCATTTTATCCGAACATCGACTGGCCTTAACCAATCAAAATGAAAAACTTAATACCACGTGATAACAAAATGGACGGCAAAATACCTTTAAAAGGGGTGCCTACGGGGCACGCTTTCCGTGGCCGAGTGGTTAAGGCCGCTGACTTGAAATCACAGACCCTCACCACTGTATGTTCAATCCTCACTCGGGTCGAAATCTTTCATGTGAGGAAGCCATCCAGCTGGCTTACGGAAGGTCGGTGGTTCTCCCCAGGTGCCCGCTTGTGTCTGAAATAATGCCCGGAGGGGCACCTGGGGTTCTTCTCCACCAATAAAGCTGGGAAAAAAATCGACGAAAAATCTCGGCTGGACGCTCTAAAATGACCCGACTTGAGTGTACGGTCGCCCATATGGGGCTTTCCGGCGGCGACCTTAAATAAACGCATTAAAAACAAATCACGCTTTCCGCGTTCGGGCGTCCGTGGCCGAGTGGTTAAGGTCGTTGACTTCAAACCACCCGACAGGGACTTTGGATTCTTTCATGTGAGGAAACTATCCAGCTAGCTTACGGAACGTCGGTTGTTCTACCTGAAATAATGCACGGAAGGACACCCGAGGTCTTTCTCCACCAGTAAAGCTGGAACGTCGCCAAATGACATATACTGTGTCGGTGTGACGTAAAACCCAATCAAACAAAACACGCCTTCCGCCATGTTTTTGTCAGGTTACCTATATATAGAATAGAGAAAAACAGAATCCCTAAAGAAAGCCTAACACGGCAAAATTGTATATGTTGCAGGCTCAGTTTGATTGAGCCTGTTCATGGACGGTACTGGAAAGTGCAAGTTACCGTCCACGCCCCCTAGCACCGGCTTAAGCAGAATTCAACATTTAACACGAACTGGTATAATTTTTTTGAAACATCCGCAGATGTGTTCATATGACGGTTATCATGGAACCTTCAATGTGACACGTAAGTGCCATTCCATGAAAAGCGGCATATGGTCCCCAAGTAAAAAAATGCGTGTGCCCTAAACGAAAAAACAATGGGCGGAACTAAATAAAATGGAATTTTGAAAGGGGATCTGAGGTTATGAAGCCTGCATATCACAGATAAGACGTCAAAAGACAATTTAAAAAGCAGGCAACATATCCTAAGGGTGATTATACAGTATTCAAGTTAGGAATACTGGAACCAGCCAAGTTGAAAAAGGCCAAATAGAAGAAACTAAAAATACCACATAACATGTATACACAACAATTATGTCGTGCTGAACAATCTTCAAGGATCAAAAATATAACATCTTTGATTAAATGTAGGGGGAGACTTTTTACAGCCGCCACACGGCACAAGTAGCACTGATGTGACCATAAAATAGGGAAAAACAGAATCCCTATAGAAAGCCCAACACGGCAAAATTGAAAATGTTGCAAAATGTTGCTAATGTTTTAGAATTGAAATACTTTACTTTTGTTCGAAGCTCGAACAGTGTGTAGGCTCCAACTCATTAGACTTGTAAAAGAGACATCGATATAATTTTGGACGGGCGACGTCTTTTTCCAACAGTTTGATAGTATAAAAATTGAACTACTTTAAAAACTCAATTTGGTCGTATCACTGCATTTGTGGTACATTTAACGAATGAATTACAATTTACAGACTTTTAATATTCTTTGCTCTTAATAGATATCCACTTTTGTGAATGTTATTACAGTTCATCTTTGTGTTTCTATTTAACAGTACTAATGGCAGAGTTAACAGGGACACGTCATGATGAACAACGGTCAAGAGGATACGCTGTTATTATAAATAACCGCGACTTTAGATTGCATGACATTTACAGGAAAATTTTTCCAAAGAAGAATATACCAGACCCAACCCGTTATGGTGCTGGCATAGATGATTCGAACTTGCAATTTATCTTTGGCACGAAACTTAACTTTCAGTTCCTTGAAAACAGAACGTTTAAGAACGTCAACAAAAGCCCTTACAAGACGCATACTCAACCTTTTTGGATTCATGACACAAAACCAGAGGATAAAAAGGATTGTAAATGTATGAGTTGTAAAATTCAATCAATTGATCATTCTGATGCAGAATGTTTCGTTTTGGCAATAAGCACACATGGCGTGCAGGTGGATGGGAAACAGGAGATTTGTTTCTCGGATGATCTTTTTGCAAACAGAGTAACACTTTCAGACGTTATAAAAACACTGAACGACGACAACTGTAAAACACTGGTAGGGAAACCGAGAATAATTATACTTAGTATGTGTCGAAGTGATCCCGAAGTTCGTGAAGGTACATGTACATGATAATTTTTTAATAATTATATACCGTAGTCTAAATATAATATTCTGTTTTTTTATAAAGACTTAAATGCAGGACATGTAATATTTAAAACAAAATCATAACTTTTTTACAGATGCATATAACTCTCATCGTCGACACCTTACTAACATTTACGACGAATATAGCTCCCAAGAAAGGGAAGTTGTATGCGTCAAGCAGTCCCATTTTGACGGATAAATCTCTCCAAGTACATTGTATATGCATGCAATAAATATTTTGGCATATGATAATGTTTGTATTTCGTATATAACACGAAGATCAAGTTATTTAACAATGTATATGCATTAATTATCACCATTATCATCATCTTGAGCATTATCATAATCAGTACAACATTGTCGTCATTATTAACAAAATAATCATCATTGTAAGTACATTATCATTAAAATTATCAGTACATCATCATCATGCTGTCCAGAGAGCAATACCCGCCGAGCGATTAATGCGGCGTAACAATGCATTAAAGTAAGATAACATAAAGTTTCTTTGAATCCAGTATTGAAACGAATAGTTGTTATATGTCCTGATCGAGCTATGAGTTTTGAGCGTTAAGAATTGTATTCGTAAATAAGCAATAATTCAACTAAAAGATCGTTATAAATTCTAAATGCCGATATTTTCAAAGACTGTAATTTCGCATTGGTGTTAATTGTCATAAAGATGCATACCTTTTTTTTCTCATACATGCAATTAATGACAGTTTTTTTTAATAATCTTTACATTATTTTTTGTAATTTTTGTTGACATTATAACAGAGAAACAAGACAAGGTTTGGCATGACGCTGGTCATAACATTGGAGAGATAGGAGATGGAGAAGTCATGCAACAGTTTGAGAACTTGGTATGTGATTTTAATTATTTGAGCCACGTCATGACAAAACCATCATAATGGGTTTGCGACCAACATGGATCCAGACCAGACCAGCCTGCGCATCCGCCCAGTCTGATCAGGATCAATGCTGTTCGCTATCATTTTCTCTATTTATAGGGGTTGTAAGCGAACAGCAAACCCATTATGTTGGTTTTGTCATGGCTCGGCTCATTTATGTCTTACACACACCGACTAAATGTATTACACCTTTAGACTAATAGAGACAATAATTTTTATTGAATGTTCCCATGCGACCAGTACAGACTGAGATCATGGTATGCACTGTTTGCTATTCACACAGTATTTAATTATTCTAAAATGATCAAATGTGTTTTTTGTCCAGATTGAAAAATGGACACGTCCATTTAAGAAATTTAGCATAGTAAGGGTTAATTTTGTAAAAACATTATGTATTGTATTTTCGGAAGAAAATTATTGTAGTGTTGTCACTGCTTACTACAACTGTTATCAGTATGCATAATTTTATATATTTTCAGGGTATTCAATGTGGTGCCGGAGATCTTTCCTACCAAGAAGGCCAAAGCCAAAACCCTGATGATTTTCAAGAAATACATCCAAGCAAAGATTACAGAATAAAAAGCGTAAATAAAAACATAAAAGCCGACAATAAAGCGCCTGATGATGAATATTATTACGGTACCGAAGAAGCTTTGATGAACCTACCTCCTAACTTTTTAATTGTGTTTCCATCCGTCGCTGGAAAGAAGACATTTCATAATAAAACTTACGGATCTTGGTTGATAGACGAATTAGCAGAATCCGTCGAGGGTTTCGATTTCAGCAGGTCTCCTAACATGAACTTTCTTTCCGTTCTGACAGAAACAGCCGGTCGTGTTGCAAGAGATAGAGAGAGTGAAAAAGGCAAGAAAACAGCAGTTTGTATTGTGCATAGACTGCTAGAACCCATCATCTTTAAAGCTGTCTTAGATAAAGATGGAAATAAACCATCTGTGGTGGAAGATAAACCTGCTCTGTAATAACAGAAAAACTAAGTAAACCTTTCTATAAAGGCAGCCTATAACACTATAAGCAATGATGTTTTTTCTGTTAAAACTAATTCGTTATAAATTGATACCTGTTGTATTTTTCTCAAACATATGATAATACGAGAAGACATACCTTTATACATTTTAGATAATGTGTAATTCACGACTTTTATGTTTGTTAATCATGCCTATAAGATTTTTCATCCAACCAATTCAGTAATTCAGATAAACTTATTTTTTTTTTGGGCAATTCTTTTTTTTTCAATTGGCATTTTTAAGAAATCAATTTCATATAAATAATTTGGTAGAAAACACATTTAGCTAATTTTAATGTTGACCACAATAATCTATTGAAGTCAGATGTGTATGTGCTTTTATCAATCAAGTAATTAACAACCATAATACAATTTAACTAGAACTTTACTGATTACTGAGTGTCATTTGGATCTTCATAATTGCCCAATGACTTTCAATAGAAGATGCAGTTTAACGTTTAAAAATCTCAAGCCATTTTAAATGGCAGAAATCTTTATATAAAATCGTTTATAAACAAACGGTTTTATTGTAGCTCACCTAATACTCTCCAAGTCATTTTAAAACTATAAATGAAAGTAGATATAAAATCTAAAATACTGATATCACAAAGTTCATATTTGTATCTATTTTTGCTTTTGCTAAGGTAAAAACAACTGTTACATAAGAAGTCACTGGTTGCTATACAATGTTTCCCTTGGAAGTCAGTGTCTGCTGGTAAATACACTTGTTGCTATGGAAAGTTATTGTTTGCTATGGAAGTCACTGGTTGCTATGAAATTTACAGTTTGCTATGAAAAGACAAGGGCTGCTGTGAAGTTACTGATTTCTATGGAAACTAAGCTTTAGCTCTTGTAGATTTGAGAAAAGATTTTTAAAACGTTTTTACTATATACATATAAGGCAAATCTGTGTTATCCCAAGCCTCTATACTATAATAAAAGATGATGTATTTGTTTCTACTAAATAAATATAAGGAAAATCATTGATCCCCTGAGGCGGGGCTCATTGTTTATATTTTAAACAACTTTTGTGGAGGTCCGCTTGGCAATGTTTCATACCAAATATCTAAGCTGAAGCTTCTATATACTAGTACCTTAAACACGGGGGAGGAACTGTTACACTGAGGATGGAGTTCTTCGAGTTCTTTTGATAATTGTCAAGAGCCTTATTTAGCATCTCAAACTATATTTTTAAAGATGAAAATAACATTTTTTATACGAGTCAGTCTAATCAAATGTTTTCCAACGAAATCTGGAACGTTTTCCAGGAATTCCGAATCAGGCCAATGTCCATATATGCGTAAATAATTGGGAAATTTTACTCAAAATTTCCATATTTTAAACAAGAGGCGATGAAAAATGGACTTTTAAGTTTTATTGACGCATAATACAATATGCAAGGTAAGTTTAATCATCAAAGTTTAGTTTAGCACCTCAAACTCTCTTTTTACTTATGAAATTACAATTTTTGACGAGTGTTTCTTTGGTATATCCAAAGTTTTCCAAGAACGCCGTGACAGTTTTGACAGGTTATCAGAAGAACTCAATCATCCGTGCAACAGTTCCTCCCCTGTGTAAAAGAAGAGGTGAGAATCATTAACATGTTTTGTATTTTTTTGTAAAGTCGCTTGCTGTAAAGCAGATTTTTGACATCTAATTTTTGTTTATATAAATATTTACTTGATATAAAGTCTACATGATTTCAAAGATAATAATGAAACATCTTATTTATTTTCATGCCAAACTTTTACTTTATTTTATCAAAGGGAGGTAATTGAGCCATAGTTGAATGCTCTGTAATACATATACATTGTATGTATATAAGTCTTTGTAAAATGAGTGTCCCGAAGTAGATATTAACTTGTATCTAAACAATTATATTTTATGATGATATTTAGTCATTACAAGCATCTGCTACCAGAATTTAGCAGATTTACTGATTGGCAGAAAGAGCAAATATTGTATACATTACATAGCAGCAGAATTTTTAAATTCTAATAATTTGTTTATTTGTGGATTGATTCTTTAGATTATTATATCATTTTAAAGTCATTTAAATCAATATTTTGTAAATATAAGCGGATTTTCATTTTTTTTACTTTTTAAAAATAAAACTCAACTATTTTTCAACTGTATTTTCTTATTTTATTGCTTTCTATCACCACGATTAATCCTTTACCAAGAAAAAAGAAAACAATTTTGAAAATTTAATTTTTAATGAGTAAAATATCGCACATTGGCTACATGACATGAATTGTGAATAATAAAAAATAACAAGAACTGTCGGAGGACAGCAACGCTCGACTATTCGAAGAAGTTGTCACTATGGTGTTTCATTGAGTATCATAATGCTTACCTATATGAGTACATAAAAATTGTAAAAGGTGCAAAAGCTTGTTATAAAGATATTTTAACGAATAAATCACTGCTTTATTATTATGAATGCATAAAATTGTCCCAAAAAAAGACACAAACCCTTCAGTAGTTATACCAAAAATTCTAAGTCGAAAAAGGGGCATAAATATGCAAAAAAGCAAATCAGAGTTATGGGACTTGTGCTAATCATGTAAGATAATCTCAGAGAAAAAGTGTGTGGAGTTTCAATCCAATCCCTTCAGCAGTTATGGAGATACCAGCTTACATCCCAAAACTTTTACTAAGAACTTCTAAGTCGAAAAGGGGACATGATTATTCAAAAAAGCAAATCAGAGTTAAGTGACTTGTGCCAATCATGTTGGATAATCACAGATAACAAGTGTGTAAAGTTTCAATCCATTCCCTTCAGTAGTGATGGAGGTACCAGCTTACACGCAAAAACTTAAACAAGAATTTTTTAAGTCCAAAAAGGGGCATAAATATGCAAAAAAGCAAATCAGAGTTATGGGACTTGTGACAATAATGTTTGATAATCACAGACAACAAGTGTGTGAAGTTTCAATCCATTCCCTTCAGTAGTTATGGAAATACCAGTTTAAAGTTTCATGACTCTAGGTCAAATACTGTTTTAGCTACGTGCGACACAACACGAGAACGGACGGACTGGTGGACGGACAAGGGTAAGTCTAAATACCCTAACAAATAGTGGGGGGACAATAAAATGTATCTGGTTGTGAGACGAAACAGTCGTAGCAAGTAATCCTGAGATTGGGTTTCAAAAACAATTTTTCACGGGCGGAACAATTCTTTATAACATGTATAAATCATTTTTCAGCGCACGAAAACAATGCATGCAGAGACCACACACACATTTTCACTACAAAAATACGACTCATATACAAGTTATTGAAATAATTGAAAATGTTGATTTCTTTGATTTAAATATTTATCATTTCAAACCATTGAATAACATGATAGAAAAAAACATTATTAGCGCACGAAAAGCATCGGTACATCGGCATATGTCTGTTTTTAGCTCACCTGTCACAAAGTGACAGGGTGAGCTTTTGTGATCGTTTTTCGTCCGGCGTCCGTCCGTCCGTCCGTCGTCCGTCCGTCCGTAAACTTTTGCTTTAAATGATATCTCCTCATAAACCACTGAGCCAATTTCATCCAAACTTCACAGGAATGTTCCTTTGGTGGTCACCTTTAAAAATTGTTCAAAGAATTTAATTCCATGCAGAACTCTGGTTGCCATGGCAACCGAAAGAAAAATCTTTAAATATCTTCTTTTAAACAACCCTAAGAGCTAGACCTTAGATATTTGGCATGAAACATCTTCTAGTGAGTGTCTACCAAGTTTGTTCAAATAAAAGCCCTGGGGTCAAAATTGGCCCCGCCCCAGGGGGTTTTTGATTTTCCCTATATGCATATAGTAAAACCTTAAAAAATCTTCTTTTAAAGAACCCAAAGAGCTAGAGCTAAGATATTTGGCATGAAACATCTTCTAGTGAGTGTCTACCAAGTTTGTTCAAATAAAAGCCCTGGGGTCAAAATTGGCCCCGCCCAGGGGGGTCATTGATTTTCCCTATATGCATATAGTAAAAACTTAAAAAATCTTCTTTTAAAGAACCCAAAGAGCTAGAGCTAAGATATTTGGCATGAAACATCTTCTAGTGAGTGTCTACCAAGTTTGTTCAAATAAAAGCCCTGGGGTCAAAATTGACCCCGCCCCAGGGGGTCATAGATTTTCCCTATATGCATATAGTAAAAAATTAAAAAATCTTCTTTAAAAGAACCCAAAGAGCTAGAGCTAAGATATTTAGCATGAAACATCTTCTAATGGATGTCTACTAAGTTTGTTCAAATAAAAGCCCTGGGGTCAAAATTGACCCCGCCCCAGGGGGTCATTGATTTTCCCTATATGCATATAGTAAAAACTTAAAAAATCTTCTTTTAAAGAACTCAAAGAGCTAGAGCTAAGATATTTAGCTTGAAACATGTTCTAATGGGTGTCTACCAAGTATGTTCAAATAAAAGCACTGGGGTCAAAACTGGCCCCGCCCGGGGGGGGGTCATTGATTTTCCTTATATGTGTATAGCAAAAACTTAAAAATCTTCTATGAAAAAACCCAAATAGCTAGAGTTTAGATATTAAGCATGAAACATCTTTAAGTAAATATCTACAAAGTTTGTTCAAATAAAAGCCCTGGGTCAAAACTGGCCCTGCCCGAGGGTGTCATTGTTTTTAACTATATGTGTATAGTAGAAACTTTAAAAATCTTCTTTTAAAAAACCCAATGAGCTAGAACTTAAATGTTTAGCATGAAACATCCTCTTATGGGTGTCAACCAAGTCTGTTCAAATAAACAAATAAAAGCCCTTGGGTAAAAATTGGCCCAGGGGTGGGGGGGGGGGGGCCTATATACAGGTGAGCGACCTCAGGGCCATCATGGCCCTCTTGTTTGTTGTTTTTTTTTTTTTGCATCACGAATTCTGTCATACACTTCTATATTCTAGACAAATACGATCCGTGCAAGTTGTTAACCAATATATTCAAGTACTGTTTAGCTATTAGACTGAGACATGGCATTGATTCAAATCAAACATCAAAATCTGTTCAAAGGCAATGGTGCAAAATTAAAACAAAATAACTTTCTCATACTTTTTATGCATTTAACCTTCAACCAAAACCAAAGAAGCAAAAAGAGAGGGTTATTCAGCTTACATTTTGGGAAAAAAACAGTGACATCTACTCCGGTAGAGTCACATCCAGTTTTACACAAGAATAACAGCAAAGACCAAGGACACCAAATATCATTTTTACAGAGGAGTGCAGCTACCAAAATGAACAGTGGCACAGTAACTCTGTCACATTTTAGTTTTAGCATAAACACAGAATCTGACACCACTGAAAGTAGATCTAATAGTGTTAAGTCATCTATAGAAAAAAGTGACTTTTCAGTGCAGTGTGACATTCAAGCCCAAAACAAAACAGAAACAATAAACGTTCACAGACAGCTGATCTAAATGCACGGCTACCTATCCCTAAGGAAGAAATGTAGAAATTGAAACCAACCAATCAGTCCTTAAAACAGAAAAATAAAATTATCAGAGAAAAACTTTCATTAAACCAAAGCCAAGAAGAAAATAATGATACCATCGGGGATGATATTTCAGATATAAAAGGAGAACATGTCAGATTTCTTAATGACTCTTGAAATGTTAAAGTAACAGACAGAAAATTTACCATCAAATGCTGATATGTATCTATTCCAGAGTGAAGTGAGGAATATAAGGAAAGAGCAGGCAGATAAAAACAGCCAACAAACCTTACCAGCCTCTAAACAAATACGTGTACAGAGCAATGGAACATTGGCTGCAGAGACAACCCAAGATTATCTATCAAAATGCAAGACATGAGACTACAGACTTGTGTACAAAACACAGAATACCAAAAAAAAACCTGACACAAATAGGCATTAAATCCAGCAAGGTATAAAAAGTATTGATCCTTGGTTACAGTGACAAAAGGATAACGTAAAGACAAAATGAGCACAAAGTAAACAACAGTGGATATCAAATCAAATCGCGGGCAACTGTTAAAAGCATGCAGGTTGCTGTAACTGACACAAAAATGCAACCCAAAACAATTAAGGATGCAGATATAGTCATCATAATTGCTGGTATAAACAATATATCAAATGTAGACGAACCAACTGATATATGTTAGGAGTTCCATAATCTTACTCATATACTTCAAGGAATTAACCCAAAGGCAGAAGTAATGATGACATCAGTTCTACGGAAGAAAAGAGCCCTTCTGTCAACTGAAAACATATCTGTCACAAACAACCTACTGAAAAACATGTGTATAGGAAAGGGCTTCATATTTATTGACAATGACAGTTTTATGCTAAAGGATAGAAAAGTTGATCAAACTCTCATCTATGAATAGGTCCATCTTAGCATTGAAGGGTCATTTGTATTACGGAAACAACTTAACAAAGCTATACGCACATCCCTTGAATTGCAACAGAACTCTTCACGAAACCCGTTAATTTTCAGAAGGCTCTAAACCGGAGATACAATGCACGAAACAGGAGCTATCCAGCAATACAAAGATAGTGGAACACCTGATTCATTCAAAGTGGTAAGCTGACGCAGTCAAATGTCTCAAAGAAAATGATGACACTACATATGGCATTGTATCAAATGATATTCAAAACAGTGTATATAATTTTGTAGAAAAGAGATCTGTCAATCTGAAAATGAACTGTACTGACATCAATAGTGATACATGTACTTGCAAAGATCCAAACTCTTAGCAATCAGATGTTAATATGGATTCACCACAAGCTGATTTGATGCTTAAAGACGTAAAATTTGAAAGAAATGGCATTAACATTAGGCACCTGAACATGCATTATCCTGATCTAAAGTTTAGCGAAATTCAGTTTTTAGTTAATAATTTTCCCAATATTGACATACTAGAAATACAAGAAACTTTCCTTATTATTTAAGTAACGTCAATTTTTCAATCAATGAAATTCTTCTACAAAATTATCAACTCTTCAGACGTGATAGGGAGTCTAACGTGGGTGGGATAGGTTTATATGTAAAGTCAAACTCACCATGTGAGCTAATAGCTGATCTTGATTCTAGTGATACCGGGTATTGAAGCTATATGGTTAGAAATGAAGCTTGACAAACAAAAATGCTTTATTGTTGGATATATTTCTAGCCCCCATTATTGCCAACTTCCTGGAATGAAAAGACTGAACATATTTTAGATACACTTTATGTGGAAAACAAAGAAATAATACTATTAGGAGACTTAAACTACAATTTTATAAATTTAAGTCCAGTAAATTCTAAATGGAAAAAGATAATCAATACTTTCAACTTACATCAACTTATAAACACAACCCACTAGAGTCAGGCAAACATCCTCTTCCATTATAGACCACATATCGCACAGTATACTACATGTATTAGTAAGCTTCACAGCTGTTCCAGTAATGTCTATTAGTGACCATGCACTACCCTATTTGTTTTACCAGAAAAAGTATTGCAAAATAAAAAAGGCCCATTACATGTAACTATAAACTACAGATATCTAAAGAAATTCAACGCATAGAACTTTAATTGACTCATCAAATCAACCGTGATCATTAATTGAAGTATTTACAGAACCTGATGATGCCCTCGACAAATTCTATTATCTATTTCTAAAAGTTTTAGATATTTATGCTCCATATAAACAAAAAAGGTAAAACGCAAAAACCAAAATGAATGGTTCGCAGATAAAATAGTTAATGCAATAAAAGAACGAGATTTTGCACAAAAAAGAGAAAAATCATTGAGGAATTTAAATACTGGAGACCCCGCCGCCGGTCAAGCTGCTTTCTCACAGATATAAAAAGAAGAATTCTTTAATAAAGAGATATCTTCAAACAACAAAAAATAAAATCCTAAAAATAGCTATGGAAAAAGATGTGAGTGGAAAAACTGAAAACCACCAAACTAATTACATAAATGACGACAATGGAAAATCATTCTATGACCCACAACAGACAGCAGAAATATTTGCATTGTAATACATTCTTTTTCCAAATATATTCAAAAATGCATAAAATGTTACAACTCTTACCAGTACAAATGAATATAAACTCAGTAAAATTGACCAGAATACACCAAAACTTGATATCCCACCTAAAGATCTAAGACATGTCAAACAAGCATATTAGATTATCTTGATATTACAAAGGCTACTGGATTAAATTTCTAAAAAGTGTATTCAATTTCATATGTAGACCAATTTCTACTTTTATCTATATGAGTATCAAAACGGGTAAGTTTCAAGAAAAAATAAATAGTCTAAGGTCACACCATTATTGTGAAGCTGCTTTTACAAATATTGTTGGCATTTTGAATCAAGGCAATAAATGATGGTAAGCAAATTGGCACAATCCTTCTTGACATGTCGAAGGCATTTGGTCTTGTAAATCATAAATTAATTATCCAAAAACTTCATTACTATCATATTTCTTTTGCTGCAAATATTTGGTTTACATCATATCTTGAAAGCAGATCACAGATGATCAGTGTATCTGACAACTTTTCAAAATCAGCAACAGTCATATTAGGGGTACCTCAAGGATCTGTCCGGGACCTCTGCTTTTAATCACATACATCAATAATCTACTACTCCATTCGAAAACCTCAGAGGCAGATCTTTTTGTTGATCACACTACTCTCGCAGCAACAGGTCCCTCTATACAAGATTTACATGATAAACTTCAAACTGACCTTGACACTGTAAACATGAGGTGCAAACAAAATGCAATGATGCTAAATGCCCAGAAAAGAAAAGTAATGAACCTGTCATCCAATAAAAAGAAACAATAATTACAACCACTATACCTGCAAGTAGCAACACACACTCACACACACTTACTTATACTTACTTTCCTAGCTTCTGCTATTTGTGTCAGTGTCCGTGTTGGCATATCACTTTGGTTAAAGATTTTGGGGCATCATCTAGCTTGTATGTCATTAAATTTCATAAACCACTAAAAACATTGGCTGGTAGCTTCACACATGAGTTTGAGCTCCACCGTAATAGGAGATCTAAAAGTAATAACTCCAGCATGGCTTTTGACAGAATTATGAATAATTTGGAACCAAAAATAAAATCCTGCTTAAAGTTTTCCATGTAATATCATTAAAGATTAATGATCATGTGTACTGAAGATATTCACTTAAAACTATATATGTCTTCGGGATCATATTTGGATGTCACTTTCCAAAACAAAATTTATCCAAAACCCGTAGCTTTAAGGTGAGGTGGGTTTTACTGAATTATGGCCCTTTGTGAACTAACTGAAGGTATTTACTTAAATCTTGATTCAATGACCATTATTAGGACCATTACTCTGACATTGATTTTGACTGATTAATAATAGTGATTATTAGTCCTTTGTGAGCTCGGAAAACTCTTGGTCAAAGGAACTCCACTAAGGACCAAAAGACTAAAAAAATCAGAATTTCTTACATAGATCAGCTGGGGCACTAAAAACAGAAATATAAGCAAAAGATACTTAAGACATATACTCAGAAATAAATTAAAAATCATATTTTGTGTTTTCTTAGCCTGATTTGAGTGAACAGCGTTGTAATGCTTTTAAATTTTGGGTCATTTTCCACAATTAGAATAATTATTCTGGAAACACAGGGAGAGCGAATTATGTGAAATTCTGCATACAAGTTATTGAGCTAAACCTACATCTAATGGACATTTATCTCGAAAAATTATTTCCAGTCCTGTCATGCCAAATTACCCCAGTTGAGTCCTTTAATGCTTGATATGTAACATCAATTTTCAAAACAACCAAACAAATACAAAAGTGTATGTTTTCAGACCCTAATACTTGTTATGTGACCATAATATTGGAGGTCTCTATCCAAGTCCCGTAAAACTCTGGCATAAAATTGTGAATTTAGAAAATCTTTGGTGCAACATGGCTGATGTTTGGTCCTTTTTGACAGCATTTATGCAATTCCATTTTAATGTCCATCGCATTCAGTGCTTTCAACACTATTATTAAGTAAGCTATGCATAACTTTAACTTTAAGGCAGTATTGTATCCATTTTTAGCTCGACTTTTTTTAAAGAAAATAGAGGTATTGTTACAGTCACCCCGGCGTTGCCGTTGCCGAAACCATTACCGCTTTAAGTATACCAGACTAACCTTGACCTTCATTCATAAATGACCCTTAAATTCAAGGTCAAATGTCTAAATTTTGCTTGTGTGTTTGTTTTGTTAGCTCACCTGACCACAAAGTAGTCAAGGTGAGATATAGTGAGGTATATCGTGCGTCGTGCGTCGTCAACAATTGGGTTGTTAACACTCTAGCAGTCACAGTTTTGTCAGAATGTTTGTCTCAATAAAATAAAGGTCACGTTCGAATATGGATCATTTCGGGTCAAAAACTAGGTCGCAGGAGCAAAAAGAATAGAAACAGCTTGTTAACACTCTAGTGGCTGCAGTTTTGATTCAATTATTCTGGAAATTTGTCAGGAAGGTTGGTTTGATCATTTCTAAATCAAGTTGGAACATGGGACGCCTTTGGTTAAAAACTAGGTCACAGGAGGTAAAAATAGAAAAATCTTGTTGACACTCTAGTGGCTACTGTTTTGATCCACATATTCTGGAAATTGGTCTGAAATCTGTTTTGATGATTTCTAATTCAAGTTCGAATATGGGTTACCGGTAGTCAAAAACTAGGTCACGCTGCCCAAATATGGAAAAACCTTGTTAATACTCTAATTGTAACAGCTTTGACTAATTGTCATCAAACTTGGTCATGATGCTTATCTAGTTAATTACTTGGAGGAGTTCGAACATGGGTCATTTCTGATGTTATGATGTTAACCTAGGTCACAGGAGCTAAAAATAGAAAAAATCTTGTGAACTCTCTATTGGCTAGTGTTGTAATCCAAATATCCTGGAAATTGGTCTACAAGTTTGTGTTGGTGATTTCTAG
This sequence comes from Ruditapes philippinarum, assembly GCF_026571515.1. Taxonomy (NCBI): domain Eukaryota; kingdom Metazoa; phylum Mollusca; class Bivalvia; order Venerida; family Veneridae; genus Ruditapes; species Ruditapes philippinarum. The sequence goes on from NW_026864141.1 coordinate 281,813, forward strand.
GTCAAGTTCGAATATGGGTCACCTGGGGTCAAAAACTAGATCACACTGCCCAAATATGGATGAACCTAGGGGTCACATTTTTGACTCAATTGTCATCAAACTTGGTCAGAATGCTTGTCTCAGACATTGCTCGACTGAGGTTGATGGGTCAGGGGAGCGATCTTGTTTTTCTATTTTGCTGATTCTTGCTATTACTAACTTTGTTATTTTTAATGCACTTCAAACTTCAACATAATAATCTTTTAGAATAGACTTTCAAGTTAACCAGACAGTCATCAATGACCTTGACACTGAAGGTCAAATAATTGAAATTTTCATTATTTTTTTGCTGTAACTGGCTATAACATTGTTACCATTTAATGGATTACCGTTCTTTAGGATAAGGCCTTCATGTATATCAAACTCAAACTGGCCTTGGCTCATTTATGAACTTGAATTTGAAGGTTAAACTATTGAAATTTCACTGATTTTTACTATTATTGCCTTTTTCTTGGTAACTTTTAAATGGATTATCTTCATACTTTGACATAACAATCTTTTGTGCATGACTTTTTTAAAGGTTGAACTGACCTTGACCTATAAATGACATTGACCGTCAAGGTCAAATAATTGAATTTTGGTTGAATTATCATTAGTTTGTTACTAATTTACGGATTTAATTGTAACAAGAACAAAACAAGACTTGCTTCCAAACAAACATATTGATTAAATTATATGTGACCTTGACCTTTTATTGACCTTAACTGTCAAGGTAAAATTAATGAAATTATCTTGTTTTATTTCTGTAATCGGCTATAACTTTAATTATAAATGGATTTACTTCATGTTAAGACACATCATCTTTAAGGTCAGGATCATCATGTATACCAAACTCAAAATGACCTTGACTCTTGTATGACCTTGAAGGTAAAAAAAAAATATTTTCATTTTTTTTTGGCTTTAATTGGCTGAAACTTCGTAATTAATCAATGGAATATTTTCATACTTGGACAAACAACACTTGTGAACAAACAGACATATGGAATAATCTTGAACTTTAAATTACATTGTTAAATTTTTGAATTTTGATTATATTTTCTTAACTTTGTCATTAATTTATGGAAAGAATTCATACAACAAGTGTGACTAGACGGACCTATTTAAATTAAGAACGGTAAAACTTATTTATTTTTTTAAAGATGTGTTTTAAATGATTTATTTGTTTGCTCTTAGAAAAGTAATAAAAGTTGCGCATTGTCACCGACCAGCTGTGACTCTTGTTCTCTTTTAAATAACGTCAGGCAGAGTTAAATGATCACTTAAACATCTAACAATTAAACCTCATCCTCGACCAACTAAATCCCTTGTCTGTTGCCAGAAACACACTGTTTAAAAGGGAGTGAAATCCTGTATAAAGGACAATCCTGTTGCCACTTTAACATATAGGAAAATTATGTTGGTATATTAATCATATAGGAAAATTATGTTGGTATATTAATCATATAGGAAAATTATGTTGGTATATTAATCATATAGGACAATTATGTTAACACGTTAAACATACAGGGCAATCATGTTGACGCGTTCTACCTACGAGGAGAGTTCGAAAAATAATGCAAGATACTTTGTTTCTCAGCAACTGTTGGTAGTTTTACTGTTTTCTTTTGGTCTGCCCTTCGAAATATTCCCCACCTACCTAAACACAGCGTTTCAGAGGCTCGATCTATTTTTTGAAGCAGTTCTCGTACTCTTCAACAGGTAGACGTAGTTTTGGAAAGAGGAAATAATGGCAAGGGGCTGGAGAGTATGTTGGTGAGGGAGGACTTTAACCTTTTCCGATTCCAAAAACTCAGTCACGATGCGTGCCTTATGCGCTTGAGCGTTATCATGCAGGAATATGAGGTGCTTGAGTCCTGTTTTGGAGCGTCGGATTTGGTAGATCTTCTTCAATTTTCTTGCTGTTACAGTTTTCCCATTGGCACAGGAGTTTGCAGCATTGGACCCTTACTATTAAAGAAAATAACATACATAATCTTCTTTGTCAGCAAATGAGGTATCCATCGTGCATTGATTTTCTTAAGTTTCAGGTGCTTCTTTAAAATGTAATGAACTTGTGAACCGGACTAATTGTCTCACGATAAATATGGAATCTTTTTTTTAGCAAATCACTGATTTTTTTATGTTACATTTGGTCGTTGTTGTACACAATCAAATGGGCAGACAGCTGTTCCAGCGTCGACAGCTGTACCAGTATATACATGTTGGCGCGGGAAATACAATTGACGTACGATAAGTATTCATCTATTTTTAACATATCCAAACTGTGTTCGAGTAAATCAATGTTATGGATTCAAAGTAAACATCAATTGTATTTCCCGTGCCGACATGTATATACTGGTACAGCTGTTGACGCTGGAACAGCTGTCTGCCCATTTGATTGTACGTAGTGTTGTTGCAGGACGACCAGGGCGAACAGCATCTTTTAAGTTGCTGCAGCCCGCTCTTAAATTTTGGAATTCACCTGTAAACCGTGCTGAAAGACATTTGATTCTCCCCATGGATATCGCACACCTCTCTGTGAATATCTGTAGCTTACAAGCCAAGTATCGACCTACCTTTTATATAGGCCCTAATTTCGGGCACATTTTCAGCTCTTTTCCAGGCATTTTGTATGCAGTCTTATGAGTAGGCTTTGGAATAACGTGTACTGCACAGAGGTCAGTGAAGTTATGTTACGCACAAGTGGTTACTGTATCAACACGTGGTTGCTTTAAATTATCATGGTTTTCAAGCTTTGCGCCAGATAAAGTTGAACACTTGCATTATTTTTTCGAACGCCCCTCGTATAGGACAATCATGATGACACATTAAACATACACTGTATAGGACAATTCTATTGACACATTTTACATATAGGATAATCCTGTTGACATGTTAAACATAGAGGACAATTCTGTTGAACAGGTTAAACATAGAACAAATCTTTTCGACAGGTTAAACATTAAGATAATCCTGTTGTCATGTTAAACATATAGGACATTCATGAATGTTTCTTGTTGAACTAGCTCATTTTGGCAGAGAGCCGCGATGGTGAATATTTGTTAACCAGGTAGCAAAACAACTTTGTGTATAAAGTTAAGTACAAAAATATCAAAATTCTGAAATATTGATGAAAGTTTCTATGTTTAAAACAAGATATAACATTGACAATTAATTTATTGTTCATAAAATAATATAATGACCACATGATATGAAATATGACAATAATGAGAAAAAGACTTGAAATACAATCAGATTAGAGGGCGGGCCCACATAATGAATACAGAAATTAAGTAAGATTGACAGCACTTTAAACAACATAAACAAAATAATATACTCAGCATGAGAGTTATTGATATATTATTTGTAATACAGAAATTACTATATGTATATGTAACAATGGCTGAAACTAATAAAGTTACCTACTTTAAACAATAATACTACAGCTCTAAGAGAAAAGGCAGTAAAATGAATGCAAAAAGAGGCGTATGACAAATGTATAGTCTGTAGCACTGCAACAACGAATATAACCACTGTAGCACTATAAACAACAAAATAATATTACATCAGTTTCATAGAAACAATGTTATAAGTAGTTTTATAAGTCCTCTACTATAAAACAGTATACTATGCTTTTTTATCATGACTTTAATTTTTTTACCGTTAAAAACAGACATAACACAATGCAACACATAATGCACCTGACAACAAACAAATTATCATTTTAAAGCACATTTACTACATGCATATTGTTTATAACATACCCTGTTGTATTTGTGGAAAGGTCTAGCTTGATACTTTGGAATTAAGCAAATTACCATAACTAATAAATCCCCCACACTTTTGCAAAGAAACCTGAATTACCAAGTAAGTAAGCACAAATTTTATAACAGCTGATTCTTCCAGCACATAATCCAACAGAAAATAGCACAAAAAACATTCTAACTAATTGTAAATCGTTAATTTTTTTGTACTATAATCAACTTAGACACCTGTTTTGGAGATTTATTACCTGCAGGGGCGTTTATTACAGAATATACTGTAAGCAATCAACAGTGAAGAGCCTGGACAGATTTCACATATTAAAACTAGGCCTTGCTCTTTAATGGTGACATAGGCCTGTTATAATTGTTAACATTTAAAGAGCCAAAGCAGAAAAATGTACATTTAAAAAACTTAAACAATATAGAGTTGACTTAGAAAAATAATTACTCTGTGTGAAATATTGTACATGGCCTTATGGAGTAATGCATGATTTAAGTCTAAAAATAATTTATACTGTACTTATCATAGTATCTATGGCTTTTTACCTTTTCTTTAATATCGAGAAAAAAAACTTCATTTGTAACTACAGTAATCAATAAGCTTTAAACTACTTCAAATAAACAAAATAATGTCTGAAAGGAACAAAAATATATTTCACAAAAACAATTGGTCCTCTATGACAATTTATACATAATGTACTATATGAGTACTAAACACGATCTCTATGGTAACCCTGGTTTCAATGCTACGATCAAACTGTAACAGCTCAATAAAACTGTAACAGCTCAATAAAACTGTAACGGCTCACTCAAACTGTAACGACTCACTCAAACTGTAACGGCTCACTCAAACTGTAACGGCTCACTCAAAATGTTAACGCTTGAACAAACTGTAACAGCTTCGGTAATTTTTGAGAGTTCCAATCGTTGTGAGACAGTAGTGGAATGATAATCATTGTTGAACATGTAACATCTTCATCATCTTAACTTGCTTACACATTAAAGCAGCATGCCTCCCAGTCGGTGTTAATTTGTATGAAAACTTGGAAAAATTGGTTTGTGTACAAATTAAGTTCTTTATTCTAGCCTATGGCAATATTTAGCCACAGAAATTACCTATAACATGCTAAAACATGCAGAAATATCTATTACTTGGCTATTAGTTATGGCACATAATTTGGGTGATTAAAGTAGTAAATTCTGTCATATTTTCACAGTTTTATCTAGAGTGAATGTTTATACCCATCTTTTATGGATACATTTTGCATTACAGAAATATGTTTTTTGGAAGATTATTTCACTCATCTGGAGGCACGTTGCTTTACAGACTCATCATACATCATTGGAATAGGCAAGGTTCTTTCAAACTTCAAGCTTTACAAGCATAAATGGTTCACCACCAGTTTACTCAGTTTTCATGAAATCATTTCTATCAAATAACACACACTGTATTTGTTTATTGTACACTAGAAACTGCTTAACCTCTTCTAGAATATCAATATAAACAGTCCCTGTATTGGAAAGAATGTATTCAAAGTAAACTGTCTGTAGTCCAAGAAAAAATGTGTCTATTTGTTGAACTAGCAATGCAGGTAAACTGTGTTCAATTATTTCCGATTCAATTCATCCAATAACCAGAACATCATCATCAGTGGCTGTATCATTGTCGCCCATCTTTTTCATCTTTTTAGAAGGTGTTTCCTCGGATACATCGTCAAGTTTTCGTTTCTTTGCGGCGGGAACTTCCTGAGGTTCATCATCAACTATCATCAGATCGTCTTCTTCTTCCACTTCTAAAACAAAAACAATCTCTACAATTATTAACTTTTCTATTAGTTTGATTTTTTCATTGAACAGTTTTAAGTCACTATGGAGTCATGCGACTGCTTTCAGGGGGGGGGGGGGGGGGAGAGGAAATCGGAAACCAACTGTCTCTCCTTACATGAGCTAATACAGAGAGACACTGCATTTAGGTTACATGAATAATAACAGACTGAACTTAAATCTTGTCATAATTCAAAAAGTCATTCACCATCATATACTAATGTAATTTGAAATAAAATGCAAATTATGCAATATGCTATCAATATGCATAAAAAAAAAGAAATCACATTCCATTTATATGCAAAAAATAGAAATAAAATTTCATAATCCCTAAATCATGTAAATAGTACAGAAATCATTCCTCCTTCATCAATATTTTTCTCTTACACTTTACAATAATGTGAGACAAAGAGTTTCAATATGGACAAATCAAATAATTTTACAAATGGGACAACCAACATTCACTATAAAAAAATGTTCATCTGTAAACAAAGCAAAACAAAATCTGACCTGTATTTGAGGTACCAGCATGTCCGTTGTTTGTTGTAGTTTCACCCTGATCTTTAGCATTTTCAGCCTCAATTTTTGCTTGTAATTCATCCAAATCTCCGACTATAGCAAACATTTGATCATCCTCTAGCTTCTCCCTAAATTTAAAAACATTCTAACATTTAACCAAAACTGGCAGGCTTTTAATAATCATTTTGCTGTCTAAATTGCTTTAAAAATGCACCTATGTGGTCTTTCTTTGCAGATAGTCTTTTAAACAGGTTAAAGTCAACTTCCATTTTTTTTCCAAGTTTTTTTTATTCTGCCTTTCTTTTAGTCATTACCTAAATTGTTTATATTTTAACTTAATACTACAACTGTAATAGTGAAGTGTGTTTACATTTTTCATTTATATTTTTTTTTTTTATTTTTTTTTAATTTTCTTTCGAAAATTAACATATGTTTACTTAACATTATTAAATTGTTTTAGTAAACAAATTTGTCAATATCCATTGATTGGAAAGTAAAATCATTAGTGTTTTATGAGGTGAATGGGGTAATGTGGTAATTTCACAATGAGTGTTATATATCAGAACCCCATATAACGAAGTGTTTAGACCTTGGACGTAAACATGACCATTATAATGGAGTTGCAGTGTATATGATATCATATAGAATAGCACCTGCAAAAATTGAAGCACTTTATATTTCTACAATACATATAGCAGTATTTTATATTACACCCATGCTATCATATCTGCATTCCAGTGTTTTTTGTGGGAGAAAAACTATCTATTTTGATTACCCTCGTATCATTCAGGCCACCCAGAGTAGGATCATGGGATATGCATGGCTTGGAAAATATCCTTTTTTATGAAAATAGTGATTAAATAAAACTAAATTTGTAATATTAAACATCATATATTAAAGGACTTACTTGTGGACAATGATAACATTAAGGTTGTAATTTTGTAGGAAATCATCACATTTCAACACACTTTTGTTCTGTATACCAAAATCACTCAATAGTTTGTCATTATTTTCTGAAAATTTAAATATGAATATATTGTTATGCATGAATAAGATAGATAAAGTAAAATAAAATCTCTTTACCCACACTTATGTTGGGATTTGGAAAATTATGTCTTTGTTAACAAGTGTTCCCTTACAGAAGGCATTTTTGACTAATAAGTTACCGTTTATGAAAATGATTAACAGAAGAGAGGTTTTGGAAATCTTAGCACAAGGGTGATCTGTTCCATTGAGATAGAGACTGTTTAGTAATTTTTATGTGTTTTTTATCTATGCAGTAAATAAGAAATTGCATTAGCAGATTAATTGTTAAATTAGTCAGACACTGCTTCAATCATATATGACAATTTGTTGACAAGCTGAGAATGATTTTAGAACAGAACAGAACTTCAATTAGCTTTAACATAGAAATGAAGTTCGTAAATTAATTAGATGTCAACTATTGTAAGAGTTTCTTGTCCCCTGAGAGATGCAAACCTATATAAATGGTGGGCAAATTAGATTTTAAGCCACAATAAGAGTCACATAGTGACTAAGCTGAATGGAGGAAACCCAAGCTTCCCTTCCATATATAATATAATAGTTGAAACATGGCATTTTTATTAGGAAATGACTTAATTCAACAATAGCATACAAATGCCCAATTACTGTACATGTAATTAAATCCACAATAAAATGAATGCCCAATTAGTGAAACTTCCAATTAAAATAAATACCTTCAGTTTCACCTTCTTCACTGGAGATAATAATTGTTCCTGGAAATATAATTTATATTTTAGAATTACCTTATCTATTGATAACGGTGCTACATGATTATCTGAGGTATCAGTCGTTGAATAAAGGTGCTGTCAGACACAGTTATTGATCGTGAATGAAGAACAAATAGGTAACAATATACATGTATAATAATAATAAAATATTTCCAATAGGGAAGTATCCAAAGTCCCTGACAGGATTTAAACCCACAAGTGTTTTCAAATCAACAACCATAACCACTACAGATAAATCATTTCAGAAAGAGATAGAGGGCTTTGTTTTGATTGGGTTTTACATCACACCGACACAGTATTGGTCATTTGGCGACATTCCAGCTTTACTGGTAAAGGATGACCTCAAGTGCTCCTCTGTGCATTATTTCAGGCATGAACGGGCACCTGAGTAGAACCACCGACGTTCCATAAGCTAGCTGGATAGCTTTCTCACATGACAGAATCCAAAGTCCCTGTCGGGATTCGAACCCACAGTGGTGACGGGCAAGTGGTTTGAAGTCCATGAACTTAACCATTGGCCACGGACGCCCCACCCGAGATGTAGGGAAAATTGTAACAAACATATTGTCAACAATCATATTATCGCCAAAGAAATAAGCTGAGCTTGACCTATTACTGCTGTTAAACCTGTACATGAATTGTTCATCAAAGATACTCTCCCTACTAAGTATTTTGTTTAAAATGTTGTTTTTTTTGATAATCAAACAAACATGACTGTATAACATACCTTTACCATCATCTACTTCTACATCAGGAGCTACCATCCCTAAACCTCCCTTTAATACCTGTCAAATATACAATAAAAACATTTTGTATCTTATTATACCAATGTTTAACATGCAAATTGATATTATCACAAAATCGGGTATTCAGCTAATACTACATATTGTAGCATTCACCAATCTTATAACAAATTTTGCTTTTGAAATATTCTGTTCCAGACAAGGCAAAAGTAAACTTCAGTTATAATTTTTACCAATCCCTTAAATATTTTTTTAGGTCACTAGCATTCATCAATTTATAACATGATTCCGTGTGGAAACATTCTGTTTCAGACAAGGCCGAAGTAAACTAAGAGGTTTCAGTAATATGACCAACCTTCTTGTTTTTAATTTTACCCACCCCTTAAATATTTTTTGTGGTAAAAACATAAAATAGTCAGCATTCAAGTAAGTCAACCACATAAAAAGCCTCAAGATTACATTTATATTATTAAACATCTGAACTTTAAACGTGCATTTTTCTACACCAATGCACTCTTAATTAATATTAATCTCCCAAATATGTAACTGTTATATTACTCTGAAAACTAGGGAAATCATGTGATGATTAGTTAGTGGTTTTTATATAAATTTTATCACATTTTAATCCAACATCAGCAATCGCTTCACCTATATGGTTGCCCAGGATAACTAACTAGTAATTACAAATTTCTCTGCAAGTGATCAACTACTTATCCTACATGATTTTTGAAACAGTGTTGAGAGACAAATGACCATTAGACTCAATGTCTGAAATCAATTGTCATGAAGAAATTTTGCTTCCATGGAAGATCAAACAGGTGGCCCCTGGCCAACAAATCACATACTCTTCCTATTGAATTATGTGGACAAACCTTAATTATATGATAAAAAGATATATTTTTTATAACAGTGAATAAACTCTCCATATTTATTACCTGGTCGTCAAGCTGTTTGATTGTCATTTTTTGTGTATTCAGCATCACCGTAACTTCGTGTTTTGGGGCGCAAACATAACATTTTGGATTTGGTTTGTCTAGAGCACATGGCACAAGTAACTTCTTTCGTGGATTTGGCTGTCTGTTTAAATATACCTGAAAATCAGGAGTTTTAATTTTGAACTTCAATATTTCTTTATAATTGATTTTAATATGTGCCAAACATTTCTTGGTGATATTTTTCTTAAAAGGCATTAAAATGTCAATAACAGATAGCTAAAGAAAAGCAAAAAACAACAGAACAAGATGGCTATGATAGCCCTGAATTGCTCACCTGACATTTCAAAAAGATATCCAATCAAGATTGCTCGGACAGACAGCCGAACAGTGACTGATCACAATAACCCTTGGCAACTTTGCGCTTTGGTGGGCTTATAAAAGAACATACCACTACATCTAATGATTATATAGTAATGTAAGTATAAATGAACTTTAGAATAGACTGTTTGGTAAAATTTGGTTTGAGTCACCCTGCACTCTACATGCAAAAAATAAACTGATACAATGTAAAGATAAGACCATTCAACATAATTATATTATAAAGTACTCACAGCTTTACAAGTGTCAATATTTCCACTGAGTATTTTAAGAGATTCCATGACAATTACAGCCGCTATGATTGCGTTGGTCGTTGCTATTGCAGGTATTATGTTCCCAGCCATTGCTGAAATATACAAAACATATACTAGCTTGCTTGAATGGAACAGAAAGAGTACCTTCTTACCCTCACAGTAGATGTCAGGGGGGTATGCAAATAATTAAAAACTTATTGAAAATAAAAGCTTTGCAAATTAGCTTTTATACAGATACTGAAAATAATTAATTCAAATCACCTTTGCTGACTATTTTAATGAAAGTAACTTAAAATATCAATGAAGAAGCAGAATAATAGAAATCATTTTTACTAAAGTCAAGCCTAAGGGTAATGGTGGTTGAGGTGTCTGCCTCTCAACCAATGGGTTGTATGTCACAGCCCTTCTCAGGTCATGACCATTATTTCCTCACATGACACCAGTACTTGTTAGTTTCAAGAAGCAGACTAAAGGGAAGTCCAAAGAAGCTAAATGTTTTCTTCACAACATGGCTAAAAGATAATTATTTCCCTTAAGACTTAAAGCCAATTTGTCAAAAACAGTCTTAGACTACAAAAAGACAAGCAAGCCTAATTTTGGTATATTATACCTAGTATCCTTTATACTTGTACTTACATTTGATATCAAATCTAGTTTTTTCTGCTATACCAAATATATGTGCTCGTATATTGGCCGCACTTGCTACAAAATCCATCCCCGCATCATCATCCTTGAATTGTAAAAAATAATTTCTTAATTATAAAAATTAATGCTGATGTTACAAAATCATGAAAATAAAGCAAATTCACAGCTTTTAGATAATCTACAATTACATCTGTTATACTTTTGAGTATACACAAGAAATTTACTTACAATTATATGTGCTTGCATTAAAGATCAGCTATTAGTTTTGCAAAGTCTAGAAATCTCAAGAATTAAAAATAAAATAGTCAAAAATTGGTGTGCTTATAAATAAGCACAATAATTATTATAGTTATTATATATTATTACTATTATTATAGTTAATAATATGTAACATTTACTTCATAATCATAATAATAAACTGTTAGTAATGATCAAAAAATGTTTTTCTCCATATCAACGTATGTAAACTCGCTCAGTAAACTTGAGGATAATTACCTTATCCCAGACTAGCATTCCACCGTCCCCTTGTTTAGCGAGATCTGTTTTAAGGGTATCTATACTCCTAGCAAATATATCCGCACATTGTTGTAGTGACCAGTGTCTTTGATCTGATATTGTGCCCTGATCATCTTGTTTCTCGGCTGTTAATAAAACATTGTCATTGAAAAGTTATTTTCATCTGGCTTCAATTATGTTACTGACAGTGCTCATATGTGAAATCATAATTTGTATTTATTAACTTTATTTATAAATCATACTTATCTTAGAAAAAGTCTTGAAAAAAATTATTATATAAGACATTCTGTAGAAGACAAACATGTAAATTTGGCCCTCTCTCTCTCTCTTTCCAGCTTGATTATCTAACATTTATAAACATCAATAAACTTTCTAACCTCAGCAACATAACGCAATTAGTTATAAAACCATCGAACTTTGTTCTTAATAACTGACTTTTTTCCCTCCTATATAACCAGTACCTCCCATATTCTATCGCAACAATTTTCTTCTATATAACCAGTACCTCCCATATTCTATCATAACAATTTTCTCCTATATAACCATTAACTCCCATATTCTATTATCACAATCAAATATATTACCTGTATGTGAGAGATTGTTCCAGTCCAGTGGTAATGGAGGTCGTCTTTTCTTCCACAATGCTTCCATTGATAATAAATATTTTATATCATCTCTAAACATCTGAAAATATAAATTTATCATATATCATCTGTTAAACACATCAATTTAATTGATTAACATACTGTACTGTATTTGTCTGTTTCATGTTAATAGCAATTTATATATGAGCCGCGTCACGACAAAACCAACATAATGGGTTTGCGACCAGCATGGATCCAGACCAGACTGCGCATCCTCTTACAGACCCTATAACAAGTAAAGAAACTGATAGCGCAAACCCATTACGTTGGTTTTGTCATGATGCGGCTCATATATTGTTAGGAGACACAGTCGGCCACACGAGGTCTTCCTCCATTAGTAAAGATGGAAACTCTATATATTACGTTAACACAGTTGATATCAAAAATATATATAACCTGATGAGGGGTGTATCTTATCCGAAATCACAAGTTACAAGAGCTGTCCGTAAGACAGCGCGCTCGACTTTTTTATTGCTTGCCAATAAAAAAAGTTTTTGCAGTAAAAGGCAATACAAGAATCTCTGTATTTTTAAAGTGAACTAGTTGTTTGATACCCTTGAATATTACAGCAATGTTTATATGACATAATTTATGGTAAAGTGAACAAGTGGATAGGAATGAATTTTTTTAGATTTTTTAAGTTTTTTAGTGCTTGCCTATAATACAAAACATTGACAGTTAAGGGCCATAATTCAAATAAAATCTTTGACAGAATTACCTTCTCCTGGACATGTTTGGGAATCATGATTGTAAACAAGTATTCCAACTTTCAAATTAATATCTCAAACAGTTCAGTCAAAAAGTGGACTGGTACTAAAAACTTAACCAAGATTCTAAGTCGATAAAAGGCCTTAATTTTTAAAACAAATCCTTGACAGAGTTACCTTCTCTTGCGTACAGATGGGGGTAATGATGTGAAATAGCATTAAAAGTTTCAAAGCAATATCTCAAAGGTTAAGGCAATAAGTGGATTTTACCCATATTCAATGTATTTTCTAAGTCAAAAAGGGGCATAATTCTGTCAAAAACCTTGACAGAGTTATGTCCTCTTGTCTGTTGATGAAGGTCGTGATGGTAAACAAGTATGGTCAGTTTCAAAGCAATACCTCCAATGGTTTTGAAATAAAGTGAGGTGGTACAAAAAACTTAACCAAGCTCAATACACTTTTTAAGTCAAAAAAGGGCCATAATTCTGTCAAAAACCTTGACAGAGTTATGTACTCTTGTCTGTAGATGGAGGTTATGATGGTGAACAAGTATGGTAAGTTTCAAAGCCATACTTGTAATACTTCTGAAATAAAGTGGGGTGGTACGAAAAACTTAACCAAGGTGTGACGCCAACGCCGACGCCGACGCCGGGGCGAGTAGGATAGCTCCCCTTTTCATAGAAAAGTCGAGCTAAAAATGAATATATATTCATGTGTTGTTCCCCCCTCAAATCCTTTGAACTTATAGTGCATATATAAAATTTCTAAGATACATGTAATTACATAAATTATATTTAAAGAAAAGTGTACCTGGTTGAAATGAAATAAATCTGGCATGAATTTTGCTTCACTTAATTATTCATAATTTTTACTTTAGGTGTATTTCAAATTACATAACATTTTAGTTAGTAAAGTTTATATTGCAAAACAAAAAATATACATTATACAACACAGAGAGAAAAGAAATGCTGAAAATGACAATTTTAACCTTACTTTATGAAAGAGTTTTTCTGGATCATATCCTATATCTTGTGCCCAGCCTCGTGTAGATTTTCTCTCTATACCTCCAGTTACATCTTTCTTCGCATCGGAATCTAGAGCTGTCTGTCCAGCTTCACCTATTTCATCAAATATTCCTCATGAAATTAATATATAACATCATATGGATGTTGTATTTTGTTTTGGAAGTGCAGCATTTCAATCACAATATGGTAGGCTGACATTGAAAGAGTACTTTTTTGTTCTGTAACAAAACTATGTAATAACACTCAATATCTCAACATAACTCAGTTTAATGAGACCGATAGATAAATTTATTGGAATATACAAAGTCTAAAATAAACATTACAGATTTCTAAGACCAGTCTAAAAGAATGTGAGTTTTTTTCATTGGTCAATTTTTATTATAAACTTTAAAACAGCCAATCATTAAATCAACTTACCTGCAGACTGGTCTCCAATCTTAACTTTTAAGATTTTTGCTTTCAGTTAAAGAAGATATTTAATTGTCAGATATAGAAAACTAAAACTACAGTTAAGAAAACAAACTGACGGTAAGTATACCAGTAAGTTCTGGATCTGCCGTGTCTGGTGATACATCCTGATCCGGATCTTCTTCTCCAAACAACTGACTGAAACAATTATACCATAAAAAGTTGATAATACAAAGTGTTTGATAAACAATAAAAGCATGAAAAGGAATTAATATATGAGTTTTGCTTGTTTTCTAATCCATATATATTGTGATGTAAATGATACATGCTAGAAAAAAAATATGTTTAAACTAAATAAAATATGCTTAACTTAAAAAGCATAGCAAAATTTTGATGAGAATCGGTGACAAAAATATTTAAGTTGTTCAGATTTAAGCCATTGCATTTTCAGTATTTGTCATTTACTTTCATACAGTTAAAGACCCTAGATGTCTATCAGACTATTTGTACATTATTTCTGGATTAAAACAGTTATGAAAATAATAATAGCTTCTGTATGGAAATAAACTAGTAAAATCAGGTGATTTCCTCAATAGAAAGAATTTTACATTCCAGAATGTGATTCTAAGTGGCAGATACAAAGTAAGTAATTATAAGCCAATGATCACGACCAGTAAGCCAGTGAGGCCTGACAGCATAGAATGCTATCATGATGTTGTTATCCTAAACTAATTCACACAGGTATAAGTCTAAGAACAAACAATACATTGTGAACAAAATAAATCTGCCCCTCAAGTTAACTACTGATATTTCAAGAAAGGAACTTAGATTACTTGAAGAGATGTTTTGCCCAGACAACACAATGTATGGGCTCTGATGGGGTGTTTCTAATGGTACATCCAGGGAATGTCTTCTGTGTGGGTTTAGGTATACATTCATAACATTCTGTAAGACCCTGTCAAATTATATATATACATAGTATTATATACTGCTTTAATATATCAATTGGGAATGTCTTTTTAAGCATTACAGAATATAATATTTTTTACATCTTCTCCATGGTACTAAATATGCAAATTATAGAAGAATAGCAGGCCATATTACTTGATGAGTACATATTTTCGGAAGATTCAGTAATTTTTTAGTCTAAAAGAGATAGTTGTACCCTAATCAAGCACATATAAGCATATATTCCTTAAGCATTCCTTTATCAAGAAACAGTAACAAAAGCAAACAATGTGAAATTTGTAAACATACCATCTATATCATCCTATTTTTCTTATTCTGTTAGTTTCATTTACAAAGGAAAGTCAAGCAGCAAAAAATATAAATCACGGCTTTAAGATAAAAGATAAAACACCAACCTTTTTGATGACCGTAACTTGACCTAGATATCCTGCCGTACCGCTCTCAATCAAAGGACGATCTGCTGCTAAACACATACGATTTACATGATTTCTTGCAGCTGTAATATTATATATAATCAAACTATAAATTTCCACTTTCTGTTATTATTTACAAGAACAAAAAATATTTCATACAACTTTATATTACCTAGAATACATACAGTTTAAACATATATTTTTATAATGATTTTGTATTTTCAGAATTTTTTTTCCATTGTTACAAATAGTGACTAAAATACTTGAAAACAACAAACTGAGTTTCGTAGAATTAAAAAAAAAATCTTTCATCAAATTTCTATAAAAGATATAATAAAGATTCAATTTCTGGTAGACAAAAATACCAGATAATATCTGCACAAACAGGTAAATAATGTTATTAAAACATTAAAAAGTTCTATTACATTCTTAACCCTTAGCCTGCTGGTGACAACTGAATCTACCTATGTGACCAGTGCAGACCAAAATCAGCTTCATCTAACCAAGGTCTGACCTGTCCACTACTCAGTCAGTACATACTTTGAAATTTGCCCCTAATAAATGATGAATATTCTTGTCCAGACCGAAAGAGGGTCAACTCCATTAAAGATATTTAGTTAAGCAAGGGTTAAAATTATATTTAATGTGGGACGGGTATAAAATATAACAAAGAAAATATCAAGATATCTTATAATCCAATTTGTTACCTCTGTTGTCTAAAGCATTCATGACAATATCAAACTTCTGGAAGAAATCGATGCCATAGTCAGAAGTCATCACACTGTCATGATATGCCACAATGTTAGCATCAGGGTTGAACCTTAATGCACTTTCCTTAGCAACCTGTCAAATAAAGGAGCAAAATAATGAAGTCATGTACAGACTAGATGTCGAAGTACAATGTACATGTACGTCTATTTTCTAAAAAAAATAAACTGGCAATGTCACATTGCCATTCATTACAAAATAATGAGATCATCTAAGACTAAATGTATATCAAGGTACAATTTTGCACAGGCTCTCGAATTCGAGTGAACAAAGTTTGAAGACTGATTTCCTTGACAAAATAAATTTATATTTCCCATACATTCCTTACAGGGACTGTTAATTTTCAGAAAGGACTTCTTGAATCTTCACAGAAAACATGGTTAAAAAGTTAGTGCTGAATGTTGTATAAGCATATTAAATATATATTGTAAAGACACATTTGTGACATACAAAATAAACTCAGAATGAAAGCTTTACAAATGTATTGTAAACTTTTCTTCTATAACAAATCTGTTTACTTTTATATCATTGTTTAGGCATTAAATAAAGTTTCATCTTGTAACATGCTCCAAAATGTATAAAAAAATAATTTTGTAAGACTTTAAGTCACACCCACACATATCATATGTGTGGGTGTGACTTAAAGTCTTACAAAATTATTTTTTTATATGATATGGAGCCTTTCCAGCTTTACTGATGAAGGTAGACCTAATGTGCATCTTCTGTGCATTATTTTAGGCATGAGGGGGCACCTGAGTAGAACCACCGATGTTCTGTGAGCTAGTTGAATACATGTAGCTTCCTGAATCCTCATATGCAAGAACCCAATGTATCTGACAAGATTTGAACCCACAGTGGTGAGGTGCAAGTTATTTGAAGTTGGCGACCATAACCACTTGGCCATGAAGGCCTTATAAAATTATAAAAGCTGGCAAAATTCTGTCAATTTACCTGTGATTTTGATTTTCCAACATGTTCCTTTCTGAACAGAAACTGTCTGTTTAAATTACTCACATCAATTGTATCCAAGTCAATCTGAAACCAAAAACAGAAATACAAGCTGATATTAGCGCATTATCTCATATTCTAACACACTTCACATTATTCCCCATTCAAATAGATAAAACAGACCAGTACATTATCACACATTATATGCATGGAATGAAAAAAGGAATGTTTACATGTCAGATGACGTCTGACAAAACCTTAATAAACCAGATGATGTCAGGAAAATTACTTCTACAGTCAATGCAGCATTTTTCATGCATTGTAGTATAATAATGCACAGTACTGTACAAATGCTTTGTAATAAATCACTTGGGCCTATTAGTCTCTGTGACTAGATTTCTGTTAATTTAACTCCAACCATGCATTTTTCTACAGCAAAACAGTCAATTGTTTGGTATCTATTTTCTAAATACAAGGTTTATACACAACTGTTTTACCTTATATAGCTTTTTGATACACAAAATGTGACTTAAAGTGGATTTACTTAAACAATGTGGTGAGAAAAAGGCTTTGTTGCTAATGGTAAGTGATTTTGGGTGTTTTTTTGTTTTTGTATTTTTTTGGCTTTTTCTTTCAAGAGTGGGTGGTAGGTTATGAAAATGAATAATTAAAAATTCCATTTGTAATAACAATGATATCATAACTGGTATAATATCTTAACAGTAAATATCATCTAACAGAAAAAAGCATGTCCCCTTACAAAATCACCATTACTGACCATGTGAATCAATGTGTCTGCCAATACATTGAACAATGATGTGTCCATAACTAAACAATAATAATCTGACTTGATTTAGTATACTTTTTGATCTAACAGTTACAGCAATATTTTACAGCATGGTTTTGCCATTTCAATATGACAGTGATTGTTTCTATCTATCTATAAATAATGCATCACTTTTTTTAGTTTTTTGTACAGGTGTGCATCAGTGAAAGAAATTAATAGAAATACAGGAGAAATGCAAATTGACTGCACATCGGGCCTTGGCCTAGGCTACATGGACTACATACCTGTGTACATTTAAAAGGAAATAGAAAAACACATAAAAAATACATTTCACTTTAAACCTATTGTTGTTTCCTTGGACAAGAAATTTTACACTCATTGCTCAGTACTTGTTGGTTTCAGGAACGGATTCAAAAGAGTGCCTATAGGCTTAATAATAGGGTTATACTGTTATTAGCTTCCTACAGATCAATTCTAGTTGGGCACTGCCATTTTTAATGTAACTCAATGATAATCAGTGGGGTATTCCGATAACAGAGCAATAGCAACTTTTTGGCTTAATAATAATCTTCGAGGTATTCCGAGTGAAAACGGGAGCGGGACATGAAATACCAAGATGAAACCTTTAAAAGGGAAATATATGTAAAATAAAATATGAAGTATCATTTTAACCAGCTTCCCCATTTACAGAATTTGCCTAATTTCATATGTGTAGTTACAACCAGTATTGCAACGAGTTCATGAACAACCTTAAAGGACTTAGCAGTCTGACATCAATCCTTGTGTATCTAACTAATATAAGGGAACATCACTTCTGACTTAGTTGACTTGATTTTGAGTCATTTCGGCCCCAAGACGTATCGGCCCCAAATTATCAAAGACATTTCGGCCCCAGACGTTTCGGCCCTTTACCAAATCGGCCCCATATTTAGTTAGTAGTAATCAAAACAAACAGAACAAAACATAAACTTTATCAAACACTGAAACATTTTTTATCTGCTTATTATCAACAAGTTTTTTTTTCAAATTTGAACGATTAAAAAGCAAGACACAGAACAGTACAAACATTTATTATCAACAACTATTAAAGTAATAGTAAGTGACGAGTTTTAGCAATACAATACAACACATAACAGTTAAAAAATTATAAGATAAAACAAACAATACTTTGTAAACAGTCATTTTGTATATATAAAACAAACATTTTTACAATAAAAGTTATGGATTTTCAATCACAGCATATATTATCAAGAAATTATATCAAATCATAAGTTAAAAAATCTTTGATATTACTAACGGCTAATTAGCAATACACTATAAATAATTAATTTGTTAAACCTTGAAAAAAAAACATATATCTAAAGTGTTAGCTAAATGATTAATAGAGATCAAAAGATAATGATTTTTGAAGTATATTTGTAATTAATTTTGTTAATCAAAAAGTTTTTGCATTTGTCAACGGTTTTATAAAATAGCGATTAAGTGTCTTTATTTAGTTGTATTTATTGTTACACCTTGAAAAAAGCATTTATCTCAATAGCGATTGATAGATCATCTATAATGGATTATCAATCAAGGATTAAAATGTCATAATTGTTTGTGTGCCATCAATCAATCAATGTCTACTACAATTTTTAACGATTTTACAGTCTTCGCCTTAATTTTTTATCAGCACTAGCCCAGTCGGGCTAGCAGCTTACAAATTTTACTAGCCCAAACACATTTTAACTAGCCCGAACCAAAATGGTATTTTTTGCATACATTTTGTACAAATATAACACTTTCTATATGTTTTATATACCATTTAACATTATTAAAATATCAACTAATCAACTTTTCTTCCTTTCATTATTTAAATAAGAAGAGTTTAAACTACATATGAAAAGAAGATATTTTGATATTTCTGTGGCATTGTCCACAGACACTGAAAAAAATGTTTAAAAACTGAAAATACTCTTCTCCTCGTTTACTGTAACCATGTCGGCTGATACATGCATTGACAACATATTTATATTCCTTTTCGTATTACTTTTATAATATTTTTTTTTGGTGTGTTCCTTTTTGGCTTAGTGCCTTCAAAATACAAGAGAAAAGACATATTGTGAAGCATGAGATGACGCCTAATAAATGTCTAACAATCAACATTTCATAAGCGTTAAGTTCAATAAAGCTGCAAATAATTTTTAGGGCCAAGGTGGTTTACCCATCAAAATCTAGAGTAAAATGAAAATTCTGGGGTAAAATTTATAAAAAGAATTTGCATTGTTTTGTTATCAAATTTCATTGCCTTCTAAAAAGTTCCTTTCTTTACATAAATCAGACTGACTTATAATAAAATATTAATTCAATGTGAAATAATACAAAACTTGCTCTGTTATGGCAGGCTTCCCTAGACTAGGGTTTGTTTAGGATACACAGCAAATTAATGACAAGACTCATTTTTTTGTTGCTGACATGTTGTTGTTTGAATGTGTCACATTCTTTTACAATCAGCTACATGGTCAGCTAGTCCAACTAATTAGACTTGTCAAAGAGACACCGAGATAATTTTGGACGGGCGCTGTCTTTTTCCAAGTCCAACCACGAACTGCATTTTTATGCACGGACGCTTCCCAATTAGAAGTTGTTGGGAGCGAAAACTAGAAAAGTTTCAAAGAAACGGTCTACATTACCTGAAAGAGAATCGTTTTTTATGCAAGGTTCCAAATTATCATACTTCAAAGTCGAACAGAAGTCTAAATATTCCACTTTAATTTTTTTAATCGTTGAAAATTATTGAAAGCGGCCATATTGGAAAGCGGTGTCATGGTAAATTTGTAAACACTGGTAAAATCCATGGTGTAACACAGGTATCGGTGGCAATCGATTGTATTTGCCAAGCTTTATTATACAATTTGTTTATGTTATTTATATGAATTATTGCAGGAATAACTCTTTTATTCACACACAAATATTTCAGCATTAAAAAGAGAATGAGTAAAGGAAATTATGATAACCTTACTTAGAAATTAAATAGTTTATGATGTCCGATGTCAGATCATACTGCATTTAAGTCCGTTTAAATTTGTCAAATTAGATATTATTAAGTTGGATTTTTTTAACATCTGTGATCATTAGGTGAAATTTCTGAACTACCTTTTATATTTATAAACCCTGCCATGATTTCCCACATACGAAAAAATACAATGTAATTGTAGGTACATCTTAATGAATTATAATTATACTATACATGATGAAGCAAAAGAAGAATTTCAATTTATATTACACTCCATATCAATTTCTAGTTTATTATCTTTAAAAGAAATTGAGGACGGTTGTGTATGGGAAGAAGTTCAAAAACAACCAAAAATAACTTTTAAAACTCTGAAAAAAAAATCTTAAAATTTCTAACTATAAAATGGAATTTCAGACAGTCCTCAGTAAAATACCATTGTCGCACAGATTTGACGGGGTTTATGATAAAAACACAGCAAGCGGAAAATTAGTTGACCGTTATTTAGATGTTGAATAGCATAACAATGTAAGACAGATGGGAAAATGGTTTGGAACGACTGTCGCAAAAGGCACCCAAAACCTCTGATACCCATTAAAAAATTCCATGTTATCTAGTTCCGTTGAACGGCACCTCGAATGTGTCACATTGAAAGATCCATGATTACCGCCGTATTATGTACACATCTGTGGATGTTTGATTAAAAATTTCAACATTATTATTTTAAGTGATCAATTCTGTTTGAGGAAAAAACAGGCGAAAGGGAGCACTTGAACCTACCAGAGCCGTCTTTGCACTCCTGTGTATTTAGTGTTTCTATTTTGCCAGTTTCAGGCGTTTTTGGTGCGGTTTTTTGGAGGGTGGGATACATGAATGTGGATAAGTTTTTTTTCTGTTTCTTTACATTTTTCTGCTTGCTTTGCCGAACCTTGTATTGCATAATCATTATCTGTTTGTTACGTTCGAGTATACATGTATACAATATGATAAAACAAGGTGAACAAGGAAAGGCGGCGTTCAATGAACGCAAACCCCACAACGACCCAGGAACATGAAACCATTGGCAAGGAGCCCAGGAGATCCTAAATTAAAACGGGAGAGGGCGCAAGAGAGAGCCACGGGCAGGCTTATCACTAAAATGTACTTGAGAAGGAAATCAAAGAAAATTAATAAATGAATGATTAATAGGACCACTAAGTTAACGAGCACAGGGGAAGGGGATAGGAAATTCGGGGGAGGGGCGAAATAAAACTAGGGGCAAAGGGAAGAAAACTTACCATAGACGAGAAAACAACAAGGGACACAAACAAAAGTGTCACCAAAACAGTATGAAACAACAAGACATACACCTTATACATTTATAAGTCTCTTAATCTGTTCATTTGAAAATTCTGATCTTCTCAATGACTTTTTTTTTTAATATCCTCTACTTAAAATTTATTCAATTAAAAATATGTGACCCTTCCTTAATAGTTAGTTACACAGCATATGGCTGGATCACAATAAAATTCCTTTTTAGTAAATTAATAAAGTACGTCAAAGACATTTAACTTTATCAATAGGTTTAATTTGGTATTATATATCGGCAATCGGTGAAAAAGAGCTCTTGAAATATTATTTGTACAAATACTGAATAATTTGAAGTGTATTTCAAATAGTTTCCTTCAATATTTCTTTTACGTTCTTAATTATCATATAAATATGGCATGTATAAAATGAAGTCAGTATTTTTCCGAGAGTGACATTTGGCAGTCATTAGCAAGTAAACAAGAAGGCAAACCACCAATTGATAAATGTTGAGTATATGGATTAAAATATTTAAAAATATTAAAACGACAGTACTTGTACAGAGCCTATTTGCGACCATTGCATTTTAGGTTAAATACAATGATACTTTTCAATAGTATTTTGATAATGCACATATTTATTAAAAAATTATGAATAGATTTATTTCCCCCGATATTTCGTTTAATTTAATCTTCATCGCGTAACCCACACTTACCTGCTAGACACACTGGTAGCTACTACCAGCTTTCACGGAATCGATTTTTTACGATGACGTCATAACATGTCCGCCTAAGATATAGTAGACAGTACAAAATTGAAATAAATCGCATGTATGCGTTAAGACAGGTACAATCTACTATTTTTTCTAGGAGAAGTTTGTACTAAAATTTATATTCTATTGATCTTTAGAGGTAATTGAAGTTACTTTCAGGTTTAAGCAGTAAAAATCAGTCCAAAACTATCGATAGTGTTACCGGTAGATTTCCGTGCGTTAAAAATGACAGTTAAAATTAGGCGTAACGGTTTGACAGTAAGAAAAAAAGTCTGTAAAATGGGTCAAACCGTTCACGCCAAATTAATTAGGCTAGGGCCGAAACGTCCTGTTTAACATGTTTGTGACACTGCTGTAAAGGGAGAAGTCACTTGTGACCAATTGATCAGCTCTAAGTCGAATCATCTCAATATACTGACTGAGCTACAGTACTCAAGCTGTTGTCTATCAAGTTACAAGGGTTTATGATTCACAGTAAGGTAATTTTAATGAAGCACACTGTCGCCGGTAAACAAAGAAATCAAGGAAAATAAACTCATTTCACTTTCAAATATAAAGTTTAATTACCGTTTCAATGTTAACAAATCCAGTTAACACCAAGTTTTTTAGCAATTCACATCCAATTCCACCAGCGCCAACGACTAAAACTTTACATGAAGCGACTTTTTCTCTAACATTTTCTGCAAGAACTCCGACCATGGAGGCAGCCATTTTTAAAGGATGAGTCTAATAAAGCGATGATTTAAATATCGTCATCATCGTCGTTAGGTACGGTATATTTCCCGTAAGGATCCGTTTTTTTCAACCTGTTTAAAAATATTTCAATGGATATTTGAGCCGCGTCACGACAAAACGAACATAATGGGTTTGCGACCAGCATGGATCCAGACCAGCCTGCGCATCCGCGCAGTCTGATCACGATCCATGCTGTTCGCTATCAGTTTCTCTACTTGTTATACGGTTTGTAAGCGAACAGCATGGATCCTGATCAGACTGCGGGGATGCGCAGGCTGGTCTGGATCCATGCTGGTCGCAAATGCATAACGTTGGTTTTGTAGTGACGCGGCTCATTTGTACATGATATTTAGCATGCAAAATTAATAACACTACATAATAATATTTATGGGCACTAGAGGTTCGGGCTTGCACCTAACACATGGGGAAATGATACAGAGCTTACTGGCTATATGAAAGCATACATTTATATGGCTTAAAGAGAGGACCGGAGTTAACTTGAGCCGTTTTGCTTTGAAAATGATTGTCACCGCCCCCTTCCCTTCAAAACATTCTATTTTGGTTGTAACATTCCAGAGTTATGTTATAATTAGTTAATTTGATCTGTGTTGCACCTGTGACATACGTCAATTTATGCCCCAATGTTATAATATTTCTGAAGGTAATCATCTTAATTACTCTACTACAATTAATTCGAATATTTCTTTAATTTAAATATGTGTATTAATTTTCAAAGAATATTTAAATCTTACTGAAGAAAAAACATATTTGAAAGTATCACGTTGTTTAACATTTAATTTAAATCAAGCAATTTTGATTTTATGGTCCCCAGTGTAATTCTGTGATGATCTTTTTTGTCGAAACATACATTTTTTATAATGGAATTAAAGACTGGAATGATCTGTCAGAATATATAAAATCCATTAACAATTTTGTACAATATAAAAAAACTGTAAAAAAGTACCTACTAGAAAGTTATAAAAGGCTAGCAGAAGACGTATATGTGTACTTCTAATGTGTCAGGGACTGTGATCCAAATTTTGTTTGTGATAGAGATACTAGGTTTATCTAAAAAGGGCAAACTTTTATAAATATATTTCCTTTTTCAACCAAAATCTTGACCAAAGTTAGTTCGATTAGTTTTATTTGTTTCGTTTTCCTGTTTTTTAGGGGGAAAGGGTCTTCTTCTTCCAATAATGTACATAACCCACTCTGGGGCATTGACGTAGTGTATGTACAAAGTGTTGTGCGGCGAATAAGTGCATATCTAAAAGAAGAACATGTTAAAAATAAAATCGACTCCGGCATATTAGGGCCCCATGACTAGTCCTCCCTTGAATGCCTCAAGGTTGACTGCTGTGGCTAGGTGCTCTGGAAGCTGGTTCCACAGGCGGATGGCCGAAGGTACAAAGGAGAACTTCATGGTGTCTGTTCTGCAGAATGGGACATGGAATCTGTGTCCGTAGCCATGGCCACCAAGTGTCAGGGGGGTGGAAGTACTGTGCAGCGTAATTATGTATTTTTTATTTCTATGGACCCCATTGGAAATAAGCTTTTAGCTTAATTGGCTATTATTATTTTATCTTATTATTTTTTATGATAAAAGTGTGCTCTCTTGTGCTGTTTTATGATCTCATTTTATATATATATATCTATATGTTTTTTCTAAACTGATTTTTATTTGTATCATGCGCTATGTTCCTGAATGTCATAAATTAAGTCGTACAGATAAAGTACGGTACTATCGAACGGATGAAGTTCGGGATTTCAAGCGCCTACCGACATGATTGAATTTTTAATGAAAACATTTGGAAAAGTAAATTATCTTAGTTTTAATAGATTCTAACATTAGTTACATACTTTCTTTATGAATAATCATTATATCTAAATAATTACTAATATATTTTAACAGTTAAATTAGTTAATAATTATTTCATATATTTGTGACATAGTGTCTGGACATGACTAGCTGAATTCGTTCAGAAACAGACTTAATAAGGGTCCTACTAAACACTGCTAAGGACTGCTAAGGAACCACAAAGGACTACTAGGGAGGCACAAAGGACTTTAAAATACCTCCTATGGCATTCTTATAATATATGGTAGTATGTTTAATGATAAAAAATGTATAATTTTAAGAAAAAAAATATATAATTTTGGTGATAGAATTTAGGAAGTTCATAACACACTGTATTGTCTAGTCGTATGGCACAGGGGCGGATACAGAACATGGTTTCCTGGGGGAGCTGACATATGGGTGGAGACAGAAATAATGCTAAAGACAAAAATAGCGCTTGTCATATTATGAGTGGCAATGTACTTTGTTTATATATGTGTACACCAATATGTTTTTGTAAATTTTTAGATGATTTGTAATTAAGATAATATATGTAAACTGAGAAATTTTGAAATGTGAGGTTGAAAATGGTGTTATTTCCTTGACTTTCTAGTGCTGTTTATGGTACTTTTTGGATGGTTTAACATCACATTGTATTTTGTATAGGTTAGTGCAGGGTCTTTTAAACAGAATTGTCCTGGTGTTTAATAGTGAGCATTTACAAAATAACAGCTCACATACCAATGTATATCCGATCGTTGATAAAATTAATTTCAAACAAAAAATATCAATTTACTCATCTTAATAATAGATAATTTTCCTTAATGAAGTGTTCATAAATAACTGCCTTTCTTTTGTACAAAAAAAAATCTCAAACACTAATATTCAATAAGATTTTTTTTTCCATCAATGAATCCATTTTAGATTAATGACTAAAGAGGTCAGTACAATTTAAATTTTATTCAAAAAATATAACTGCCAGAAAAAGTTAATAAAAGCAAATGACCAGTCAATTCATCTGTATAAAAATCTTATTAAAACGTGATTCCTTTTATATTATCTTTATGAAACTCACCACCTTTTTAATTTACAAATCATAATTTTCAATTTCTTAATTATAAGGCTTTCCCTAATAAAATGGAAAAACAAAGATATTTAAATATTGTGAATGTGTACTATGTAACACATCTATTTGCCACTATTTGTGACTATTAATTTCATTAGACCTTTGGAAAGTAATAAACCAATCAATTATGCAGTTTAAACATTGAAGTCATTCAAGCATGTTGATAGATAAAGATCTCTGCCAATTTAAGCCCCAAGGCAATTAAGAGATTAACAACTGGATGACAGCAATTAATGTTTTGATAAGGG
This sequence comes from Ruditapes philippinarum, assembly GCF_026571515.1. Classification (NCBI taxonomy): domain Eukaryota; kingdom Metazoa; phylum Mollusca; class Bivalvia; order Venerida; family Veneridae; genus Ruditapes; species Ruditapes philippinarum. The sequence goes on from NW_026864141.1 coordinate 308,847, forward strand.
AGTACACTACAGCCAATAAAGTTTGAAACTGACAAAAATATATTCCAGCCCAGCTGCCGCAGGGTTGTCATTAAGAGGCGGCAGGAGGCCAAAATGCCTGTCTCAAATGCATTATGGGCCGCCTCAAAATTAAGAAAACACTCTTTGTTATGCATGATAAAGACAGAAATGACCGCCTCAAGTTCAAAACAAACCTTCTGCAAAAAATGTTAATGACAACCCTGAGCTGGTAAACATATCTTTGGGCCAAGCTGGGGGGGGTGGGGTGGGGGGCTGAAGCCCGGGCCTGAATCCGCCATTGTGGCACATTACAAAATTATATGAAAGTCCAAAATGCATATGTTATTTTGTGTCTTGAAACAAGGATTTTAAAAAACAAGGATTTTAACCAAGAAACAGCAGTTGTCTTCGTATGTTAACTTTTTAGAGATGAATGGCAATGCTTGGTAAAGAAAGTATGAATATCGATTGTTGTCATCTCCAGATGCTGGGAAGAAAGATCAATTAGTTGCAGTTGAATAACATGAATTGAAATTGTTTACATAATTATCCTTTAAAATAATAAAAAAAAACACATAAACACACAATAAATGTATAATTTTAAGGAAAAATATAATTTTGGTGATAGAATTTATGCTTTCGATGAGTTGCAGGACTGCAAAGTAGTTAACCTGTAGTCCTGAAAGTTTACAAGAATTTTGGTCAGCATGTGTATTTATTAAAATTATGCACCTGGGGGTTTGCTTGTGGATTTATTTAGTATTTGTAGAGCTATCATACATGTGAACTTTTTTTGATGATCAAGTGGGAGATTTTTTTTCAAAAAGATGGAGATTTTAGAATTTGCAATAAACAAAGAAAAAAGTTCTGACATTTAGTCTCCCGCTAAAAGTAGGAGAGTTCACGTGTATGACTATGAGTTATTTCCCTGGTTGACTTAAAAAAAAAAGATTTGCAATTTTCAACTTGTGTTGCATGTAGCCCAAAAAATATTTGACCTGAAGTCAGTAGATTGACAAAACAGTCCATGTCCAATGTCCATGTCCAATGTCCATGTCTAGTTTTCTTTAAGTTATGTAAGTAATTGATTGTTCATGGAAAGTACCTGGTCATGCTGGTAGAATATAAAAATAAAAACAGTTCAATATAAATACATTTTGACTTTTACTGTACACTGAACATTTATATTTGGTTGGGCATAATGTCATAAATATTAGTGTGCAGGGATTTGTTTGGGCTTATTTTATAGCTGATACACCGTAGCCTTGATATATCGCTTTTCGTTATAACGCTAATCTCAGTATAGCGCTCATAGACCTTGGCTCCCAAAAAAAAAAAAAAAAAAATGAGCGTTATAATGAGGCTATAGTGTATATTCCGGTCATATTCCCAATTGAAAATACAGTAGAACTTCCGTAAGTCGAAGTTGGAGGGACTTGTGTAAAAACTTCGACACATCGGGACTTTGACTCATGAATTGCTCTCAATTCCATTACAAAATTTCGACCTGTGACTAGTCATTATTATAAGATCTATAACGAAACCTATTTCATGTTTTTTCCATCATTAATCTGATATTTTTACATTTTACAATGATAAATATAGCATGTTAAATAACTTTTTTCACGGCTAATTATTTGGACTACCCATTGACGTATACAATAGAGTTACAAAGGGCGTAACAATACGAAAGGGCAATAACTAAACCAGTTTATAGTAAATATTTCGCGTGTTATTCTCACGTTATTCTCAAATACCACTATGGCAATTAAAATTATAACGATTAAAGCATTTTATCACACATTTTATCGCTAACAAAGGCTGTTTGAACACACGGCTGTGTTATTAACACCTGTCACACAAGTTGATTGAAAATCGTCTTCGCAGCCAGATAAGGTGTGAAAAATGTCTCGAGATCGAAGGTGTCAAAATAATCGAACAACTTCGACTTATTTGTGGTAAATTGCACTAGATTTACTTTATATGGACCACGAAAAAACTTCGACACATCGAAAAATTTCGACACATAAAATCTCGACTCATAAATAGGTTTTTATAAGGAATATACAGGGGGAAAATCGGGACTTTCATTTTTCTTCGACACATCGAGAAAATCGACTAATCGAAATTCGACTCATAGAAGTTCTACTGTAGTATATTATTTTCCCAATACACAGGAAAAATTCCCCATTGAAAGTTATTTTATAACTTTTATTGAATAACAAATTCTAAGATGTTTAAAACAAAGGGCTTCTTCACTGTTACAGTGTTTAAATGATTGAAGATGCCATTTTAGACAGTGATTCTTTGCATTCATTTAATCACTGCAAAATTTAAGTCATGCATTTTTTCTCAATCTCTAACAAAACATCACTGAAATTCCCAATTCCATGGGTATGGGTCATGTTCCCAAAATCCTGGAAAAAATCCTGGTGTGGTTATTTATTATATATTTTTCTCAACATGTTAATGCTGCAATTTTATGTTAATGCTTTGTTATTGAACCAGATGTCTGTATTTCTCTATTACATTAGTGAAATATTTCCAATACAAACACCAATTAAGAATATATAATAATAATGATAAAGACTTTATTTAACGAGGCTACATATTCACCAAAACGATCTTCCATATGTACCTCAACATATTTACAACATATTTACATCAAATAATTTTACAAAAGACAATGTAATATTATAAAACATAGTATTAACTAGTTATAAATGTAATGACAAACTAAACATAATTTATTATATTAACCATTAACAATGAAAACTGCAGTAAACATAATTATATAAACATAATACTATGGTACTGGTTTAACCAGAGTATTTCCACTTTATGTAAGCTTTTTTGAATTTTTCAGTACTTTCAGACTGACGGACATAGAGTGGTATATTATTCCAGTCTATGTCCGTCAGTCTGAAAGTACTGAAAAATTCAAAAAAGCTTACATAAAGTGGAAGTACCTGTTACATGTATTAAAAAAAGTATAATTTGAATATTAATTATTGTAAACAATTTAGGAGACAAAAACAAGTGTTCTGTAAAATTATTTTTAAACATTGCATATAATGATTCAAGATTATTAGGATAAGTTTTAAACTTGTTAGTCCTGACATTGTCAATTTGTTTGGTTTAAACATATATATTTATTTTTTATCAAGTTACATTTCTAAGAGATTTACACAACATACAGAAATTTAATACGATAATAAAATGGATTGAACATTTAGTTTGTTTGTTTCCAGAAGTGACATGGCATAGTCTTAGAGAGATAACATCATGTCGTCGGAGGATTGGAAAGGCAGCACTGCTAGATGCCTACAGAATGGTATCTTCAAAAGTTACACAGCTGGTCTATACACTGATGTTGAACTTCAAGTGGAAAAGAAAACTTTCAAATGTCACAAAGTGATTTTATCAGCATTCTCTGATTATTTTCACGCCATGTTTTCAAGTGGTATGCAGGAGTGTCAGAACAATGTTGTCTGTATAAAAGACATAAGTTCACTTATCTTTGAAAATGTCCTGTCTTTCGCATATTCAGGGGAAGATTGTGTAACGATAGATAATGCGGAGGATTTACTACGAGCATCGGTACTGTTACAAATACAATGTTTGCAAGAACGATGTGAAAGTTTCCTGTTAGAACAGACAACTGCGGAAAATTGTATCGGAATATGGCGACTTGCCCAGAGTCTAAGCTGCGAACAGCTTAAAGAGACATCCTGGGAGTTTATACTTAAAGAATTTGAAGTAATTTCGCAACTTGATGAATTCCTTGCGCTGGAAAAAGACGAACTCATATCGATAATTTCAAATGACAGTTTGACGGTGTCTAACGAAGAGATTGTATGTGATGCATTATTTCGATGGCTAGAGAAAGATGAAGACAGGATCTCGTACCTTGCCGACGTGTTTGATCAACTTCGTCTACAGCAAGTCAGTCTTCAGTATCTACTAGAGAAGGTGGACTTTAACCCGGCTGTAAGAAACAATTCTACATGTACTGGTCTGGTGAAGCAAGCACTCGACTATCATCTTTATCCTGAAAGGAGGGAACTGTATAATATACCACTTCGATCTGGAACCAAAATGGAGGTATAACTTATTTTTGTTATCTTTATGTTTTTGCTGTTGTCATTGCAATGGACTTCAAAAAGTGCTGTTTGGTAATAAAGACTAGAGACCAAGTTTGTATGATTTAAAAATCATCTATAACTTCATTTAACAGCATTTAAAAGTATTCTATAATGCATGATAATCTAATTGTTTTGTCTCCAAAATGCTAATATAGTTAATCTTAATATCTGTTCGAGAAATTTCTTTACCTTTCATTAGCTTCTATGGTGAATTCTTATGAATTCTTATTTTAAATTACGAAATTTCTTTGCCTTTTACACTAGGCAGCCTGTTAACATTTTAATAATTTGTTTCATAGGCATAAAATAACTTTTTAAATTCATAATTATAGAGTAGAAATATTTTTTCTGTAAATATTTACAAATTATGGATTTTATTTTGAACAATATTAGTCTGTTTTGATGTTCTCTAGAGTATGAAAGAAGATTTCAGATATTATAAATTTGATATAACAATTAACGTTGAGTGCAAAATTCTGTTTTTTTTTCAGGTTATTGTGTTGATAGGCAAAACTCCACAAGGACGTGAGCAGAAACTAATTGAGGTTTACTGTTACAGTCCGATGGAGAGAAAGTGGTACACGATGCCGACCCTGCCGAGTAACATAGGTCGATACTTCTCATGTTGCGTGTATGGTGACTATATATATGTATCTGGCGGTACTGAACGACCCATTGCCTGTTTGAAGCTGCATATAGGACGACGTGACTGGATTCATTGCAGATCTATGAACTTCGGGCGACTTCGGCACGCTATGGTAGCTGAGAGAAATGCTGTGTATGTTGTTGGAGGTTTCGATCCCATAACTGACGTTACCTATCACAGTATTGAGAAGTACGATATAGCTCAGGAGACATGGAAGGAGGTAGGGGAACTCACTTGTGCTGTTGATGCTCTTTCCGCAGCTGCGTATAAAGGTAAAATATTTGTGTTCGGAGGTTGGTTAAAAGATTGTGATCATGCTGCCTGCGTGCAATGTTTCGATACAACAACAAACGAGTGTACAATCATAGACTGTCTACCTGAACCTGCGAAATTTTCACGATGTGTACAGGATATTGACGGTAATGTTTATATAATGTACCCAACAGGGGAGGTAATCAGATATAACACTGATACTAAAGAAGCCGAAAGATATGCAAAAATATCAGGGTTTAAACGCTACAACTTTGGACTTACCCTCTTTCATAATAAACTTTTTGCTTTCGGTGGTGAAAGTGATGATCCAACAGTAGAGGAAGGGACCGAACTCTGCAGGAACTTATTTGAGCTTGATTTGTCATCAAGAACGTCGAAGATGTACTCAGATCTGATGCCAAATCCTTTTGAATCATATGGCTCAGTTAGAGTTGTAGTTAACAGGGATTTTTTGATAGCGTACAAGAAAGAAAATGGACCAAAACAATAAACTGAAAAGAAAGAAAGACATATTTTTGTTTGAAAGCATATCCATAATGCAATTCAATATTCAATGTTGTGTGGATCATTTTGTATTAAAGCTTCTTTTAGAACCTTGCATATAACATTATCAAGGCATTGAAGACCTACATGTATAATAATAATAATATCTTTATTTAGAAAAGGTAACACATTAAGAATATACAACAGCATACCATATATATGTTATTTCAAATGTATAATAATTGCAAGTAATCAGAATGATGGTACTATGAACCAATGTAAAATTTACCATGAAAGCAATATTTTGAATGTGGTAAACTTTATTTTCAAAACTTTGACCCCAAAAAAAAAGAGATACAGAATGTCCAACAAATATTGCTTGTGTGTTTTTTTATAAGAGAAATTTTGTATTTATTTACTTGCCTAGATAAAACAGACTTTTATTCACGAGTCAGTTGTAACCTAGAGTGAATTGTTGGGACTTTGACCTTTAGGATTTTAAACAACCACCCTGCAGAGATAGTTGGGAGTAAAATCCAAAGTAATTGCACTGCACTTAGAAGGATGGTGTTACAGGGATAACTATAGACTAACTTGTGCATTAAAAACATGTGTGTTCCTTTGGTAGAAAGTGATTAGATCATATTCTTTACAGGCCCATTATGCCTCAGGAGTTCTATCATTTTTATTTCTCAAAAACTGTTAACATTTGGTATCTTGTTACAGTTTCCAAAAACATACTTTATTCCTACATATGATTATATAAATAAATTTTTGCATCTTTAGTTCTGTTCGCATTTGGAACTAGTATTTTGTATGGAAGTCAAAATACTACATGTACTTTGTTTACATTTTATTACCTTTACTGCGCCTTTTTTATGCCCCCGCCATGTAATGGCCGGGGCATATAGTGTTACCCTGTTCCGTCCTTCCGTCCTTCCATCATTCTGTCATTCCGTCATCATCAGTTTCCGTTCATTATCTTAAGAACGGTTGCACACATTCAACTCAAACTTGACATATGAATATGTCATGACAAAATACAGGTCAAGTTCGAATTTGGTCATGGTTCAATGATTTTTGGCAGAGTTATGCCCCTTTTACTTTGAAAATAATATGAAATTTCAGTTTCCGTTCATTATCTCCCCAACCGTACAACACATTCAACTCAAACTTGACATATGGATATGTCATTAGAAAATACAGGCCATGTTCGAATTTGGTCATGGTTCGATGATTTTTGGCAGAGTTATGCCCCTTTTACTTTGAAAATAATGTGAATTTTCAGTTTCCGTTCACTATCTCCCCAACGGTACAACACATTCAACTCAAACTTGACATATGGATATGTCATGACAAAATACAGGTCAAGTTCGAATTTGGTCATGGTTCGATGATTTTTGGCAGAGTTATGCCCCTTTTACTTTGAAAATAATATGAAATTTTCAGTTTCCGTTTATTATCTCCCCAACGGTACAACACATTCAACTCAAACTTGACATATGGATATGTCATTAGAAAATACAGGCCAAGTTCAAATTTTGTCATGGTTAGATGATTTTTGGCAGAGTTATGCCCCTTTTACTTTGAAAATAATGTGAAATTTTCAGTTTCCGTTCATTATCTCCCCAACAGTACAACACATTCAACTCAAACTTGACATATGGATGCGTCAAAAGAATGCGCAGGTCATGTTCAAATTTGGTCATGGTTCAATGATTTTTGGCAGAGTTATGCCCCTTTCACTTTGAAAGTAATATGAAATTTACAGTTTCTGTTCATTATCTACCCAACAGTGTTACGTATTCAACTTAAATTTGACTTATGGATATGTCAAAGGGATGGGCAGGTCAAGTTGAAATTTGGTCATGGTTTGATGATTTTTTTTGCAGAGTTATGTCCCTTTCACTTTGAAAATAATATAGATACATCTTAGGAATAAGCAGTTTAAGTATGAATTTGGTTGTGGTTCAATGATTTTAGACAAACTTATCTTTCCTGAATGTTGGAAAAATTTTGTACCTTCAGTTTCAGCACTCATACTTTTAGCCATTATTTTGGCTACAAATATGAAATATGTTATTTTTAAAAGGTTAAGACTGAATAATTTCAGTGTCTTGAACATTGTATGAAAATGGTTTGTGTTAACATTTTAAAGTTTTAAGGGCTTTGAACTTAAAATGAAAAAAATAATTAATGCACCATCTGAAATTTTGGCTGCATGCGGGGGCATCCGTGGCATGATGACACATTTCTAGTTTCAATTGTAAAACATCCAATATGCACTTAATCCATTATTTAGATATTATAATTAAACACGTTTGACATTTTTAAAGAATTAAAAAGAAGGATTTCTGAGGCATGATGTGCCAGAGTTTTCAAGAGTGTAAATGCATCACTCAACAACTATCTGACACAACTATTATCATTTCATTATAAAATTTGTTATATTTGCATTATAATATAAAAAATGCATTACTAAATGTCAAGATCTCAGTTTATAAAGTATTGTTAGGAAACAGAAAGAAAAACTTAAAAAAAAAGATTTGTATGTTTCTTTATTGTTTCAACATCATTTACCTGTATATTGTTAAAAACTTATATTTTGAGTGTTGGCTAGAATTCTTGATACTGTGCATACATGTATTCATTGTTTTATATTAATATACGTTGTACATGGAAGGAAAATGATCTGATATTTTGTACTTGTAGCTTTAGTTAATGTCCAGGTATCTTTTTTTCTCCAATGAGAAATCTCTTGCAGGGATACATGTAAGTCAATAAGTGTTTCAAATAAGTAACTAAGCCAATTAAAAAGTTAAAGATTATATAAAACATTTAGAATGTTTTTCATGGAAAAAAGCAACCAAAAATTAACAACAGTTGCCGGACATACTCTTCAGAGTATCAAGCCAGTGATTAAGACTAGATTTTTTGAGAAAACTACATCAGTTGGGTGTAGAATAGATGTCGCCAATAATTTGCATGTATATGGGAAATTTTCACAAGAAATAGTATAAGAATAAATCGCTAACAAAATGTCATTTCTATATTTAGAAAACATAATTACTAATGATTGAACATGCTTCCTGTTTTGAATTTTTCTATTTCTAGGTCACAACATCTGAATCGGATACAATTTGTTTACCCACTGTGATACTATTGTCTACATTTAAAATAAATTATGGTGTGATTTTCATTACTTATAACCTAAGTTTTGTTTATACCTCTTAGTTTGTTTGATGCATTGTATGTTGGAATTTAAGAAACTTGTTAAGCATCCATGTTGAATTGTGTTGAATTCAGGTAAATAAGTCTTGGGGAAAGTGAAAGACAGCCAATTGATAAGTGAAATTTGACTTATATTAGGGTTTTTTATACTGCATGTACAAACACCACTTCTGTTTAAAATTGCTACCAAATTTTTTAAAGAAAAAAGTCTATAATGTCTTTTATTTTCTTTTTATTTGTAATTAAATTTCAGAAAATTTGCATTTGCAAAATATGAAAATATATAAGTATTTGATGCAGGTTTTATTAGATATGACATTTGATGTTGAATTGATGTTTTGCACAGTTGTGTTTGTAGGCTACAGACAAATCATGATGTAGCATTCAGGTTGTTTTATTTTGTTGTTTTCTTTTTAATTAGTTACACTTTTGTTCTGCCATTCAAGTTTTTTTACTGGAACATCCCATCTCACCAGGCCAAACACCACTATAATTTGGTTAGGGCAATGACCACTACATTATTTGTTAAATTTCATGCTAATAATGTTACATAATTATTTTCAAAAGTTGTTGAATTACAATTAATTCTTATTATTGTAATTTTTTGATCGGTATTATTGTAATTATCATCATCCAACATTACTGATGATGGTAATAACAATTTACTAGATATTAAATGTTATTTTCTCTAAAGAGTGACTACTTCACATGACTGCTCATATTTACTGTGGTTTACTGATTTAATTAGAAATTTATCAATGTATAATTTTGCAGGATAACACACATATAAAGTTTCTAACATGTGGTAAATTAAATTCTGATATATGTACATATATATGCATTAGTAAATGATCACAACAAATAGCTATGTGATTTATTATTAAGTGTTATAGTTATATTTGCATTGTTTATGATTAAGAGCCTCTACTAACCTTGTACAAGGAACTAAGCATATTTATTCATGTTAACAGGAAATGTGTGTAACTTGTCTTGACAGAATACCTACTTACTAGAAAATAAAATCATGAGTAAATACTTGGATAAATTACAGTATTGCAATAATAGATTTAAGGAAGTTATTTATTGTTAATCTTTTATCTGGTGAATTTATTAAATGGATTTGTCCAACTTCCATTTTGGCACAGTCCATTATCAAATTTGAGGATATTAAGATGAAAATAATAAGTTGCTAAGCCACCAGTATAAACCTTGATCAGACTGTCCTGATATGCAGGCTGGTCTGGCTCTATACTGGTGGCAATTTAGGCTCCTCACTTTCTGTTCCAGCAGTGGAAGAGTTAAAAATTAATATGTGCTTTGCTAAATTTGTATAAATGAGTTTGTCCTGCTTTTAACTTTAAAACAGTTCATTGTCACTATGAAGGATTTTCATATCAAAATTCTAAAATTGAGTGCAAAAGAATTTATAGAACCTGGGTCCCAGGTTATATAGACATATTCCAAGCTTAAACTCAGATCTTGGGTATATATGATTGGTTAGAAACTGGCACAGAATGTGCACTGACCAATGAAAATCCAGAGATCCTCGACGAATCTCAGAAAGAGATTACATGTATAACTTTAAGGACGGAACAGATTTGCAAGCTAACCTGGCTGTATGTTGATGGGGCAGGGTGGTGATTATTGCCCCTAGCAATAAAGGGATTATCACGTTGTTAACAGATCAAGCAAACTGTGATATTGAAATTAATAACACAAAATAAATTACAAAGTTTTGTAATGGGATTGAAAATTGTATGTTACAAGAACAGGGAACAAATTACAGGAAAATCAAACTTTTTTCATGAAAAAATACATAACCTTACAGATGTTTGTTATTGAAGTTTGTCTGCTTTCTTTATATTACACGGAACAAAATTGACAATTTTTTTCAAAACATTTCTTCTCTGTTTAATTGTAATTAATGGGTAATGTTTCTAAACCTTATTATTATTCTTAAGTCAGTTTGAATACAATTTACGAAACTAAGCTTTTCTTTTTTTTTACCATGAAGCTGTATAGTTTATTTTACAATAATTATTTTAGTTGCTCCCACATTAATTATGCAACTTAAAGCACAACATTTAGATCATGTACTGGAGGATATTGATACTGTGTTTTGATGTGGAGTTAACAAAACGTTCAACAGTGAAGGCTTAGAAAGGGATAAAGTAGTTTATATAAATGGATATTTATGTCATTTTTTTAATTTTCTATGCTAAAATAGTTAAGCAATTATTTTCCTTATAAAGATGTGTTGTTTTTTTTTGTATTATCAGTTTTGTATTATTAAAATTAGATACTTTTGTTATAGAAATTTATTTCTTGTGTTGCAAAATAAAACATTTAAAATTGATAGATATTTTTCCATTTGTTTGTCTAATTTGAGCTTAGTGCACCCAGCATATGTGCCATTCTTCATTTCGTCACCTTTGGGCAGTAATGGGTTGAGTCCTTCTAAATTTTATAAGAGTTAACCAATAATTTTACTAGGAAAATGGACAAAAGCCTTCCCGTCCAAAAATGACAAGACTGACAAAAGCCCTCGGGGTGAAAATGACTGGACGAACAAAAGCCTCTTCGTGAAATTAACAAGGCTGACAAAAGCCCTCCCGTACAAAAACATATATGTATTTTAAATACATGCTTTTTTTCCAATGCACTCAACATATTAAAATTGTAACATATATATTTGTTGTTGTTTTCAATTGGCCCAAGTTTGTGTATGAGCTAGTTGTACTAAGGTGACGATTTGTAATTTAACATTTCTAAGAATAGTGAGGCTTTCCAACTCACACTTTCAACAGCACTAGCATAATACTTGAGTTTTGCTCACATCTTCATATCTAATTTACCACTGAAAGTTTTCTCTTCAAAATTTGCTCATGTCTGTGTATTGTACGTTACTCTAACCTCAATCCTGCTGTAACCGAAAAAGACAAACATTACTCACCAGTAATCTGCAGTTTGACCAGGCTCTATACTGTAAATACTATAAATCAGTTATTGTATTTTGATATTGATGAGTTTGTCGTGCTTTTAACTTAAAACAGTTCATTGTCACTATGAAGGATTTTCATATCTAAATTCTAAAATTGTGTGCAAAAGAATTAATATAACCTGGGTCCCAGGTTATATAGACATATTCCAAGCTTAACCTTTTACCCCATGAGCATATTGCGAAAAATGGCCGTTTTCATTGAAAAGCCTCCTGTAACAAGTTCAAACTGCTATGAAACTGTGAAAAATGCTTCAATACTAATGAAACTTGGCACCAATGTTGACTACACCATAGCCTCTGTAACAGCATGCTAAATGGTAAATTTCCTGTTACCATGGCAACGGGGGGACGTCTCAAAATTGCCAAAAATCAATATTTTGCATTGTTTTTTCCCATCAAAACTGATTTCAAAGTGCTGCAACTTCTCAATGAATTGAGATAGAGTAAAAGGCTTTTCAGCGTCGGTTACTAGTTACCCTAAGATCGACCTGAGGTCATTTTTAGCCTGTCACATGTCCAAAATTTTCTTGGAGATGAGGGGGACTCCGCCCCCTTCAAACCCCCCAAACAGAAGGGGGCACATCCCCCTTCTGGCAACCCCCTGATGTAATATTTGGATGGGGGACGGCGCCGAAAAAGTGGTCACATTTTTAAACTACATTTCTCAAACGAAAAACAGTGTTTTGGGCCTAAATATGGCATTTTTTCACTGTTTAAGGCCTCAAAAAGGGGGGGGGGGGCAAAAAGCCGTCGAAACACGCTTATATAAGGGAAAAGGTTAAACTCAGATCTTGGGTATATATGATTGGTTAGAAACTGGCACAGAATGTGCACTGACCAATGAAAATCCAGAGATCCTCGACGAATCTCAGAAAGAGATTACATGTATAACTTTAAGGACAGAACAGATTTGCAAGCTAACCTGGCTGGCTGTATGTTGGTGGGGCAGGATGGTGATTATTGCCCCTAGCAATAAATGGATTATCATGATGTAAACAGATTAAGCAAACTGTGATATTGAAATTAATAACACAAAATAAATTACAAAGTTTTGTAATGGGATTGAAAATTGTATGCTACAAGAACAGGGAACAAATTACAAGAAAATCAAACTTTTTTCATGAAAAAATACATAACCTTACAGATATTTGTTATCGAAGTTTGTCTGCTTTCTTTATACTAGACAGAACAAGATTGTCAATCTTTTTCAAAACATTTCTTCTCTGTTTATTAGTAAATAATGGGTAATGTTTCTAAACCTTATTACTATTCTTAAGTCAGTTTGAATACAATTTACGAAACTAAGCTTTTCTTTTTTTAACCATGAAGCTGTATAGTTTATTTTACAACAATTATTCTAGTTGCTCCCACATTAATTATGCAACTTACAGCACAACAAAGTAGTTGATATAAATGGATATTTATGTCATTATTTGAATTTCCTATGCTTTTCTAAATAAAATAGTTATTTGAGCAGTTATTATTTTCTTTACAAAGATGTGTTGTTTTTAGCTCGACTTTTTTTTTTGAAAAAAAAAGTAGAGGTATTGTTATAGTCGGGTCGGCGTTGCCGTTGCCGTTCCCGTCCGCAAACTTGTACCTGGATCATAACTTTTTTATTTCTTGGTGTATTGTCTTCATACTTGGCCACAACAACCCTTTGGACAAGACCTTTCAGTAGACCACACTAACCTTGACCTTCATCCATAAATGACCTTGACCTTCAAGGTTAAAAGTCCAATTTTTGCTTGTTCATGCTGTTATTGGCTGTAACTTTGTTATTTTTGAATGGATTGTCTTCAAACTTGAACATAATAATCTTCAAGGATATCCCTTAAAAATAACCAGCCAGACCTTGACCTTCACTCATAAATGACCTTGACTTTGAAGGTCAAATTATTGAATTTTTCATTTTTTTGGCTGTAGTCTTTTATCAAGTTTGCTCATATTAACTTGATTAGCCCCGTTTAAGCTAAAGCTTAAATGCCCCAGGTCATGGCATTTCTTCAAATTACTGTTTAAACATATTCTTGCTCAAATTTAATATTAGTATATATTGACATTCCAACAGTGAAAAGCAGTTGTTTCTGGTGAGCAACTCAGGGCCATCATGGCCCTCTTGTTACCATTTACTAGTTTACTCTAGAAAGTTCACATTTTGTGAGTAATATCATTTTCAATAGGAAACGCACCTTATTCTCCCAGGACCATCACCGAAGGAGTTGACATCTTACGTTTAAGTATATATTTATTAAATTTCAATTTTAACTGAGAAATAATAAAATTATTTTTATATTCCTTCATCTCCGACCCATACAATAATACAATAATATTATTGCTTTAACCATACTGTCAAACAACTGTAACTGAATATCAATTGGCTAACCCAGTTGTTGTTTTTTATTTTAAGTTAAAATATTAAACATACCCTTCCTAGCTTGATCTGTCAAGTGTGTGGGTTTTTTTTTTATTAGATTTACCATTAAAGTAAAATATCACACATAAATAACTAAAATCATCTTATTTAAAAGCTTCTAGAGGCGCATTATTGGAATAAAATACAGGCCTTTGTCTAAATTAACAACGAGAAAAATACAACAACTTTTGTTTTATCAGTGTTAACAGTCAAGTGCCACAATTTACAATAATCAAGAATGCATTTAAGTATTGTTTAAAGGCCGGTTTGACTTTCCGCAAAAAACAACTGTATCATCGGCATTTAGTAACAGGCACAACTTCAAGAATACATGCACTTCATCATATATATATTACCTAGCTGTTCATTTACCTGGTCTGATAAAAACTGCAACCCTTCACAATAGAAGACAAACAAATAAATCCTTAAATTATTGAGGAAAATTGAAAACAAAATTGGAGAAAGATTTTCTCCTTGACGCACGCATAAATAGCTGACAAATGTATCTGACAATGCATTATGTTTTTGTTTCCTTTGTTCTCGAAAAAGAGTGAATTGCTCATGCACGTGGAATCCTATTCAAAATGTAATACAAGATCATGTACTTGCCACCAATTCCGTGTATAATTCTTTCGTGGTTTGTTGTTATGTCTAATATTATATATTATATATATTATGTCTAATAAAGTACTGGGTGAAAATTTTAAAACTTCCAGATAACTCATTAGTTAAAAAAACGTACATTTTTCTTAAGTCAGATGTTGAAAACGGGGTAGATTATAGAGGAAAAAATTGGGCCGGCCAAGTAAAAAGTATACTGGAAACACATGGATTAAGTTACATTTGGGACCAACAAGAATTTGTTGATATTCCATTCCAAATGATTAAGCAACGTATCTTTGACGCGTACTTACAACGCTGGTATAGCGATATAAATAATTCCACGCGTTTGGAGTCTTAATGCATATTCAAACATAGTTTTAAAGTCGAACCATATTTTAATTGTTCTTTAGAGCCAAAATACAAAATAGCCCTCTCAAAATTTAGAACCTCCTCCCACAACTTGTTTATCGAAACAGGTCGCTATGACAACACGCTGCGTGAACGACGTATTTGTAAATCGTGCACAATGAATGTAGTGGAAAATGAGTTTCACTTTTTACTTGCCTGTCCTAATTACCGCGAACTCCGAAAAAAATATCTTAAACCATATTTCTGCCGATGGCCAACAATAAATAAGTTTGAACTTCTAATGAATTCTAAATCAACAAAATCTATTTCCCAACTAGCAAAATTCGTTTTCTTTGCAGATAAAATCCGCGTTTCGTAGACACCTGAAGAAAATAACTCACAAAAAATTGTATTTGTTTCAAGACTTTGTAAAATATCTAACACAAAATTATATTTGTTAAAACAATTTGTATGCTTTTTTCTCTTTTGGATATGTTTTCATTTGCCAATGTATATATTTGTATGTGCTATAAGCATTGTAAAATGTTTAATGCAATAAAGATATTGAATTGAATTGAATATTAGATACTATCAACGTAATTATTCATTTTACTACATACCAAGTCACTTTGATCTCACATTTGATTCAAAGTGTTTCCACAATGTCTCACAATATTCAAGAGTTGTTTGTTATTTTTATTCAATGTTAGTATGGTGCATTTAGCAATGTTTATTTTAAACGTAATATTCTATAATAGAGTACACTTCAAATGAGACTGTCATCAGTTTGCCGCTGAGATTGTAACCGGTATTGATCAGGCAATTGCTTTTGTCATCTATGGTGACCTATTGCAGAAAATGAAAATAAGTTGTTGAGTTTAAAATAAACAGAGTTAAAAGCGGCCTTTAGCTTGTTATCTAAGTAAAGTTTAAATATGTTGTATTTTTTAAATAAATTGTTTCATAATTATATAATTGTTAAACAAAAGAAGTTGGGTAGAAAATGAAATCTACCGGTCCGCACTCTATATTTAAATTAGTAAAGCGAACGATTCGTTTCGCAACTGTTTATTTTCAGAAACGAACGTCACTTACTCTCGGTGATATGATGCTATGTTCGAAGATATAAGTTCTGAAATACTTCGTTTAGACAACAAAAGCCGGCGGCCGCTTTGAAAATAAAAATAATTATCTTTTTCGAAGGAAAGCAGCATTTTCCATTTGTTACAGATACTTTACACTCTTATTTAGCATTTTTCTTACACAAAGAAAATTAATTATTCAATTAACATCTGAATATTAAAATTATAGATAAACATATTTTGTTCATGGCCAAAAAAGTCTTATACTGCATTTATACGTATAATTTAATACTTGCCTGAAGGCTTGCGTTCGTTACATATGTGAAGGAGAAAGATATTGTCTTTCCGGGATCCAAACTTGTTAAGTTGCAAGCCTGTACCTGCCGGGGAATAAAATCTACATGCCAGAGCCCTCGACCTTCAAACAGTGTCCTTGATGTAGAAGCAAGCGTGATATTGATTAAAAAATATCAATTAATACTGAAAAGAATATGATTCGCCCTCAATTTTAATAATTAAATATCATATACGCTCAATAGAATACGTTAGAACTCTGATGTTGTAACAATAGAAATATCATAAATGCTAAATAGTTTATTTCTCAACTCTCACCTTACTTCTTATCATTATATTTTGTTAACTTTTACTTGGCATCAACACAGTAGAGGTCATATAGAACCTTTACAGCTTAAATGGCGGAGGAAGACCTCCTTCCCCCTCCCTTCGTGCATTTTTACAGGCAAGAGCGAGTACCTGAGTGGAACCACCGACGTTCCGTATGCTAGCTGGATAGCTTCCTCACATGAAAAAATTAAAAGTCCCTAGCGGGATTCAAACATACAGCGGTGAGGGGCAAGTGGATCTCGAATCAGTAAATGCTAAATAGGATGTGTGTTACCTTTACTTTTTAACAATTAAATATATGCTATTCAACTTTTGCAAAGCACCATTTGTTTGAGTGTGAATATTTTTGGGATAATTTATTAACGTCGTGCGAAAGGAATTTTAATGTTGATGTACTGTTTTATCAATTCAGCTGAAGGACGAATTTAACCCTGTAAATGAGTTTTACATTGATTTTTTGCTAAAAAAAGAGGATGACCCCGATCTTTGAAGATTTCAGAATATGCAGCGTTTTTTTCAAATTTGTTATATTGTTTTTATGCCCCCGGGCATATAGTAATTGAACCCCCTGTCCGTCCGTCTCTCCGCACGAGGATAACCTAAAACGACAAGTTGGAATTTTCTCAAGTTCTACCAATACCAATGGCTTCATACTTTACACACGTACTAATCAAGCGAAAAAACATGACCTGGGCAAGTTACATAACTATGGCTTTCATTTTTACCGAATAATTGCCCTTTTCAGCACTAATGGCTTTATGATTACCACACTTACTAATCAATACAAATATGATATTGCTAAGTTATATATCTGTGCCATCCATTTTTTCCAGTTATTTCCTTTTTAGCTCGACTATTCGCAGAATAATCGAGCTAATGCAGTCACCCATTTGTCGGCGTCGGCGTCCCTGTGGTTAAGTTTTTGTATGTAAGCTGGTATCTCCATAACTACTGAAGGGAATGGATTGAAACTTCACACACTTGTTCTCTGTGATTATCTAAGATGATTGGCACAAGTCCCATAACTCTGATTTGCTTTTTTTCATAATTATGCCCCTTTTTCGAATTAGAAATTCTTGGTTAAGTTTTTGTATGTAAGCTGGTATCTCCATAACTACTGAAGGGAATGGATTGAAACTTCACACACTTGTTCTCTGTGATTATCTAAGATGATTGGCACAAGTCCCATAACTCTGATTTGCTTTTTTTTATAATTATGCCCCTTTTTCGACTTAGAAATTCTTGGTTAAGTTTTTGTATGTAAGCTGGTATCTCCATAACTACTGAAGGGAATGGATTGAAACTTCACACACTTGTTCTCTGTGATTATCTAAGATGATTGGCACAAGTCCCATAACTCTGATTTGCTTTTTTTATAATTATGCCCCTTTTTCGACTTAGAAATTCTTGGTTAAGTTTTTGTATGTAAGCTGGTATCTCCATAACTACTGAAGGGAATGGATTGAAACTTCACACACTTGTTCTCTGTGATTATCTAAGATGATTGGCACAAGTCCCATAACTCTGATTTGCTTTTTTTTATAATTATGCCCCTTTTTCGACTTAGAAATTCTTGGTTAAGTTTTTGTATGTAAGCTGTTATCTCCATAACTACTGAAGGGAATAGATTGAAACTGCACACACTTGTTCTCTGTGATTATCTAAGATGATTGGCACAAGTCCCATAACTCTGATTTGCTTTTTTACATAATTATGCCCCTTTTTCGACTTAGAAATTCTTGGTTAAGTTTTTTGCGTGTAAGCTGGTATCTCCATAACTACTGAAGGGAATGGATTGAAACTTCACACACTTGTTCTCTGTGATTATCTAAGATAATTGCCACAAGTCCCATAACTCTGATTTGCTTTTTTACATAATTATGCCCCTTTTTCGACTTAGAAATTCTTGGTTAAGTTTTTGCATGTAAGCTGGTATCTCCATAACTACTGAAGGGAATGGATTGAAACTTCACACACTTGTTCTCTGTGATTATCTAAGATGATTGGCACAAGTCCCATAACTCTGATTTGCTTTTTAACATAATTATGCCCCTTTTTCGACTCATGAATTCTTGGTTAAGTTTTTGCATGTAAGCTTGTCTCTCCATAACTACTGAAGGGAATGTATTGAAACTTGAAGAGTTTGTACCTTTTCGGACAATTTTATGTATTCATATAGGTAAGCATTATTATACTCAATGAAACACCCTTGTGACAAATTTTCGAATAGTCGAGCGTTACTGTCCTCCGACAGTTCTTGTTATCTCTTTGAAAATATGGCCTTGTATGGTTAGTATATTCCGGCAAGTTGGATTTATCTTAAATATCTCGTAATTACTTCATTTATTTAATGGTATCTTTCATTTTTGGTAGGTGGATACCTTAAATGGTCCCCTAATTTTTTATGGAGTAAGGGGTCTCTAGGGTCAAGGTCACTGGTGTAAAAGACAAATTCAAACATTTTTGCTCATAAAGCCTTTATTTTTGAGTTGATGTCATTCATGTCTAATACAAACTGCCAAGGAAGGTCCTTTTCCTTTAGGTAGAACACATTTTTCTTGTTTACAGTTTTAGATTTAATACCGTGAGTGTGACCCGAAACTATAAACGAGAGCGTGGAAGCGCCTTCTCATACTCTCTTTTAGGTTTCTGGTTGTTCTAACGGGTATGGCTACCCATTCTTGGACCAACATGGGTTCAAGCTCCTGGATGGTTCTGGGTTGCTACTGACGAGCTGAAATTCTAACCTGCAGCTCATTCCACATGTGCTCTATTTGATTAAAGTCAGGTGAGCGAATTTGCTTGTCCATGCGCTCAATAGACTCCCTCTCTAGGTAGTCCTGGATCACCCCCTGGCCCTATGGGGGAGCATTGTCGTCCATTAGAATTGAACTGATCGCCGACTGCTCGAGCAATAACAACCTAACCTGGTTGCCCTAAGATGTTGTCTATGTATCGCTGACCTGTCAATGTGCTTCTATTTAGCACAACTTGGTCCGGTTCGTCCATACAGCTTATGCCTCCCCACACTATAACTGACCACCTCCGTAGCGGACATACTCAGCATTATTTTGCAGCCTGAAACCGTTCTCTCCGTCTTCTCCAGACTCTAGGCACGCCTATTCCTGTGAAGTCTAGGCAGAACCTGGACACTATCAGTGAACAGAACGTGTCCTGGAAATGTTGCATGGGGCCCCCGTATATGCTCGAAAGGTCCATTTTTAACAGGGCCCTAACGAGTTTGACGGGATGGAAGCCTTCTTTGAACGGCAAACCTTCCCTGCGCCCTTTTCCTTATGTCCCGAAATTTGGGAACACGGAAAACCCGCAGCATTAGCAAAGGGCATTTTTTGGGAAAACAAATTGCTGCCGGGAAAAAATTTACGGACAT